>NC_138101.1:114230510-114825510 GCF_964146895.1 Miniopterus schreibersii | reverse complement strand
AAACACGAATAGGCCAATAACAACTGATGAAATCAAAGCAGTAAAAAAAACTCCCAGCAAACAAAAGCCCTGGTCCAGACAGCTTCACAGGGGAACTTTTTAATTCTTTAAGTTGTAGGGTTAGATAGTTTACTAAAAATTTTTATTGCTTTTTGAGGTAGGCCTGTAGTGCTAAGAACTTCCCTCTTAGGACTTGCTTTCTCTGTGTCCCATAGATTTGGGGTTGTTATGTGTTCATTTTCATTTGTTTCCAGGAAGTTTTTGATTTCTTTCTTTATCTTATTGGTAACCCATTCATTGCTTAATAACATGCTATTTAGCCTCCATGTGTTTGAATGTTTTTGAGAATTTTTATTGTAATTAATTTCTAATTTCATGCCCTTGTGATCTGAGATGCTTGATATGATTTCAATCTTCTTGAACTTGTAGAGACTGATTTTGTGTCCTAACATGTGGTCTATCTTTGAAAATGACCCATGTGCCTGCAGCTTTGGGGTGAAATGTTCTGTAAATATCAATTAAATCCATCTGATCTAGTGTGCCATTTAGTCACTGTTTCTGTGTTGACTTTTGGTCTGGAAGATCCCACTGGCGGAGAAACTGATGCCATGTACCCAGCTGTCAATACCACTGCCACCAAACTGACATCAGCTGACAAAAAGGTATTTTGCTTCCCCAAGGCCTACTGGCTGACTTTTCATTCACCTCTTTAATGCATGCAGAAAACATTCTACATTTGAAATAACATCATTCTGCTGCCAGCAAAACATTGTTTGGATGCCAATCCAAGCTGAGGACCATGGAACGAATTGGCTTTTTAATGTGTTTGCTTACCCACCAGTCATTTTCAGACTCCAAGTAAGAAACAGAAATGAGTCTTGCTCCACTTCCCACAGCAAATTTGTTCTCTAGTGGGGACCACTTGACAAAAACGCTGCATGATTAATTCTCAGGATCACCAGGGTTGGCTTTCAGACACCATCTTTCTGACTCCAGACATAGGAATTGCTGTCTGCTCCACAAGTGACAATGCAGTCACTCTTGGTAGCCCAGTTGATACCTGTGATGTGTCCATTGTGCTCCTTGAGTTCATGAGCTTTCACCCACCAGATCCCATTCTTCTTATAGATGTGGACTTCATGATTATTGGGGCTAGGGGAAATCTGGGCCTGATCTCTGTTCCAGGAATGACAGGTGATTGGCAGGGACACTATTCTTAGTGTTTTCAAAGGATGGAAAGCTAGGGTCGGGGCAGTCCGGACTGGCTCAGAGTGGGGAATTCACGGACTCTGGTCAGTCAACGCAAACAGGCTCCAGCCTTGAAATTTATTTTAAAATTTTAGCAAAAATGAAAAACTGAAAACAAAAACTTGTGACTGAGAAAGGGTTGTAGTTGTTACCAGGCCAATGGCATATGGCAGAGGGTGGAGAGTTGAGCAGGAAAGACTTTGGGGTTTTGGGAACTTTCAGTGCTTACCTGATTCTAAGAGTTCCTTTTTCTCAGTATTTCTCCTTGCTTCTTCCCAGATGTTTTTGTAGGCTACTCTTCTGATTCCATCCAGCCAATATGAGATGGAATGAAACTGGCCTAACATATCAGTGAAATAGTTTTATATTTAAAAGGTAGGTCAGAAATGTCATTTCACCTAAAAAAAAATCTTTGCTTTGCTCTGTTATCCATGCTTGAAGTTCCCTGAACTAAAGCAATGAACACCAATTAATGTCCTACCTACTCTCAATAAAATTACACACACATATACAGGCACAATCTCCCATAGTATAAGTTGATTCTCCCCTTTGGGGCACAAATATCTTGTCATGTTTGTACAGCTGATTGCATCAACACCTACATGCTCCACTTCCAGACAAACTAATAACTTTTTAAGGACTCTGCTCACCAACAAATGTTCAAATTCCCCAACTTATGCAGTACCAAGCATCTCCCTACAAACACACACACACGCGCACACACAGACACACACTTGCTTCCAGGAAACAGGAAGAGGGGGAATTAGAGACTTAACATTCCCTCTACCCACACCACCCCCTGCCCCACTGCTTCTTACAGCCTCATCATGTCATAGTTGAAGGCCTGCCTACTATAGTTTGGCAGAAAATAGTTGTCTACCATCATTAGGATGACTCCATTGGTCCAGATTTTGACCCATGCTTCAGATGTACCCCATACTGTGTGTTAACAACTCTTCTTTACAAACACTCTTCTACTCAGCCATTGCTTCTCAAAGCACACTTACTTTACTAGGCCTGGAGTTGTTTCCAATAGCAACCATGTGCTGGGTAGCATATGGTTTTCCCACAATCCCCACATGCTGGGCTTGCATTTCCAACTTGGACTTACATCCTACTCAATCTTATTTATTTAAGCAATCTCCTTCCTCTTCTCTACTCCTGGTTCTTGTTTGGGGCCTCCTTGATCCACTCTGACCATCCTTTCTAACCGTGACTTTCAAGGAGCAATGAATGTATTGACAGGCCTTTCCAAACCCAAGAATCAAGCTGTTCAATTGGTCCACCACCTTCCCTCAAACTCTACATACTGCTATCACTGGAGAGGCATTTGGGAGGGAGGGTCAGTTTTGTTAGATCAAAAGAGACATCCCCTTACACTCTGAGAGCAGGACCAAGAGTTCCTACCTAACCTTATAATTGCAAAACTAAAAGGGCCACTGAAGTAATTCTTCACATGGCATAAAGAATCTTCTTCAAGGTGAATTTCTGTCCCTCTATACAACAAGTATCTGACACCTTCATTCAAGAAAACAAGCAAACAAAACTCAGTATTTATAGATACAAAGGATGTAATATATCATTCTATCTGATTTTATAGGTGATTTTTATTTTGCTTGCCTTGCTTGTATTTTCTATTTATTTCTGTAATGAGCATGTATTTATCACATAATGAACAAGTCAGTATAAAAGAAATTTGAAGCAAATAACCGTAAATGTTACAGGCTCTGATGACCCTGAGCAGGTCCAATGAGGTGCCAAGGTGGGGGGGGGGGGGTTCCTTGGCAGATTAGGCATCTAGGGGGAAATGTTTATAAAATATGATAGGAAGACAAAAAAGACAAATTACCACATTTTACCTAAACTTTTCCCTTTTGTGCAACAATTCTAGAGGTAAATATAGTAAACCACTAAAAACTGCTATGGGAAAGATAATCTGGGGAAAATGGAATTTTGTGGAGTCATTCAAGTCTAGTTAAATTCAACAAATATTGTATTTCTTTTTTGATGTGGCAACCACAGTGGTAGGTACAGTGGAAGATGCAAAACAAAAACATAAGGCATAGTCCTTGCCTTCAAAGACTGAGGTGACTTGGGATTGTACACAGAAGATTATATTACAGACAGTTGGCATATAGAGGCACCTGCTGTGTTTAGAGGGCTCACATCTGCATTTGTGGGAGGTGGCTGTGGGGAGGGGGCACATAGGGCATCAGGAGTGGTATAAAAGGGGAACATTTTAATTAGATCTTCAGAAATTTCAAATGTAGATAATGTTGGGCCAAGTATAGACAAATGACTCCATTGTTAGGTATGGACCAGGTTGGCAAGTGTTATCAGATAACCCTGTGTTCATGTGATATTTGATATCTTTTAAACTATAATTCCCTTTGAAATACTTGAGATACTTTTGATGTGAAATGACCACTGCAATAGGAAATCCTTTTTCTTGCTTTGTGTCCATGATGGTGTTTTCCTCATTAAAGTAATGAACCTTCTAAAGAAACTTCAAGTCTTTCACACATCCATCAATGTAACTTTCTTAGGCAGGTCTTAGAAGGAAGACAAGAGGATTTCAGAAATACAGTATGAAGTACTCTGTGCTTGGTAAGCAAAACTTTCTACACAACTTCTCTCTATAAAAAAGGTATAACTATATAGAAAACAAAATTGCTTGTTGGTGCAAGAGAGTGGAAAGTTCCATTACTAACAATGTCAAATCAAAATTCATATTCTGAAGAGAAATATGGACTTCTTGATCAAAACAAAAATAACACAAAGAATAAAAACTCAATAACCTTCCTCAGGTAACTCTATACATGGAATCTTTTTCAAGTCAAGTTTCTGGTTTTATTTTTAAAATATAGAATCTTGCTTTGCCCTTTTTCAATGTATTCTTTTCTATTTAAACCTAGTGTTTTGGCTTGTAAATTCAACGCCATGTGGAGGCCCAGAATTCGTTATCAAGTGAATCAGGAAACTGTACCTTTTTGGGTTTTTTTAATTAGCTAAGAATTGTGATTCAATCAAACTAACAACAACAAAAACACTCCACTAGATTGAAACATAAATAAATGTCCCTCACTGGTTTGTTTATATTGTGCTTACTATCTACAAAGTGCCATAATGGTGAAAATGCTGTCTTAGAGATGAGACAAAATTTAATTTGAATTGTTTGACACAAACCAGAATGCTCTGGGCATTGGTTGCCAGGAGCAGAGTGGTGACTTTTCTTCCCATCACAGAGGCATCTCCTCTGTAGGTGAGGCCACTGGTGTGTACCAGTAAAGGGAAGGAAGTCTTCAGCACAATGGGTTTGGATCCCTGCCTCTAGTACAGACTTCAGTGCAGGGAACAGTAGTTACTATAGCTTAAAGTAGAAGGTGCCTGGCTGATGTGGCTCAGCATTTGAGTATCAACCTATGATCCAGGAGATTGAGGTTCAATTTTCCAGTCAAGGCACATGCCCAGGTTGCGGACTCGATCCCCAGAAGGGGGCATACAGGAAGCAGCCAATGAATGACTCTCTCATCATTGATGTTTCTATCTCTCTCTCTCTTCCTCTCTCTGAAATCAATATATATATGTATATATTTTTTTAATTGTTATTTTTTTAAAGTAGAAGGTAACATGCCCCTACAGAGTCATTGCTAGGGGAAAGTACCCCCATCTCCACCCTGGGGAGACAGTATACAGCTGTCTTTGTTCATTTATCTTTTAAGTTAATGGGGGACATGTCTGACCTTTTGGGAGGCGTCTCTGGGTGGAAAGCTGCACAGAAAGAAGAGGACAGAACATAGCACTAGCTGTTTGGAGTGATGCAAAAGCACAGATGATGAGAAGGGATTTTGAGGGCTAAAGCTGGAGCTGGATTATTTTATTTTACTTTATCATTTCCTGCTAGAAACCCTCAGGCATCACAAGAAAAACAATGTCAAAGGAAGAACTTTTGAAAAAAGAAAGATGCTTTTTTCCTATATCCCACCCTTTGAAGTTTCACAAAGAAGGAAGTGGCTATTGATCAAGCTGGGATCAAACAGTGTTTTGAAGTCATCAAGCTGGGAGCCAGTATAGGGCTTGAAGGGCAAAACTTGGTGCTTAAGTATTTAACATAAATGAGAACATTGAAAAGAAGGTAAAACACTGTTACTTTGAGTCATTATTTTATTGTTTTAACTATCTAGAAAAATGGATTTACATGTCACAGATGCGTCCTTTGATTTAAAATAATGATGTGAGCACAAGCTCTTTGTGGCAGCCCCTAGACCTCTCAGTGTCATGGTAATTTGTGTGAGGTGTCCTGAGGGGTCTGGTAGTCCACCTATTGAAGAACTGACCTGCTGAGTCAGAGGTTCTGGTTTGGTCCAATTTGGTACATACTTATTCAGCCCTATTAGGTGCCAAGACTGGCTGTTCCCATCACTGTGGAGAGAAATTTAAAAGACTAATAACTTATTTAGCAGTGTAGACCAAGTGCTGGGGGCACAAAAAAGAAGGAAGGGTTAATTTTGGGTAGAAAAATGGGGTAATATTTTATAGATTTGAACTGGATACTGAAGGTTTTCTAGGATTTTAGCCACCCTTTTGAAAAACAAAAAAGGAGCAAAAGCACTTTGATTCCTTCCAGGGTATAGTCAGAAGTTCCATGGATTCCTGGGAGAGAGAAGGCAGCCTCCTGGGAGGATTAGTACTTAATATCCTTCCAGTATATCACAGCTCTGGGGGAAGTAAACAGTAGCCTCACCTCTATCAGGGGCCTCTGTGCTCATGAGTGGTAACCTGGTGGTAATTACTGTGGGATTCAGGGAAGGAACAAGCGGATGGGCACCAAACAGAGAAAAGAGGTATGACAGGGTGTACACCCACTCCTTCTGTTACCAGACAGGAACTGAGGCTGGAGCAGGTCTGCCTTGGGCTGGCCTGTAGAGTGTGGGTTCTTGACTTCGTGCAGGAAAGATTTCACAGTATGAGTCCAGGTGATTTTTGAGAAGATGTTTATTAAAGCTGGGGGCAGTGAAACAAGGAAAGACTTAGGATAAGAAGCAACAGGAGAGAGCTAGACAGTGCTGCTTTGGCTCTCTAAGAATGTTATAGAAAAGAAATGAGCCTAGGCAGGGGTGCTTTGGAGACAGGTTCAGGGGATTAGCCTGGGATGAGCTACTGCTGCCCATTGCTCCCCTGGTTGCAAGTCTTGTGGGGACCCTTAGAGTTTAGGAGATGCATGCCTGAGAGGGAAGAGGGGGAAGGGAAAGGAGACGCAGCGCTCCTGGGAGGGGGAGCACTCACTGGGTCCTTTGTTTTGAGTGTTTTTAAAGCCTGGGAGTTTAGGGGAGGCCTTAGGGGAAGATCTCAATAGAATATTCATCAGCTTTATGCTGATGTGTGAAAATAAGATTTATTCCCTTAACTTTATCTCTTCTTGGGTGTGGTTTGCACAAATGGCATTCATTAGTTTTCTGCTATGTCCCTGAGTAGAGTGACTTAAGCTATTTACTCTCTGGTTCAGGTGGAGATGTGTAAACCATTTACTCTTTTTTTTTTTTTTTTAATGTTTTTATTGATTTCAGAGAGGAAGGAAAAAGTAGAGAGATAGATAGAAACATTAATGGTGAGAGAGAATCATTGATCAGCTGCCTCCTGCATGCCCCCCTACTGGGGATCAAGCCTGCAAGCATGATCTGCTGGTTAAAGGATCAATGCTCAACCACTGAGCCATGCAGGCTGGCCCCATTTACTTTTTTTTTTTAATTTATTTTTTAAAATTTTATTATTGTTTAAAATATTACAGATGTCCCTTTTTCTCCCCAGTGACCCGTTCCACCCCGTTCCTTCCCCCTCCCCAGTCCCTCTCCCCACCATTGTCCATGTCCTTGGGTTGTGTATATATGCATATAAATTCACCCCATTTACTCTTAAGTGTCTTTGATTAGGGAAAATAGGGCTTTGTGATTTACTAGATGGTTGTAAACTGCTTGGCTGTTTATCTATTTCAGTTTCCTTATTCCACTTATCCTGGTTTACTAGTCTGTCTCACTTCCTAAGACCCATTTCTCTCCTTGGTCTCCATGAGACATTCTAGTTGTTTTGAATAACTTCCTTTTTTACTTTAGCTAGTTTGAGGTGGGGGGGTCTATCACTCCAACCCAAAAAAATCCTGACTAATTAAGTACCATTGTTTTTTCTCCTTAATCTACAACTAAAACTAAGTTGCCATGGCTTTTTATTTCCTTTTTCCTCTTTGTTCACATTTCAAATACATTAAGCTGGCTAGAGAATCACAATTATCACTCACACCTTGGGTTATGTGGATGCATAGTGACAGAGTCCCAAAGGGGAAGAGTGGGCAGTCAGAGGCAGGACTGCTTTCTGAAAAGTATGATTGTATAGGGCTCAATAATTTGGGACTTATCCTGGGACTCTAAGGAACTAGCTGGTCTTCTAAACTACTTCACAGTACCCTCCCCTCTCCCACTGGCTCCTCCCCATCCCCCAGGGATTCTCAACAAAGGCTGTGTCTCAAGGACACTTGAGACAAAAGTCTATTCACCAATTCAGTAGAAAAAGCAACACTTTTGGCATTTGCATGAGTAAAGAAAATGAATTGTGTGTATTTTTAACATTTCAAATCTGTTTGTGTTGCCCTATAAACAAAATCTCACTAGTGTCCCTTAGTTCTCAAACCTGAAGAATTTAATAACATTTTTTTCTATCTTCCTCTTTCTGCTATTATATATTTCAACATCTGTCATTTTCTGTTTGACCTCACTGATTTATAGTAGTGAATTTTAAAAAATTCTTAGGCAATTATATTTTCTCTCATTTATTATCTAAGGTTTCATTATTTATCAAGGCCATACTCATGTTTCTTTTTCCTCAGTTCATATATTTCCCAAGACCTAAGCTATTTATCTTTTATTCCCTGCCGTTTTTTCTTCAACAATATGATTTTTCTGAATATGCTTTATTAAGAATTCAACTGACAGGTAGGGGTGGGCAAAATGGGTGAAGGGGGTCAAAAGGTACAAACTTGCAGTTATAAAATAAATAAGTCCTGAGGACTTATTATTAATAAGTTAATAATATTGTATATTTGAAAGTTGTTGTGAAAATAGATCTTCAAGGTTTTCATCACACAAAAAAATGTGTAACTATGTATAATGATGGATGTTAACTGGACTTATTTGGGAGATCATTTAGCAATATATACAAATATTAAATCTTTATGTTGTATACCTGAAACTAATGTTAGATGTCAATTATATCTCAATTTAAAAATTATTTTCAGCCTGGCTAGCGTGGCTCAGCAGTTGAGCGTAGACCTATGATCCAGGAGATCTCAGTTCGTTTCTGGTTAGGGCACATGCCTGGGTTTGGGGCTCTATCCCCAGTAGGGGGCATGCAGGAGGCAGCTGATAAATGACTCTCATCATTGATGTTTCTCTCTCTCTCTCTCTCCCTCTCCCTTCCTCTGAAATCAACATATATTTTTAAAATATAAAATAAAATTAAAAATTACTTTTAAAGACTGCAAGTTATGCCTTAGCTGGTTTGGCTCAGTGGTTATGTTTTCAGCAGTGGAAATGGGACCAGGTGTTAGACCCATGGGGTCACACTGGACCTGTGTTCAGCAACTTCAGTTCTTGGGTTCTGACTAGGAAAGAATTCAGAGCCAACACGCAAATTGCAAGAGAACATTTCTTTATAAAAACACAGAGATAGAAGAAGTAATTTCTAGAAGAAATGGGCTTAGGAAACAAGTTATAGAGGCAAAGGAAGGGCCTTTGGAGTTTGGGAGTGAGGAAACTAATGCTAAAGCTAACATGCCCTGTGGGGAGGGAGGGAAAGGAAGTATGGAAGTCTTAGGGGAGGCAGGGAAACATCTCATAATAATATTCAGCAGCTTTCCAGGTATGTCCTTTCAGGGTTGTGGTCTCCACTGATTGATTGATTAGCACCAGGGCTGTGGCCATCATTCAGTGCACTCAAGGAATACCACCTATAGACACCATAACCACCTTATTCTGTGCCCAGGCCTCATCATGCCTCTGACAGAGAGCAAGGATCTCTTGGCTCTGAAGAAAATATCTCCCCCTTTCATCAGGAAATAGTTACAGAAGAGACTTTGTGCCCCTTTTCTCAGAAAGAATTCAGAGCCAAGATCCTTAAGGGGGGGGTGGGTGATAGGCAGTTAGATAAACATGAGCAGAGCAAGTATGACCGGCTAGGTCCAGAAGGCCATCAGGGTGGAAAGCCCTGAATGCCTAGAAAAGGACAATTGTAGGGTGGAACCTTGCTCCCAGGGTGGCCTTTCCTCCCCTAGCATATCACTGGACATGTGGTTTGGACCCCCTGACCTTTCCTCCCTAGAAATAACATCTATTTCTTAGTTGTATTTCAGCTCTAAGCCCAGAACGGCAGCAAAACCAGCCACAGCTGACCTCAGGACCAGCTTTATTGGATAATGACCCCCACCCCTGGTGCCAACCAATCAATCAGTGGAGACCACAACCCTGAAAGGACACACCTGGAAAACTTCTGAATATTCTATTAAGATCTTCCCCTGGGACCTCCCCTAAAATCTCCTCGCTTAAAACCCTTTGGACAGAGGACCCACAGCACTCTCCCTCCTGGGAGCACACCCCTGCATTTCCCTCTCCCTTTCCCTTTCCTCCTTACCCCCACCCCCCACCCCAGGTGGGTTAGTATTAGCTTCCTTCATCTTGTTTGTAACCCATTCATTGTTTATTAATATGCTGTTTGGCCTCCATGTGTTTGAATATTTTTGAATTTTTTTACAGTGATTGATTTCTAGTTTCATGCCATTGTGATCTGAGAAGAAGCTTGATATGATTTCAATCTTCTTGAACTTGTAGAGACTTGTCTTGTGACCTTACATGTGGTCTCTTTTTGAGAATGTTCCAGGTGCACTTGAGAAGAATGTATATTCTGCTGCTTTTGAATGAAATGTTCTATAATTGTCAATTAAATCCATTAGATCTACTGTGTTATTTAAGGTCTCTGTTTCCCTGTTGATTTTTTTTTACCTTGGTGATCTATCCAATGATGACAATGGGGTGTTAAAGTTCCCCACTATGATTGTGTTGCTGTCAATCTCCCCCTTAAAGCCCACCAAGAGAATTTTTAATATGTTTAGGTGCTCCTATATTGGGTGGATATATGTTTATAAGGGTTATTTCCCCCTGTTGGATTAAATCCTTTTGTATTATGTAGTTAAAGCATGTAACCCTCATTTTTCAATCATGAAGCATGTAACCTTCATTTTTAATCTGTCAACCCTGTTCTATAGCCCTAAACAAATAGTTACAAGCTGGGAACACACAGTTACAAGCTAGTGCCAGGAAATAGCCAACCATAACTGTTAAACAATGCTCACCTTGGCTTCTGTACATTGCTTTGCTAGGTTCCCACCTGTCTCCATGTCAACAGGATGCAGCTTTGCCTTTAAATTCTCCCTGTGAAGACTGTTCGGGGCTGTGAGTCTGTTTAGGGCCTGAGCCCCTCGTAGCCACCGGCTTAATAAATTCCAAATGCTAAATTTGGTCTCTGTGAATTAATCTTGTGAAAACTGGGTATAACATTTGGAGGCCCCAGTGAGATTAATTCTAAATTTTTCCAGGCTGCTGGGCCTCCGTGACTGACCTGCTGGGGAACTTCCCATCGTAGGAGGGGTACCCCCTGATGATGTTCCAGGGCCCCACGACAAGGACTTCTCCCCTGTGGGTCAAAAGCAGACATCCTACAGCCCATTTAGTCATTTGGAATCTCTCAGGATGCCTCTGGAGGTGAGAAATAATTTTAAATTATTTCCTGGTTAGACTAGTCTCTGGATTCTTGCCAATTAGGGCCAGACTTGGCCGTTCTAATTGTGCGGGGTCCCTCCTTGTGTCGGGACACCGACAGAGGGATTTACCTGGTTCTGAATATCTGTTTGTCAGGGGAACTTGATCACCTACCCTGACCAGGTTGTGGTTTTCTGTTTGTCGGGAGAATTTGATAACCTCCCCCCCGTTGACCCGGCATACTGTTTAACTGGACATTCTAGGAAAAGGAAGAAAGTACAATAGCCTCTGAATGAGTGTGTGAGTGACTGTATTTGTAGTCCCACAGCAACAGCTATGGGACATGAGTGTGCCCCAATTCACCTCAGTAGTGGGCCAAAAGGACATAACAGTGACTCAGCTTTGGCTGACCAGGCTTGGGGTTTATACGAGTGCACCTTAGTCAAGGCCAAACTAAGTAATTGCAAGGCAGCAGATGGATGGGCACCTGAGAGGGTCCTTTTGGGGGCTTCCCTACCCTTTGTTTGCCTCTGACGCTAATACCAGACAAGTGGGAGGGGCAGAAAGAAAGTATTGTAATCTTAATATCTAGTTTGCTTTTACAGGACATTCTGTCTTGCTTTGTAAGATATTTCTTAGTTTAGTCTGCCCTCCCTCTCTGTTGAGTCCATTCGGTCCTGGGTCACAGACCTGGTGTTCCAGGGAAGTCTCTGCCTCTATTCCCCCTTAAGACTCAATTCTTTCCTTCTCATTTTCTGTCTCATCCCACCCAAAGCCTGACCGATTTCCTTGTTTTAGGACAACATCAGGAGTCCTCATTCTTTTTCCCTTGGCCATGTTAATTGTTTCAATTAGTTTCACTATGGGTGGGGGCAGAGGAGGTGGTGGCTTGGAGCTGCCTCCTGCTGGCTGGCTGGGCCAGGCTGGTGCTGTGGCAAAGCTGGGATTCCGCCTCCGCAGACCAGCTGTGGGGCGCCCAGAGGAGGCTGCTGAGCCCTGGTCCATGGTCCAGTCTCACCAGATCTGGAACCTGAGGGTTGCATCCTTCCTGTGCAGCCCATGGGGAGTGGGCCGGCCCTGGAGCCCAGCGAGAGATGGCTTGCCCCACCCCAGCCAGTCCTGCTGCCTCCCCTTTCCTGCACACCCGCCCAGGGAGGTTGAGAACTGGGCGTAGAAAAGAGACCTCAGCTGGTGGTAATGAAGACTCTGGTGCCTGAAGTGCAGCTCGTCTGGCTAGCTCAGTCGGTAGAGCATGAGACTCTTAAACTCAGGGTGGTAGGTTTGAGCCCCACGTTGGGTACCTCCCTCCCCTCCTCAGACCCCGCAGTTCCACCTTAAGGGCCATGCAGGAGGCACCATCATCTTCTAGGCTATTCTCCCCCTGTGAGAGGCCCCTCTCAGACAGAGAGGACTCAAAGGGAAGATCCTCATTTCTTGTTTACATTCCCTTCCCATCTAGCGACCTGTATAACTGAAAAGCCCAAAATCCCCCTTTCTTGGAAAAAACCTCAGGCCCTTATTGGGCTACTAGAGTCTGTGTTTCACACCCGTCATCCCACATGGACAATTATCAGCAACTCATAGTTATCTAGCACATCAGCAGCTGCATGGCAGGCCATGCAAAATAGGGGGAAGAACAAGAATTTTCCAAATAACCAAAACTGGAACTTGAGCTTATCAAGTCCCAGCTTACTTTTTAAGTCTCAAACTAATCAGAACTATATTGGAGCCAAATTTAGTGAACCACCAAGCCACTGGGTTCCTGTTTCCTTTAATTCTTCTGATAAGGAAATAATGACATTTCAACTTAAAACCTTAAAATACAGGTATAAAATAAGATCAAGTACTAATATTTAAATAGAGTAATACTTAAGAGTAGTTGTCAATTGTTTCATACCAAATTCAGTGCTAGGTAATAGATTTCTGTGTAAAACCGCTAATTAATAAAGAAAATACAGACGTCATCTTGTTTCGTGTGGCCATGCGCTGTGATATAATAGTATCAGTGCCACTTTAACTAAATTACTGATGATTGTATTTGATATCAGATGTTCCCAATTGAGTAACTTACGTGAAACCATTCAAGTTTAGATTTAGGGACCGGTAAAGGAATCAACATTTCCTATTGCTTTTTGGAGTAAAATACTGATTTAAAAGTATCATTCAGAAGTCAGTAGAATTACTTGTTGAAAGCTAGTGAACCTGCTTATAAGCATCTAGTCAAGACAGGAATTAAGAATTAGTTTAATGTCCTAGAAACACTTAAACCAATAATATGCCAACAGCATGATACACTGCCAAAAGAAAATATGAATTTTCCTTACAGAATAGTCACAGTTTAGTAAACTGAACAGTGGTGAATGTGGAAGGGGCACTAGGAGCTATTTAGAATGAGACAGTGTCCTCAAGACCCCATTTCTTATATGCAGTAGGTAGGTGAACTGCAACAGATGTGTCGAAACCATTTTTTATAGAAACAACAGTATTTGGTGGTCACAGAATAGCTTTCAAAATACATTTTTGTATTCTAGCACTGCACAAGCTATCCTCACAGTGATCTGGCCTCAAATCATCCCTGCAAGCTTGCTTCAAGTAAGGAGCTATATAATGTGAAAGTTTTGAGTACCTAGGAAAGAATCATATAAATATATATAATAAACTTGTAGCATATGTAAAGTTTTGGCATTCATCTTACAAAAACAGAGTACTTTAGTATGAATTTGCTGAATGTAAGACCATTGACTCTTTTTTACACAATAGCCTACTTTTAAAGGTCTAAAATAATTTGTTTTTAAAGTTTACCCTTGTGCTAAAGTACCAGTATATGTATAACTGATCTGGTTATAAACTATATTCCAAAATAAATCATAGTGTTATAAGTTTTATATAACTATAACTGAAAAAAATTTAAAGGCTGCTAAAACATTTGTGAAATGCACTATAGGACTACTTTAATTTTTATTCCTTAAGCCCAAAGATTAACTGTTAAAGGGTCCATTCAACTTTAAAAATTCATATTGGCTTTGAACAATGTTTGTAACCTATGATACGAGTATATTTAACCATACTGTTTTTGTCACCAGTAAGTGCAACCAGGGGACCACTTATGCAAAAGATGTAATTTCTTGCATAATACCTTGATAACATGTTTTACCTACCTTAAAAATAAATGCTAAGTACAGACTTAGGCTAATCCTGTGGCAGAATGAGGGCTGATAGGCAGTTGTATAGTAGGTTGTAAGGGTTTTTTGCGTTCCCAGATTCCAGGTAACGGGATTGATGCATTACCGCATCATTAGAGGACCCTGCTCTACATTCTGGCTGACTGCAGACCAGTTCAGATGGGGAAGATTGCACTACCTTCTCTTTGTGTTTTTGTTTTGTTTTGTTTGTTTCTTTAAAGAAAAAAAGAAAAAAAGAAAAGAAAAAGAAATCTTAACTAGACTTGCTCTGGACACTGGTGAAAATTGGATGAATCTTTTGCCCCTGGTTCTCCGGCAGGTTTCTCCAGGCCCTGCAGGATGCCCAGGCTAAAGTACATCAACAAGTTTGCCAGGTTCTCCCTCTACCCTCCTTGGACCCTGTACACCTGTTCCAACCTGGGGACTCAGTGTAGGTTAAAACTCACCTAAAAGACGGAGTAAACCTACCTGGAAAGGCCTTTCCTCATCATTTTAACCACACCTACAGCAGTGATCGTTGACCTCCTCTCCATTTGAATCCATCATTCCTGTCTCAAAGCAGCAGACTCCAGATAGATGTCCCAGCCGACTGACAACCCGCTCAAGATAAGACTAAAGGGTGGGGGCTCTCTTTCTTAATATCTATAACCCTTATTTATCTCATTTTGTCCCCAGTATCTGTATCTAGGGCATCCTACTATTGGGAAGTCTGAAATGGCATCTCAGGAGAGGTACTAGCAAATTACATGGACCCTGGCTACAGCTAGAATCTAAACCAGCATGCTTTCCAAATCGATCTGTATACCCTTTCTAAGGATTAACTTTTACCTATGTCCAGGAATAGGCCCTGTCAATTCCCAATGTTTATATTCCTCACATTACTTCTGTCCCAGCTAAGGTTGTGAAACCCTCGCCACCTGGGGGAGAGACAGGGACAAATTCCTAAAACTTTAGAGGACAGCAAGACCCACCACCTACACTGTAGGACAGTGTAACCCACTTTCTCTCCAACCCCAGTATAGAAGCCACTCCTTTTGGTTCACAGGCCTGACTTGGGAAATCCGGCTCTATCTAACTCGTTACGGTACTAGAACTCTCCTCACCATCCAAAAGAGACCTAACCCCAGCCCAAATCTCCCTACCTCATTGTTCCAGGGAGGACATCATCCTATTTCTACCATAACTAGGGGTGTCTTGTATATGCCCCATACATAGAGTTGTCTTGTGCCAAGAGCCTGACATTCTGGTCTGAGAAAGCCCTCTCCTTGGGACTACATACTATTAGGCCTGTCCTCCTTTGTCCTATATTGGCCCCTCTTGCCCTTTGCCAAGAGAGACCGATCATCCTCTCACAATCCATTTGCCCACTTTGCTATTGGCTAGGCTTTCTGCTCATGCTAAGGTTGAGGCCTCATAGTGGCTGGTGCCATAGATCTGTCTTTCACCTAGTAGTATAAGCTTGGCCCTCCCTGGAGAAGAAACCTGGGTTCCCCAAGACATATTACCAGAGCCAGGACCCTGCCAACAAGCAAGAGGATCCCAAGGAAGGTACTGGGCATGGAGGCCACGGGGGCATAGGCTACTCAGGAGACAGAACTGAACCTCTTGTGGAGGACGTGCCCCTCCCTCACTCACACACCTCACATCACCCTGCTTGGATCCAGAGGATGACTAGTTATCCAGAGACGGGTAAGATTCCTCAAGGAAGGA
Source organism: Miniopterus schreibersii (assembly GCF_964146895.1). Classification (NCBI taxonomy): domain Eukaryota; kingdom Metazoa; phylum Chordata; class Mammalia; order Chiroptera; family Miniopteridae; genus Miniopterus; species Miniopterus schreibersii. Next base: position 114,809,570 of record NC_138101.1, on the reverse strand, counting down.
ACAACCTAAGACAGGCACAGTCACAGAAGGGCCAACAGAGGTAGGGCACAGACCCTCACCCCCAACTTTGCAGGGGCCTGAAACCTCACCCCTTCAGAGGGAGGTCTCCTGTCCCCATGGCTGCTCTGCTTCCCATGCCTAGCTCAAACTGGAAGCCAGGTAGCAGACAGACTGGGCCAACAGCAGCTGCCCTCTTGCTGCAATAAGTATTTGTATCCCATTTCTACCTTAGACCTCAGGGAAAGGGGCAGCTGAAGGAAAGGGCTGTGTCAGGATACCGCAGTCTTCCCTCTGCTCCCAAGACCCTCTACCCCAGCCTACCTAGGATAACAGTATAGGGCTACTAATCCAGCACCTGCAGAGGTACCCCTACTCTTCCTTATACTTGCCCTTGTCATAGGTCCCTGTCTCCTTAACCACCTAACCTCCTTCATTAGAGGTAAAATTAACTCTGTAATTAACACAGGTTTTATAGAGATTCAGACTCCTAAAATTATCTCAGCTGCCAGTGAAGGAGGAGCTAATGTATTTACTGTGTCATATTTTAAAAATAACACGTATCTGGCTCAGTCCCCACAGCTGTACAAGCAAATGATTATTTGTACTAATTTTTAAAAGGTTTTCTGTATTAGACCAGTATTCAGAACTGAAGACTCTAATACCCATAGACATCTAATTGAATTTGTCAGTTTAGACATTGAAATAGCTTTTAATTACCATTACCATAAAGTTATAGGAAAAATTGCTGACACCTTAATACAAATATTCAAAGAACTTCAAGAGAGATTTCAAACTGAGTGTAATTCTCTACCCTTCGAAGGAGAATCAAGGATTTAATTCTCATCATAATTTACAAGGAGGAGTAGGGAATGAAGCATGTAACCCTCATTTTTCAATCATGAAGCATGTAACCTTCATTTTTAATCTGTCAACCCTGTTCTATAGCCCTGAACAAACAGTTACAAGCTAGGAACACACAGTCACATGCTAGTGCCAGGAAATAGCCAACCGTAACCATTAAACGATGCTCACCTTGGCTTGTGTACATTGCTTTGCTAGGTTCCCACCCATCTCCATGTCAATCAGGATGCAGTTTTGCTTTTAAATTCTCCTTGTGAAGACTGTTCAGGGCTGCGAGTCTGTTTAGTTAATCTCATGTAAACTGGGTATAACATAGTGACCTTCTTTGTCTCTTGCTATGGTCTTTATTTTGTCAGAAATAAGTATTGCAACCCCAGCTTAGAATATTTTTTTCTATCCTTTCTCTTTCAGCTTGTGTGAATCTTTTGCTCTGAGGCCAGAATATATACATGAGTTATGTTTTTTTATCCATTCAGCTACCCTATGTCTTTTTATTGGAGCATTTATAAAAGGTTATTATTGATATATACTTATTTAATGCCACTTTTTCCCTTTAAGCAGATGTACCTTTCTCTTAATATTTTTTCTTTTTCTTAAAGCCGTCCTTTTAGCATTTCTTGCAGTGCTGGTTTGTTGGTACTGAACTCCTTTAGCCTTCTTTTGTCTGGGAAGCTCTTTATTTCACCTTCAATTTTAAATGATAGCCTTGCTGGATAGAGCAGTCTTGGTTTCAGGTTCTTGCTTTTCATTATCTTGAAAACTTCATGCCAGGCCCTTCTGGCCTGAAGTGTTTCTGTTGAGAAATATTCTGACAACCTTATGGGAGCTCCCTTGTAGGTCACTGATTGTCTTTCTTGTGGCCCTTAATATTTTCTTTGTCCTTAACATTTGCCATTTTAATTATGATGTGTCTTGGAGTGGGTCTCTTTGAATTCCTCTTGTTTGGTACCCTCTGTGCTTCCTGAACTTGTGTGGTTTTCTTCTTTGCCAACTTAGGAAAGTTTTTAGTCATTATTTCTTCCACCATGTTCTCTATCCCTTACTCACTTCCCTCTGCCTCTGACATCCCTATGATGTGAATGTTGTTTCACTTCATGTCCCAAAGTTTCCTTAAACTGTCCTCATGTTTTTTAAGTACTTTTTCTTTTTGCTGCTCTGATTGTTTTTTTTTTCCTACTTTATCTTCTAATTCATTTATTTGATCCTCTGCTTCATTGAGCCTACTTTTAATTCCTTCCAGTGTATTCTTGATGTCAGATATAGTATTCTTCATTTCTACCTGATTCTTATTTATGATATCTATATCTTTTTTCATGCTGATGTAGCTTTCACTAAGTTCTTTGTATATCCCACTAATTTCCTGGAAGTTTTTAAGTGTCTCATGAGTCTCACTAATTTCCTTGAGCATCTTTATAACCATTACTCTGAACTCTATTCTGATAACTTGCTTACCAGGTCTTTTTTGGTGATTTTTCCTTTTCTTTGGTTTGGGGGTTGTTTCTTTGTCTACCCATTTTAGTTGTCTCTTTGTGTTTCTATCTATGTACTAAATATATTTGCTGTCTCTCAGTCTTGTGGGGTGGGCTTTTGTAGTGAATGTCCTGTGGCACCCAGAGGTGTGTTTTCCTTATACTTCTGAGCTATAAGCTGTCATCATGTCCTTTTTGTGGGTTATTTGGGCTCTCCTGTTGTGATTGGGCCTAGATTGTCGTTCCATTTATGGGAGGACCCTTCTCTCAGGCTGGCTAACTGAGTTTCAGCTACTACCACATCATGTGGGCTCTTGCACAGGTGCTGACAGGGCAAAACAAAACATCCAAACTAACAAGAAACAAACAGGAACTTACAAAATATCCTGATAATCATAATAAAAACAACCGAAGAGAAATTAGAATTAGAAAAGCGAAGAGAGAACAAAACTACTAAGGCAAAAAAGAGAGAAAAGGATATTATTGCTAATAGTAAAAAAGTAAAAAATAAATATTGTACTGGGAGATAAAGGGGCAGAGAAAAGATTCTATAAGAAAAGAAGGGAGAGAAAAAAGTAAGGGTAGAAAGTAGGAATAGGAAAATGGTTTTAATAAGACAGGAAGACAGAAAGAAAGGGGTGGGGAAGTCACATCAAGGGAACAAAAAGAGAGATAAAGCAAGGGTAAGAAAGGAGGCCAATAAAAGATGTGGAAGAAACAATACAGAAAAGTAATAATAATAATATCCAAGCAATAAAGCAGAGAATATCAAGAAAATCTTTAAAAAAGAAAACACACACACACACAAAAAAATCAAACAAACAAAACAAGTAAAACAAACAAAAAGAGCAAAGCAAGACAAAAACAAAACAAAACAAAATTTTAAAGCCAGCCAAGTGAAGTTTGTCTAGGCAGCTTATATTATCTGAGGCTCACTGTTTTGTATGCTGATTTGGGGCCTCCTTTGAGGTACTTTTGTGTCAGCCAATGTCAGGAGCTGTCTAGGTTTGCCTCTCAGTGTCCTTGTGTAGCTGGTTGGTCTGAGGCTCTCTATGAACCACCTCCACCTGTCAGCTATTTTGCCTCCCCACTGTGGTTCCCTGGTCTTACTGCAATGTCTTCCTAAGAGAGTCTCTAGGGTGCAGGCAAGCTAGTGTAGCTCAGGCTATTGGGCCCCTTAGAGGTTTCGCCATCAGGCACTCACTGTGGGGAAATTAATTTCTGCTTCAAAGCCAACTCCTCAGTTTCTACCATATCCTCCAACTTTCGTTCTCCCTAAAATGGTATGATACAGGTTCAGATTGAAATAAGACTGTTACCTTAAAGTATGGGCAATTTCAGCTGGCCAGGACTCAGTGGGATTGATCAAAAGAGACTCCAGTGCTCCCATTGCCTGCCAGATTCCAGAAGTGGTTATGAGGATTTCCTCCAGTTCCCAAACAATAGTCCCTGAGAGCCTTCCCCTTGTAATGCCTTTCTCTGTGCTGTTCTCTTTCCCCCCATCAAACTCTGCCTAGTGGAGGTATCTGGGGCCTCAGGAGTGAAACCAGCTACTTTCCTGTTGGGGGTTGTGCTTGTAGCCTGCAGGAGTGGTAGATGTGCTCCACCCATCCTTTCCCAGTTCTGGCTGGCTGATCTCACAGGGCGCTCGGTTCAAACTATCTACAATTCAGGCACAAAATCCAGCTTTCACTTGTCTGTCTCCCCAGTATGAGTCAGGAAAGTGGATGCTGTGAGGTGCTATTTATCAATCAAAAACATATAAAGTAACAAATAGGCAGAAAACCTGCTTTGCAAGGATCTGGCACCCCCGATCCTCCAGTCCAAGCAGGAGAGGTTACAAAGTCAGCAGGTCTCCCATACAGCAGATCTCAGTAAAGCTGAGGCAGATCTGCTTGCTATCCTAGCTCTCTTCAGAGCAGGTAAAAAATCCCCGCACTGCCCTTCTGGCAGCTCCCATCTCTGGTGGCGGGACTCCCCAGTCCACCCCACTAACAGCTCAGGTTTCTCTGTCTGGTGGCCGTAGGCCTCTCTTCCCCTCTCCCACACCACATAGTTTAAATGCTTTCTGGGGCTCTGTACAATGCCTTACAGGAAAGCAGAGGGTTCCTTTAGATCACTGCTGGGTGCATCCTACAGGCTCCTTTCTATTCTGAAGCTACACACTATGGGACAGCCTTTCCTGCAGTCAAAGCCTAGAGTGAATCTCTCCTGCCCAAACTGCTGCCATTAGGTGCATTCTTTCACTAGGAAGGTGCAGACCCCACCTTCCAAGCAGACTGTTCTCCTGGCTCCCTCTGGCCAGCGGTTGCATGGGCTCTCCTTCCCCATTGCTCAAGGTTTTGAGATCCCTGCTTTTGGATGCCAGTCCGCACTCCCAAGGAGAAGGAGCTTTGCAGCCTCTAACACTCAGGCCTTGCAGCTGAGCAGTCTTCAGGGGGTACTCTCCTTTTCCACACCCTCCCCTTCTCTTACCAGTCTCTATGATATTTCTTTAGTGCTCTTGGTCAAAATATGTCCAATAAGCTATGTTTCTCTTGTTTTTCCAAGCTGACTATGCAGTATTTTAAATGTAAATCCAGTTTGTGGCTGGGAGAAAGGGAAATCCACCTCTTGTTAGAGTGCAGTCATCTTTGACCTCAGTTTTGTTCTTGAATCAGAAGTGAGCTCTTATTCCATACATATTCTTTTCTTTTTATAAATATATATTTTTATTGATTGATGAGAGATAGAGATAGAGAGAGAGAGAGAGAGAGAGAGAGAGAGAGATCAATTTGTTGCTCCACTTATTTATGCATTCACTGATTGATTCTTGTATGTGACCTGACCTGGGATCAAACCTACAACCTTGGCATATTGGGACAATGCTCTAACAAACTGAGCTACCAGGTCAGGGTCCATACATGTTCTTTTCAACACACACATCTTGGTAGCATAGTATGGGAGCATGTATTGGATAGTCTCAGACGTAGAGTACTATTAACCAAAGCAGTGTTGGTATAGAAAGTACTTTCTACTATAATGAAATAAAAGGTAAGCATTAAAGTCCTAATTGTTATTAAATTCAATTTGATATTCTTTGTTACAGTAGGGATTTCTCAAAGCCATAGCTCTATCTAATATATAACTATAGCCAATATAATATTTCTTTACTTTGTATTTATTGTTAAAAAGGAGACAACAGGCCCCAAATGAAGTCACTTGTGCTAATCTCCATGTCAACAAACCAAGACTTAATAACTAACCTAACTGCAACTTTTGCTTCTCCTAGGAATGTGACCTTAAACCAGTCAATGTGGAATTTCCTGGTCAGTTCATCTGCTGACAGACCTCTTTCATTCTGCTTAGGAGGGCAATCTTGCCTGAAACAATGTATTCTTTGCTAATAATTTTCTTTTTTCTGCCCCCCTTTCTGTCTTTAAAAACCTTTCCTTTCTGCAGCTCCACAGAGCTCCTTTCTACTTGCTAGATGGAATTCATCCATTAATTGGATGAATTAATGAATGGGCAACTAATTGTTGCCAATAAGATCTTTAATGTACTTAGTTGAATTTTTGTTATTTAACATGATGTATAAAGTGTTGCCTATGGTTCCAAATATCCATGTCATAAAAAATGCAAAATGTTAAAAAAAAAAAAAGCTGATTCATTTCAAAAATTAGTATAGTAACTTTGAGGTGATTGAAATTGATCTTTTACATGTAACATCAAAAGCAGGTAAGAACTTTGACACATTTCTCAAAAAGATATAGTGAAAAAGAGGGCTGGCTTCCTCTTCATACCAATTTTAAAGCACCAGACCCTGGCATCTATTGAGACTCCAGTTCCATGCTCTGAATCAGAGTCAGTTATTTGTCACTGATACAGGTAGAAGGCTCATCAGTATTTATCCAGGATGTTTGACATATCTACCACACCCAAGAATACCTGGGCAGGAATCAAAGATTATTTGGAACAACCTGGAAAAAAGCTGAAGACTTGGATATAATTTTCAACCCGAGGAAACTTCCTTTCTACCAAACATTTCAAATTCTTATATTATTATCTATACAGTCAGATAAAGATCTTTTCACCTTTTTTGTTCCTTTCAACTTTCCAGTTTTTGAATTTAGAGAATGTCTATTTCTATGACATGCCTGGATATCTAGGGTACACATTGGAGACATACAAGGAGAACAACTAAGAAGGGAAGACTATGGAACAAAGGATATCACTGAACTAATGTTAATAAAATACCTTCTTTTTATTTTGTTTTTGTTTTTACCAACACAGACTATAGTCATTCATGCCCCAGGCCTAGAGGTGAGGGAAGGAACTCAATCAGACAGCTGTACCAGTAAGTTTATCAGCAAATAGGAAGATTATTTTACTAACATTTACAGATAGAAAATACTTTGACTGTCTTTTCTGGATGTGTAGATGGACTAGATAGAGCTATACACCTTTTTTGCTCAGTCTCCATTGTCATCTAGGATATAATGTGTTCCTGAACATAGTTTTGTCTGTGACTCTGACATGGATCTAACTCATGACCTTTACCTGGGCACAAGGGGCTAGAGCTGTGCTGTCCAATACTAGAATCACTAATCTCATGTGGTTATTTATACTTCAATGAAATAAAATTAAAACTTTAGTTTACAATAGCCACATTTCAAGTGTTCCATAGTCATGTGATTAATAGTTAGTGACATTGTAGCAGTATAGTAAAAAGCTAGGAAAATTCCTGGGCAAGTGGAATGGGGAAACTGAGACAAGAAAATCAAACAAGGCCAAACAGTTTGGGCAGCTTGCAGCCAGCTTTTGAATTGTAAGACCTTATATTCCCTGACCAAGAACAAGTGAAAGCAAATGTTTTATATGTCCCCTCCTTAACCAGAGAATACATAACTTAGATCACCCTGGCTTTGGAAAATAGAGAACAAAGGCCCAATTAATGCCATTTGTGTCAGCTAAACCCAAGGACAGATGAAGTCAGAAAAAAAATAACAAAAACCCCATTAAAGCCAGACAAACCTATGACAAAAGTAAAACAGACCAAAGAACAATCCAAAATTCCCCTATACACTCACTGATGCATCAGCATATTAAAAATGCACCTAGAAAGTTGAGGGATATTCTACTGAAACCCTCCCCTAAAATTCTTGCCTGCAGAAAAAAAAAAGATAAAACCCTCAGGACAAAGACTCAACAAGAGCTTGTGCTAGGGCTCTCTCTAGAGCACACCCATGCTCCTTCCCAGGCATGAACTTTTCATTTCTTCCTAAATTCTAAGGGTCCCCAGGAGACTTACAACCAGGGGAGCAGTGCACAGCAGCAGCTAGACCGGGGCTCACCTCCTGATCCTGTCTCCAAAGCCCAGGGCTTTGTTCCTAAGATTATTTGATGCTAATCAGAACCTTATTGTCCTGAAGGCTTAATAATTAAGGGAGTGGTCCTCCAAGGGGGAGGCAGGAGAGCCAGGTTGCTAGGATGAGGACAGTTTGAATCAAAAGGAAAGAAAGGAGAAAAGGTCATATTAAAGAAATGAAGGTTTGCCCTGGCTGGTGTTGCTCAGTTGGTTGAACGTCACCCTGTGCACCAAAAGGTTGCTGGTTCGGTGACCAGTTCAATTCCCCAGTCAGGGCACATGCCCAGGTTTCAGGCTCAATCCCTGGTTGGGGTGCATGCAGGAGGCAGCTGATCAATGTTTCTTTCTCTCTCTCCCTCTCCCTTCCTCTCTTTTTAAAAATCAATAAAAACACATTTTTTAAAAAAGGAAATGAAGTTCCTGTTTGGTTATGGTGACTGCTGTATTAGACAGTAACAATACATACAGAAGATTTCCATCATCACAGAAGGTTCTATTGGACTATGCTAGCTAGATCCTTGGTATCCAAAGTTTGTGAATCTTCATCAGTAGCATCATTTGGGAGCTTTTTTAGAAATGCAGAATCTCAGTTACCCCTAGGTCCACTGAGTCATATCTGCATTTTACTAAGACCCCTCCCCCCAGGTGATTTATATACTATTCAAGTTTGAGACATATGGAACTAAACCGTGGAGGAAACACATCCCCAGATATAAAAGAGAATTGTATGAAGTGCAGAGTCACTTCCTGCAAGAATATGTCTTTACCAGGGCTTGTTAAAACTAAGAAAAACATAAGGTTACTTCCAGTCATAATTTAACAGTCAATGTCTGTACTATTGCTGGTATTGATCCATACCTTTCTCTTGATCCCCTCAAAAATAACTAAACACTTATTAAGCCCTTACTCTGAGCCATGCATTGTCTAGGTTCTTCTGTTTTGATTTACTAATCCCCACAAACACCCCAATAGGTGGCTTCTATTATTAACCTTATTTTACAAATAAGTATTCTTCAATTCAAAGAATGGAAGTAAGCTATGGTCACCATGGACAAACCAAGATGCAACCCAGCAGAGCCCACACAACAGGATCTCTCCTGATGGCTGACAGTTCCCGGAGAACTACAACTTTGGGGGGTTTCTCACCAGGTGCACTGAACTCCAAAGCCAGTAGGGTGGACAGGATTACTTGTTTGTCATTTGCTCCTCTGGTTCCACTTACCTCCCAAAAAGGATGCACAGTTCAGATTTGCTATGACCTATTTTGAGGGGATGGACCATCAGAGCACCATGTTTCTTGCCTAATTGCCTAGTTTAGCTCATTCTATTGCTCAGATCTCTATTCTCAAATCTCCAGAAGCACCCAAGAAAGAGCAAGCTGCAGTTAAAACTCAAGCCCAAATCCTAGTGCAACCCTGCCCACCTGGGAAATGCAGCCTCACCTAGAACAGCAACAAAAGAATCAGCTGTTTCCTGCCCAATCTAAGTGGCTCACGGTGAGTCATCACTTTCCTTGCCCCCAAGTAAGGCGTGGCTCGTTCAATTCCTTACAAAATGCTCCTGCTCCAAAATGCACAGGCCAGCCTGTAAGACTGGAGAGCCAATGATTTCAGTGTCTCCTTTGAATCTCATGAATTAACAATGACTGCACTTAAGCCCCAAAGTGCCCACTAACTGACTTGAAATTAACTTTGTTGACCTTTGGCAAACACCAAACTTCCCATGTGCATTAAGCCCAATGAGAAGATTGAGGGCTTGCCAGGGCCTTGCCCCTTAGATGGCATAAATAGGCACATGAGTGTTAGCATCAGCCTTGTTTGGTTAATCAAAGTGTCAAATTTTCTGACACATTGCTCAGAACCAACATGAACTACCACCAAGGACACCTTTTAGTTCCTCCTCTTCTGTACTCTGCTTGTTTTAAATAGTAAATGCTAAAATCTGGAACAACAGAGATTGTGTCTCAATACCCCCATGGCTGTCCAACAGAGGGCACTGCATGCATTGGGTGCTCAATAGATGTTTATTTAAAGGAAAAATGCAAATCAATGGGAATTCCAAAAAAGCTGAAGTTGAGTGAGGTTATGATTTTGCTAACACCAAACCTGGCATGATAAAATTCAGTCTTCCTTGTTTATACCCTGAAGCTCTATCTTCTAGGAGATACCAAGATCTAAGAGGAAAAGAGTGTCATAACCAGTCACTGAGTCATCTAAGGGGGACCTGGGACAAGAAAATTGGATTTGCTCTGTGGGGGCAGAGTGTTTCAGGGTGAGATAAGGTATGTGGCAAAACCACTGTAACCAGTAAGGGCTACAACAACTACTGCAGAGATAGTAATACCAACCCCCAGCACATTTATGGCTTAGAACCAGCAGACCAGTTTAAGCTAACATGGTGACTAAGTTCTTCTTACAGTAACTCCTAGCTTCATTATACACTCATGTATAATGTAATTAGCATGCAAAACCACACAACCTGTGCTTCATGGAAACAGAAAGCCCATATAAGGATACAACATGGCAAAGAGGCTCTTCCAAGAATTCTCTACCCATTTCCCCCCAAAAATCCTGAATATTCCTCCCCCTTATTGAATGCCCTCCATTTAATGAGCCTCAGTAAAAGAAGTAAATCCCCACTAGGGAGAGGCTGCTGTGCCTATGGAGTAGCCACTCTGTCCCACTGCTTCACTAATAAATTCACTTTCACTTCAAATTCTATGCTGGCTTATCATAGAAGTCTTTCCTGCACAAAGTTAAGAATCCACTGTGGGTCATGGTCCCGTGGGTCCCCAGATCCCTGGAACACCTGCATCAAGGGAGCAGATGCAAAGCCATGGGGCAGGGCCTCTGGGGTTTGTATGGACTGTTTTTCATGAAGGACCTGGACAGAAAGAAGGACTGGCAAGTGGGGTTGAATCAACACATGAGAATAAGCTGCCTTTCAGAGGGGCACATACAAGAATGGGGCTTCAGGACATTCTTCTCTGTCTGGACACAGCTCTAGAGCACCAGCAACTGGATCTCAGCACCAGCAACTGGATCTCGACAAGAGCACTTATCTTAAATATTTGCAAACAACTTCACGCTCATGGACACTGGAAGGAAATATTTAGGGAGGAGACAATTACATCATGCTCACTTTTGCTCTCCTCCTGGCTTTGAGTGCCACACCCTTTATTGTTACCCAGCATTCTGCAAACACCCACTTTTGGCTTATTCCTTCAAGCAGTGAGATGGAATAAATGGATTTTTTTATGTCCTAATAGGACTCTGATCCTTAAATGTCCTCATTAAAGAACCAGCATTTTTTGAGAGTCATTATGTTTAATGAGTCATTATGTAAAGACAGACTTTCCCAAAACCATCCTGGAGAAGGCCATCTACACCTCTTATCTTAAGAATCTGTGTCATCAGTACATGCTCAGCAGAACTTACTGAATGATACCTTTTCATGATGGCTTACAGATGACTTGGAACTTTTATTTATTAAAAGTAAGAGTGTAAATTGTGATGATACTAACAGTAACCATCTTATATAACACTGATTTATCAAAGTCCTAAAGTATGACAGCATTCCTCTCTCTCCTTTAACCCCAGGAAGAATCATTCCCACCCTCTGGATTCTTAAAGAGTTTATCTCTTGCAGGGATAAAGGAGAGAGCACTGAATTTCTTTTCTTTTCTTTTTCTTTTTTTATTGATTTCAGGGAGAGAGAGAGAAACATTAATATGAGAGAGAAACATCATTTGGTTGCTCTTCAACTGGGGCTAAAATCAGCAACCTGGGTATATGCCCTGACCGGGAATCAAACTGCCACCTTCTGGTGTACGGGATGATCCTCCAACCAACTGAACCACACCAGCCAGGGCAAAAAAGCACTCAATTTAAATGAGAAGTCCTGAGTTTGAATCCTGACCTATCACTTACTAGTTGTGGGACCTTGAGCAAAATATTTTATTCTTTGAGGCTTCATTTATTTATCTGTAAAGATAATCATAAAATTTATCTCAAAGAATCATTGTGAGATCTCAAGCTAGATGAGATCTCAAGTTAGGCTTTCACCAAATACTAGATGAGAGAATTAATTATACTGTGTCATAATTAATGAGTCACATGCCTCAACTGGAATGTAACCTTCCTGCCAGTGATGGAACAGGTCTTACTTATCTTTGTATTATATGCACCTCGAAAGTGCCCAACCATTATATGGACTAAATAAATTAATTAATGAGCCATGTAATTCATGTCACTACTAAGGCAACTAGGTTGTTCAATGTTGTCAAAAACTCTGCTGAGCTAAGGAGAGGTGCACTTATAACTCCAGAAGCAGCTCAAAATCACCCTATCTTTTTTTTTTTTAATCCTCACCCGAGGATATTTTTTTCATTGCTTTTCAGAGAGAGTGGAAGGGAGAGAGATATATAGAGAAACATAGAAGTGAGAGAGACACATTGGTTGGTTGGTACTGTTGGATGGAATCAAACCTGGGACCCTTCAGTCCACAGGCCATTGTTCTAACCATTGAGCTAACCGGCCAGGGCAAAATGGTCCTACCTTTTTAATGAGATATTGAGTTGCTTTTTAGAGACAACAGATCAAAACTACAAGTCATGCAACCAAAGCATGTGCAGAAGAGAGAAACTTGACTTCCAGCTGCACTCAGAATCAAAGTCTACCTTGGTCCGCAAGGAACAAAAGAACAAAGACATAACCAGAACTTGAACACCAGAACTCTTTCAGAAGCAAAGTATCCATTGTCCAGGAAAATCCTGTGTTGACTCCCTTTACGATAAATGGCCAACCTCCAAGTTCCTTTAATATTTGACAAAGGAAACAAGAACAGAGAACGGGGTAAGACAATCTCTTCTATAAATGGTGTTGGGAAAACTGGACAGATACAAGCAAAAAAAAAAAAAAAAAGAAACCAGACCATTAACTTACACCATACACAAGCATAAACTCAAAATGAGTAAAAGACTTAAATGTAAGTTGCAAGCCCTAGCTGAGTAGCTGAGTTGGTTAGGGTGTCATCCCTATATGCCAAAGTTTTGGGTTGGATCCCTGGTCAGGGCATATACAAGAATCAACCAATGAATACACAAATAAGAGGAATAACAGCTTGATGTTTCTCTCTCTCTTCATTCTTGTCTCTCTCTAAAATCAATAAATAAAAATTTAAATTCTCTCAAATCAACAAACAAAATTTTTAAAAATATAAGATGTGAAACCATAAAAAATCCTAGAATAAAACATAGGCAGTAAAATTTCAGATATTTCTCTTAACAATATTTTTGCTGATATATCTCCTCAGGCAAAGGAAACAAAGAAAAAACTAAATAAGTGGGACTACATCAAACTAAAAAGCTTTTGCACAGGAAAAAAAAAAAAAATCAACCAAATGAAAAGGGAACCAACTGAATGAGAGAACATATTTGCCAATGATGCATCTGATAAGGGATTAACTTCCAAAACACATAAAGAACATATACTACTCAACACTAAGAAGACAACCCAATCAAAAATTGGGTGAAAGACCTGAATAGACACTTCTTCAAAGAGAGTTGTCTACAGGTGGCCAATAGACATATAAAAAAATGTGCAACATCACTAATCATTAGAGAGGTGCAAATAAAACCACAATGAGATATCACCTGACACCTGCCAGAATGGCAACCATCAATAAATCAACAAATAACAGGCTCTGGCAAAAATGTGGAGAAAAAGGAACCCTCATGCATTGTTGGTGGGAATGCAGACTGGTGCAGCCACTGTGGAAAACAGTATGGAACTTCCTCAAAAAATTAATAATGAAACTACCTTTTGACCCAGTGATCACACTTCTAGGAATATATCTGAAGAAACCCAGAACACTAATTTGAAATAATATATGCACCCCTATGTCCCTTGCAACATTATTTACAATAGCTAAGATTTGGAATCAGCCCAAGTGTCCATCAGTAGATGGGTGGATAAAAAAGCTGTGGTACAGTTATACAGTGGAATACTACTCAGTCCTATAAAAGGAAATCTTACCTTTTAGAACAGCAAGGATGGACATGGAGATTATTTTGCTAAGTAAAATAAGCCAGTCAGAGAAAGACAAATACCATATGATCTCACTTATATGTAGGAGTTAATGAACAAAATATACTGACAAAACAGAAACAGAGACATGGATACATGGAACAGACTGACAGCTGTCAGAGGGGAGGGGTTTTGGAGGACTGGGTGAAAAAAGAAGAAGGTGTTACTGGACAGGGGCTGGCCTGGAGCAGGTCTGCCTCAGGCTGGCCTGTAGTGTGTGGGTCCTTGACTTCGTGTAGGAAAGATTTCACAATACAAGTCCAGATGGGTTTGAGAGTATGTTTATTGATGCTGGGAACAATGAAACAAAGGAAGAAATTAGGGTTGAAGAGAAAATTGGGAAGAGCCTAGGTGGTGCTCTGCTCTGGCTCTCTAGAAATGTTATAGGAAAGAAGTGAGCCAAGGCGGGGCTGCTGTTATTTCACTGTGAAGTGAAGGTCACAGTGATAGAAGTGAGCCAAGGTGGGGCTTCTTTAGCTCACTGGGAAGTCATAGAAAAAGGAGGTCTTGGAGACAGGATCAGTGGGTGCACTTGGGTTGAGCTGCCACCACCCACTGCTCCTCCAGCTGAAAGTTTCCTGGGGACTTTTAGAATTTAGGAAGAAATAAAAGTTCATGACCAAGAAGGGGTATGGGCATACTCTGGAGTGAGCCCTTGTTGAGTCTTTGCACTGAAGGCTTTTTATCCTTTTTTTTTTTTTTTCTTCTGTAGGTGAAAATCTTAGGGGAGGGTTTCAGTAGAATATTCATCAGCTTTCCACATGCATTTTGAACATGCTGATGCATTAAAATGAGTGTATACGGGAGTTTTGTGTTATTCTTTGGTCTGTTTTACTATTTTAAGTCTCTCTGGCTTTAATGGGGTTTTTGTTATTTGTTCCCCAACTTCATCTGTCCTTGGGTTTAGCTGGCACAAATGGCATTAATTGGGCCTTTCTTCTCTATTTTCCCAGGCCAGGGTGATTTAAGCTGTGTATTTTTTGGTTAGGGAGGAGGGTATGAAACATTTTCTCTCATTTGTTCTTGGTTAGGGAAGATAAGGTCTTGAAATTCACAAGTTGCCCAAACTGGCCTTGTTTAATTTTCTTGTCTAATTTTTCCCATTCCACTTGTCCAGAAATTTTCCTAGCTTTTTTAAAAATTTCTTTATTGTTGAGAGTATTACAAATACCCCCCTTTTCTTTCACCATTAATCTCCTCCACCCAGCATCCACCCCCCACCCCCAGGCATTCACCACACTATTGTCTGTGTGCATGGGTTATGCACATATGCACATAAGTTCTTTAATTAATTTCTCCCCACCCACTCACCCACCCCTGCCTTCCCATTGAGATTCATCAGTCTGTTTCATGCTTCTATGTCTCTGGATCTATTTTGTTCCCCAGTCTATTCTGTTTATTAGATTCCACATGTGAGTGAGATCATGTAAAACTGAATCAGTAAGAATCAGAAAACATGAATAGGCTAATAACAACTGATGAAATCAAAGCAGTAATAAAAAAAACTCCCAGCAAGCAAAAGCCCTGGTTTGGAGGGCTTCACAGGGGAGCTTTCAAATTCTTTAAGTTGTAGGGTTAGTTTACTAAAATTTTTCTTGCTTTTTAAGGTAGGCCTGCAGTGCTATGAACATCCCTCTTAGGACTGCTTTCTCTGTGTCCCATAGATTTGGGGTTGTGCTCATTTTCATTTGTTTTCAGGAAGTTTTTGATTTCTTTCTTTTTTTATTGGTAACCCATTCATTGTTTAATAACATACTATTTAGCCTCCATGTTTTTGAGTGTTTTTACTGTAGTTGATTTCTAATTTTATGCCCTTGTGACCTGAGATGCTTGATATGATTTCAATCTTCTTGAACTTGTAGAGACTTGCTTTGTGTCCTAACATGTGGTCTGTCTTTGAGAATGGCCCATGTGCACTTGAGAGGAATGTATATTCTGCAGCTATCAATTAAATCCATCTGATCTAGCGTACCATTTAGAGTCTGTTTTTGTGTTGACTTTTTGTTTGGAAGATCTATCCAGTGAATTCAGTGGGTATTAAAGTCCATGACTATGACTATATTGCTGTTGATCTCTCCTTTAAAGTCCTTAAGGTTATTATTGATAGGTGCCTATTTATTGTCATTTTAATTCTTTATGCCTATGTTTCTCTCTCTATTTCTACTTCTAATTACAGCAGTCACTTTAACATTTCCTGCAGTGCTGGTTTGGTGGTGATAAACTCCTTTAGCCTTTTTTTTTTTAGTCTGGGAAGCTGTTTATTTCACCACCTATGTTGAATGATAGCCATGCTGGATGGAGTATTCTTGGTTTCAGATCCTTGTTTTGCATTACCTTAAATACTTCATGCCATTTTCTTCCCACCTGTAGAGTTTCTGTTGAGAAGTTAGAGGGGAGCTCCTTTGTAGGTAACAGATTGCTTTTCTCTTGCTGCTTTCAAGATTTTCTTTGTCTTGAATTTTTGGCATCTTAATTATGATGTGTTTTGGTGTGGACCTCTTTGGGTTCTTCTTGCTTGGGACTTCTGTGCCTCATGAACTTGTGTGACTTTTCCCTTTACCAGGTTAGAAAAGTTTTCTACCATTATTTCTTCAAACAGGTTCTCTAACCCTTGCTTACTTTCTAGATCTTCTGGCTCTCCTATGATGTGAATATTATTATGTTTCATGTCCCATAGCTCCTTTGACTGTTGTCCTGTTTTTTAATTGTTTCTTCTTTTTGGGTCTCTGATTGATGACGTTTTTCTACCCTGTAGTCTAATTCGCTGATCCTATCCTCACCTTCATCTAATCTGTTATTTATTCCTTCCAATGTATTCTTTATTTCTATGTCATTCTTCATTTCTGACTGATCATGTTTCATAGTTTCCATATCTTTTTTCATACTGTTGAGCATCCTTACAATCAGTATTCTGCACTCTATATCTGATAGATTTCTTATCTCCATTTCATTTATCTCTTTTTCTGGAGACTTCTCTTGTTCTTTCACTTGGTGCTTGTTTTTTTGTCTCCCTATTTTGACTGCCTATTTGGGTTTGTTTCTATGTATTAGACAGGCCTGAGAGGACTCAGTCTTTTTGGAAGGTCTCTGGTGCAAGCCAATGTCAGGCCCTCTTTGTAACTAATATTGTGTATCTTCTTTGGAGCTACCATCAATCCATGGCTTGAGGTTCCTTCTGTTGGGGCTGGGTGCATTTGGACAGAACCAAGATGCACACCAAAGTCTGCTTTTCCAAGGCCCAGGTCCAGAAGAAGATCTGGCAAAAACTCAAAGCACTCTGAGGTCTGCCTCTGCCTATAGGCTGATTAATCTGATTCTCTTAATGAGCCTCAGGCTGTAGAAACTTCATCTGGTAGGGTGAAAGATTTTGCAGCAGGGTGGAACAATTGCTTCCCCCTCAGGCAAAAGCTGCTTGGAAGGTAAATGTCTGCCTGTGAATGGTGTCCTCTGCAATAAGGGGGGAATGATTCAGCTCAGGAATCCAGAGAGGTGCCCTCTGAGCTCTATGTCCAGAGCCAACAATCCTAGATTCTCCTCACACAGCTCTAGTCCACTCTGCCCTCCCTCTGCTGGAGCTCAAGTTGAGTGGCTTCACACAAAACTTTGTGCTTGGGCTCTTTAAGAGGGTGCCTAAATTTCCAGCTTTTTCTCCCTGGCAGACAGACCTGGCTGCTCTTCACAGCCAGATGTTATGTGGGCACCTTTCTCAGTTTTGGTGTTCTTGGCTGAGAAGCCTAGCCTGGGGTTTAGGCGCCAGAGTCCTAGTGGGAACCTCCCTCGAGCTGCGAATTCCCTCCTGACCTTCAGCTGCTTCTTGTGGGAACCCAGCAAGCCCCTCATGCCTCTGCACTTCCTACTAGTCTCTATGCAGTCTCCACTTTTTGTCCTTGGTTATGAGGGTGCTCTCCATCTAGTCTTCAGTTGCAGTTGATTATTCAGGATGGTTTTTCTATATTTGAGTTGTAATTCCTGTTTGGTCCTGAGAGAGAGTGTCAGTGTAGTTTTCATTCAGTCCACCACCATCTTTAATCCTTGATCCCTAGCTTCTTAATATCCTGCCACAGAGAGATTAAGCAAACACACACACACACACACACACACACACAGATATGTCACACAGAGACACAGACAACAGTGTGGTGATAGCCAGAGGGAAAGAGGAGTAAGAGGGTAGGTAGAGGTGAGAAAAGGGGGGGGAAATGGGAACAGAAAGAGACTTTGCTTAGTGCATGATGTAGTGTGCAAATGATGTTTTGTTGAGTTGTACATTTGAAACCTAAATGGTTTTGCGAACCAGTATCACCCTAATAAATTGAAAAAAAAACAACAAAAAAACTTGCCCTGCCAGTATTTCTGCACACCTGTTCACCCATACCCCTGGCCGGTGCATTTGGTGGTTATAGCCTCAGCCTGCACACTGAAGAGTTGTGGGTTCAATTCCCAGACAAGGGCACGTACCTGGGTTGCAGGTTCAATCCTGAGCCCTGGTTGGAGCATGTGCAGGAGGCAACCAATCGATGTGTCTCTCATATTGATGTCTCTCTTTCTCTTTGTCCCCCTCCCTTCCTCCCTTCTCCTCTCTCTAAAAGTAATGGAAAAAATATCCTCTGGTGAGTATTAACAAAAAAACAAGGAAACAAACAAAAAAACCCACCTTGAACCCTGGGTCCAGGAGATCGGGCTTTTAAGGAAGAACCTCTCCATTCTTCTGGTGGTGCCATTAATAAGAAAATAGCCAGTCTTTCTCCTCTGCAATTCTTGTTGTATTGTGTTTGGCTTTGGCAGCACCGGGTGGATGAACTCTTTCTATTCTGCAACAGACTGATTGGTGTCAGAGTAACCAATTAAGACAACAAACCAAAATGAAAGTAAACAGTCAAGACTTTAATCACTTCCTGTTCCATTTTCTCCAAAGAAGAGCACCAAGTAAGGGTCAGATATATCAGCACAGACTGGTGAATTGTCTCACTACTGAGGGAGCCCTGAGCAAAAGGCTCCTGCAGTTTTATGGACCCAGGGCTGGCACAGGGGTGAGGTAACAGATAGGAGCAGGACCTGCAGTTGGCAAGTGCTGAATAGTAAGTCAGCTTAGAGAAAAAGTGTCTTCAAGGTTCCTCCACCTCCCTTCCATAAGGAGGTATTGGCACAGTCTCCTGAGTAAATCTCCATGCTAAAGAGGCCTTCCAATGGTGGTACCTGGTCGAGGAATACAGACCTATGTGAAAGCAAGGCTGGCCACAGGGTCTTGAGTCCTTGAGTGCAACTCTCTACTGAGACTGCAATGCACTGGCTGTATGCCAAGTCTGGTGTGAGGCCTGGCGGGTAAAGCCTATGGTCAGGCCTAAGAGTAACAGTGAATGTTTGGCCAAAAGCTAGACTTTTCATCCAGTATGTTACATCTGACAAGTAAGATAGCTGGAGGCCCAGAGACTTTAAAAGCCTTGTCTAAGTTCACTTGGTTTGGTAGGTGCAGGTCTGGAATCAGAACAGATTTGGTTCTACCCTGATTATTTCACAATGGACCGGAAATGGATAAGTGAACACTTACAACCTCGGAAATTACAGAAAGTTACTCTTTTTCTTTGGGAGGTTGTCCAGCTCATTTGTAAACTTCCAACGCAGTTTGTGGTAGATAGGATTTTGACCCCATGATCTTTGCCCCCTGGTATTTTGCCTGTGGATATACTGTATTACATAGCAAGTGGGACTTTGCAGAAATAATTAAGTTATTAATCAGTTGACCTTAAAATGAGATAATCCTGAGTTATGTGGGTGGGCCTAATGTATTTCCACAAGCTTTTATCATAAGATCAAAGCATAAAGCCAGAGAAATGCATCCAAAGGGGAAGTTTAACATGGGTTTGATGCACTGCTGCTGGCTATGAAGAGGAGAGGTGAGAAGTCAATGAAGTGGGTGGTCTCTAGAAGCAGGGAGTGACCCCTGGCTGACAGCCAACAAATAAACGGAGACATCAGTCCTACAAGTGTGTGAGAAGGAACTAAATTCTGCCCACAATCTCAATGAGCCTGGAAGCAAATTCTCAACCAAGACCTCCAGATAAGCGCTCGCACTGGATGACCCCTTTATTTCAGCCCCAGGAGACCCTAAATAGAATATATTGTTAAGCCCACCTGGGCATGTGACATACAGAAACTGTAAGATAATAAATGGATGTTGTATTAAGCCACTAAACTTGTGGTAATTTGATACAGTAACAATAGAAATCTAATACATGGGTTGGCAAGCACAGCATGAGGACCCATCCTGCCCACTCTTCCAATTTATCCCATCACTGCTACTCTCAGAGATGGCAGCCACTCTCTTAGTCAATCCGTCCTTTCGCCCCCAACATTGAGCACTTACTCATTTATTGGTTTTTAGTTATCAGAGACCTGGGCTCAAAGGGTTTAGAAAGGCTGACAGGTAAGTTTTTATTTTATATTATTTTATTTATTTATTTATTTATTTATTTATTTATTTATTTATTTAATTTTTCAAAATATTACAGATGTCCCTTTTTCTCCCCATTGACCCCTTCAACCCCGTCCCCAACCCCCTCCTGAGACCCTCACCACATTATTGTCTGTGTCCTTGGGTTATGCATATATGCATATAAATTCTTTGGTTAATCTCTCCCCACTTTCCCTCTGAGATTTGTCAGTCTGATCCATGCTTCCATGTCCCTGAATTGATTTTGTTCATTATTCATTAAATTCTTTAGATTACACATATAAGTGGAATCATGTGATGTTTGCCTTTCTCTGCCTGGCTTATTTCGCTTAGCATAGTATTCTCCAGGCCCATCCATACTGTCCCAAAGGGTACGAGATCCTTCTTCTTTACAGCTCCATAGTATTTTATGGTGTAAATGTGCCACAGCTTTTTTATCCACTCATCTACTGATGGGCACTTGGGCTGTTTTCAGATCTTAGCTATTGTGAATTGCGCTGCTATGAACATAGGGGTGCATATATTCTTTCTGATTAGTGTTTCAGGATTCTTAGGATATATTCCTAGAAGTGGCATCACTGGGTCAAAAGGCAGCTCCATTTTTAATTTTTGAGGAACTTCCATACTGTTTTCCATAGTGACTGTACCAGTCTGCATTCCCACCAGCAGTGTACTAGGGTTCCCCTTTCTCCACATCCTCACCAGCACATGTCATGTGTTGATTTGTTGATGGCAGCCATTCTGACAGGTGTGAAGTGATACCTCATTGTGGTTTTAATTTGCACCTCTCTGATGATTAGTGATGTTGAACATTTTTTCATGTCTCTTGGCCATCTGTGTGTCCTTTTTGGAGAAGTGTCTATTCAGGTCCTTTGCCCATTTTTTAATTGGATTGTTTGTTTTCCTCTTGCTGAGTTGTATGAGTTCTTTGTAGACTTTGGAAATTAGCCCCTTATCAGATACATCCTTGACAAACATATTCTCCCATACTGTGGGTTTCCTTTGTATTTTGAAGCTCATTTCTTTTGCTGTGCAGAAGCTTTTAGTTTGATGTAGTCCCATTTGTTTGTTTTTTTCTTATGTTTCTCTTGCCCTAGGAGATGTGTCAGTGAAAATTCCACTATATGTGATGTCTGTGACTTTACTATCTATGTTTTCTTCCAGGATTTTTATGGTTTTGCAACTTACATTTAATTCTTTTACTCATTTTGAATTTATTCTTTTGCATGGAGTAAGTTGGTGATCTACTTTCTTTTTTTGCATGTATCTGTCCAATTCTCCCAACACTACTTATTGAAGAGATGGTCTTTACTTTATTGTATGCTCTTGCCTCCTTTGTCAAATATTAACTGAACATAATTGTGTGGGTCTATTTCTAGGGTCTCTGTTCTGTTCCATTGATTGATATGTCTGTTGCTGTACCAATACCAGGTTCTTTGGATTACAATAGCTTTGTAGTAGAGTTTGATATCTGGTAAGGTGATCCCTCCCATTCTGTTGTTCTGTCTCAAGATGGCAGCAGCTATTCAGGGTCTTTTTGGGTTCCAAATAAATTTTTGGAATATTTGTTCTAGCTCTGTGAAATATGTTATTGTAATAGGAATTGCACTGAATCTATAAATTGCTTGTGTAGTAAAGACATTTTAATTCTTCTAATCCATGAACATGGTATAGTCTTCCACTTGTTTATATCTTCTATTTATTTTTTCAGTGTCCTGTAGATTTCCTAGTACAGGTCTTTTACATCCTTGGTTTAGTTTATTCCTAGGTATCTAATTTTTTTAGTTGCAATAGTAAATGGTATTATTTTTCTAGTTTCTCTTTCTGAGAATTCATTGTTGATATATAAAAATGCCATCGATTTCCAGTTGTTAATTTTGTGTCCAGCTACTTTGCCCAATTCATTTATCAAATCTAGCAGCACTTTGGTGGAGTCTTTAGGGTTTTCTATGTGCAATATCATGTCATCTGCAAATAATGACAGTTTTACTTTCTCCTTTCCAATTTGGATGCCTTTTATGTTTTCTTCCTGTCTGATGTCTGAGGCAAGGACTTCCAGTACTATGTTGATTAAGAGTGGTGAAAGTGGACATCCCTGTCTTGTTCCTGTTTTTAAAAGAAATGGTGTTAGTTTTTGACCATTGTGTATGATGTTGACTGTAGGTTTGTCATATACAGCCTTTATTATGTTGAGGTATGATCTCTCTATTCCCACTTTGCTGAGAGTTTTTTTCGTAAACAGGTGCTGGATTTTGTCAAATGCTTTTTCTGCTTCTATTGATATAATCATATGATTTTTGTTCTTCATTTTGTTTATGTGATGTATTATATTTGTTGATTTGCAAGTATTATACCAGCCTTGCATTCCTACAATAAATCCCACTTGGTCATGGTGTATGATCTTTTTAATGTATTGCTGGATCAGGTTTGCTAGTATTTTGTTGAGGATTTTAGCATCGATATTTATCAGGGATATTGGCCCGTAATTTTCTTTCTTTGTAGTGTCTTTATTTGGTTTTGGGATTAGGATGATGCTGGCCTCATAAAAAGAGTTTGTGAGATTTCCCTTCTCTTGAATTTTCTGGAATAGTTTGAAAAGAATAGGTGTTAATTCTTCTTTGAATGTTTGGTAAAACTTGCCTGTAAATCCATCTGGTCCAGGACTTTTGTTTGCTGAGAGTTTTTTTTATTACTGCTTCAATTTCATTAGTTCCTATCAGCCTACTCAGGTATTCTGCCTCTTCCCAATTCAGCTTTGGAAGGTTGTATGCTTCTAGGAATTTGTCCATTTCACCCATGTTGTCCAATTTGTTGGCATATAGTTGCTCATAGTATTTTCTTACAGTCCTTTGTATTTCTGTTGGGTTAGTTGTTATATCGCCTCTTTCATTTATGATTTTATTTATTTGGATCATCTCTCTTTGTTTCTTGGTGAGTTTGGCTAAAGGTGCATCAATCTTATTTATGTTTTCACAGAACCAGCTCTTGGTTTCATTGAATTTTTATATATTTTTTTAGTCTCTGTGTCATTAATATATGCCCTGATCTTTACTATTTCCTTCCTTCTACTTCCTTGGGGCATTCTTGCTGTTCCCATTCTAGTTCTTTTAGTTGTTGTGTTAGATGGTTTAGTAGAGCTGTTTTTTGTTTCTTGAGGTATGCCTGTATGGCTATGAACTTTCTTCTCAGGACTGCTTTTGCTGTGTCCCATAGATTTTGGGTTGTTGTCTGCTCATTCTTGTTTTTTTCCAGAAAGTGTTTGATTTCCTTTTTGATCTCCTTGGTAACCCATCCATTGTTTAATAACATGCTATTTAGGCTCCATGTGTTTGAATATTTTTGAATTTTTTTACAGTGGTTGATTTCTAGTTTCATGCTATTGTGATTGGAGAAGATGCTTGATATGATTTCAATCTTCTTGAATTTGTAGAGACTTGCCTTGGGCCCTAATTTTTGGTCTATTTTTGAGAATGTTCCATGTGCACTTGAGAGGAATGTTTATCTTGCTGCTTTGGGATGAAATGTTCTGTTAAAGTCAATTAAATCCATTTGATCTAGTGTGTCATTTAAGATCTGTTTCCCTGTTGATTTTTTTCTCTTGATGATCTCTCCAATGATGATTGTGTGGTGTTAAAGTCCCCCACTATGACTGTGTTGCTGTTGATCTCCCCCTTAAAGTCCACCAAGAATTTTTTTATATATTTAGGTGCTCCCATATTGGGTGCATATATATATTTATAATGGTTATATGCTCCTGTTGAATTGATCCCTTTGGTATTATGTAGTGACCATCTTGTTGTCTTGTTATGGTCTTTATTTTGAAGTCTGTTTTGTCAGAGATAAGTACTGTTACTCCAGCTTTTTTTTTTTTTTTTTCTATTTCCATTTGTATGGAATATTTTTTTTTCATCCCTTCACTTTCAGCCTGTGTGAATCTTTTGCCCTCAGGTGAGTGTTTTGTCGACAGCATATATTTGGGTCCTGTTTTCTTATCCATTCAGCTACCATATGTGTTTTGAATGGACTATTTATTCTGTTTACATTTAAGATTACTATTGATATATACCTATTTAATGCCATTTTCCATTTTTGCCAATGTACCTTTCTCTCAATATTTTTTCTTCATCTTAAAACAGTCCTTTTACCATTTCTTGCAATGCTGGTTTCTTGGTACTGAACTCCTTTAACCTTCTTTTGTTGGAATGATCTTTATTTCACCTTCAATTTTAAACAATAGCATGGCTGGATAAAGCAGTCTTGGTTGCAGTTTCTTGATTTCCAATACTTTGAGAACTTCATGCCAATCCCTTCTGGCCTGAATTGTTTCTGTTGAGAAATCAGCTGTCAGCCTTATGGGGGTTCCCTTGTAGGTCACTGCTTGTCTCTCTTTTTCAGCCTTTAATATTCTCTCTTTGTCTTTAACATTTGCCATTTTAATTATTATGTGTCTTGGAGTCAGTCTCTTTGGGTTCTTCTTGCTTGGAACCCTCTGTGATTCTTGAACTTGTGTGCTTTTCTTTCTCACCAGCATAGGGAAGTTTTCTGTCATTATTTTCTCCACCAAGTTCTCTATCACTTGTTCTTTATTCTCCCTCTCTGGCACCCCCATGATGCAAATGTTGTTTCATTTCATGTTGTTCCACAGCTCCCTTAGATTGTCCTCATGCTTTTTAAGTATTTTTTTTTTCTTTTTGTTGCTCTGATTGAGTGTTTTTTCCTACCTTACGTTCTAGGTTACTTATTCTATTCTCTGCTTCATGAAGCCTGCTTTTAATTCCTTCCAGCATATTCTTGATATCAGATTCTTCATTTCTGCATGGTTCTTATTTATGATATTTAGCTCTTTTTTCATGTTTTCACTAAGTTCCTCAACTTTTCCATTAAGTGTCCTGTTGTTCTCATTTATTTCCTTGAGCATCTTTATAACCATTACTCTGAACTCTATTTCTGATAACTTGCTTAACTCCATCTCATCATGGTCTTTTCCTGGTGATATTTTTCTTTTCTTTAGTTTGGATTTTTTTTCTTTGTCTCCTCATTTTAGTGGCTCTTAATGTTTGTATCTGTATATTAGAAATATTTTCTGTCTCCCAGTCTTCTGTGGTGGGATTTTGTATGTCCAGTGGAGCCCAAAGGTGTGTTTTCCTTATGGTTCTGAGCTATTTGTTCTAGGCATGTCCTTTTTATGTGTTCTTTGGGCTCTCTGTTGTGATTGGGTGTAGATTGTTGTTGACTCATTCTTGGGAGGACTCTCCTCTGAGGTTGGCTAACTCTGTGGCTCAGCCCCAACCACGTCATTTGAGCTGTTGTACAGGTGCTGTCAAGGGAAGACTATACACAACCAAACTGCCAGGAAATAAGCAGTATCTTACAAAATATCCTGACAATCACAATGAAAACATCCCAAGAGAAAGTAGAATTGAGAGAGTGTAGTGAGAACACAAATGCTAAAGCAAAAAACAAAACAAAAACAAAAACAAAAAACAAGAAAAGAGCAAAAAATATAGAGTGAAAGAAAAGGATATTATTGCTAATAGTAACAAAAAATAAATAATAATAATAATAATAATAATAATAAAATAAAAGTAAAAAATAGAGAAACTACTGGGACATAAAGGGGCAGAGAAAAGATTCCAAAAGAAAGGTGAGCAAAAAATTAAGGGTAGAGAGTAGAAATAGAAAAACAGTTGAAAAATAAAAATTAAAAATACAATACAAACAGAAACAAATAAACAAAAAGACAGAAAGACAGGCAATAAAAGGGGAAAAAGAGAAAAGAAAGAAAGAAGTTATACCAGTAGATCAACAAGAGAGAGCGAGAGATAAAGCAAGGTCTGGGAGGGAGTCCAATAAGAAATATGGGGGAAAGAATAGAGAAAAGTCATAAACTTATTCGTTATAATGATTATATTCCAGCAATTAAGCAGAGAATATTAAGAAAATCTTGATAATAGAACAAAAAACAAAGTGAAACAAATTTTTTTAAAAATTAATAAAAAATTTAGAAAATTTTAAAATTTAAAAAGAAAATTTTGTTTTTCTATTTTCTAAAAACAAAGTCAACCTGGTGAGTTTCATCTGGGCAGCTTAAGTTGTCTGAGGCTCACTGTTTTGTATGCTGATTTCAATTCTCCTGAGAGGTACTTATGTATCAGCAAATGTCAGGAGTTGTCTAGGTTTGGTTCTGGTGTCCTTAAGTAGTTGGCTCTCTGTGGACTACCTACACTTGTCAGCTATTTTGCCTCCCCGTTTTGGTTGCCTGGTTTTACTCCAGAGTCTTCTGAAGAGTCTTTAGGGTGCAGGCTAGCTAGTGTAGCTCGGGATATTGCTCCTCTTAGAGGTTTTGCTGTCAGGCACTCACTGTGGGGAAGTTTGCCTGTTCTTCAAAGCCAACTCCTCAGACTCTACCCTATCATCCAATTCTAGTTCCCCATACAATGGCCTGCTGCAGGTTCAGCTTGAACTCAATCTGTTGCCTTTTCTGTAGGGGCAATTTCAGCAGCTTGGGCTCAGTGGGTTTGATTAAAAAAAAGTTCTAGTGAGCACTTTGCCTGCCCAGACCCCAGAATGGGTTTTAAGCTTTACCCCAGTTCCCAAACTATAGTACCTGAGAGTCTAATTCTTGTATTGTCCTCCTGTGCACTGATCTCCCTTCCCCCTCAGGACTGTGCCTTGTTGGGGATATCTGGGGCATCAGTGAGCTGAACCAGCCCCTTTCCTACTGGGGTTTATGCTCCTAGCCTGCAGGAGAGGTAGGCAAGCTCTGCCTCTCCTTTCCCAGATCTGGTTGGCTGATCGCACTGGGTGCTTATTTCAAACTCTCCATTATGCAAACACAAATACCAGCTATTGCTGGTCTGCCTCCCCAATACAAACCAGGAAGGTAGATGTCCATTCAGCAATCAAAAACTCAAAAATACACAGAGGGACACAGGCAGAGAACTCGCCTTGCGAGGTCCCATCATCCCTGTGCCTCAGTACAAAGCAGGAGGTGTCACAAAGTCATCCCCACACAGCTCCCCTGCACGGCTAATCTTGGTAAAGCTGGGGCAGCTCCTTGTGCACTATCCTGGCTCCCCTCAGAGCAGGTCAAAAATCCCTCGATTCATAGCACCAGCAGCTTTTGCAGCTGGTATCCCAATTCGCTCTGCTGGCAGCTCCAGACCATCTCTGACAGTGGGAGGGCTCTTTTTTCCTTCCCTATGCCACAAAGATCAAATGCTTTTTGGGGTTTTACACAGTGCCTTACAGGAAGGCAGAGGGTCCCTGTACGTGGCTGCAATGTGCAGCCCTCTGGCCCCTTTCTATTCAGAAGCTACACACTGTGGGACATCCTTTCCTATGGTCAGCACCCAGGATGAAAGACTCCTGTCCTAGCCACCATTAGACACTTTGTTTCACTGGTAAGGCACAGTCTGCTCTTCACAGGCACACTGTTCCCCTGGGTCCCTTTGCCCTCCATGCACGGCTCTCCTTCCCTTCTCCTCTGCTCCAGGTTTGAGATCCCAGCTTTTGGATGCCAGTCCACACTCCCAAGAGGAGGGAGCTTTGCAGCCTCTAGCCCTCGGGCCTTGGAGCCCAGCACAGTTTTCAGGGGGTACTCCCCCTTTCTATATAACCCCTCTCTTAGTTGACTCTATGATGTTTCTTCAGTGCTCCCTAATCCAAATATGTCCACACAGAATTATTTTTCTTGTTTTTCCAAGCTGGTTACAAAATATTTTAGCTGTAAATCGAGTCCATGGCTGGGAGCAAGGGTGCTCTGCTTCTTGTCATAGTGCTGCCATCTTCCCCCTCCCCTAAGCCAATCAGTTCTTTTTGGTTCTCTGTGCACAATGCTGTTGCTAAGCCTCGGTCAGAGATTCATAATTGAAAGTTCATTTTAAGCTTGTGGGTTAAGAAGATATACTGAGACTATTTCTCTGATGTCAGGATGTTCAGTGATGGTATCTTTATCCTTTCTTTCTATTTGTGACATACCCAGTGGAAAGTTTTCAGGTCAAAGAACAAGGTTGCCAGGTAAAATACAGGATACCCTAATAATTTGAATATCAGATTAAAAAAAAAACACAAATAACTTTTAAATATGTCCTAAATATTTTATGGGACATACTTATACTAAAAATATAGATAGATGATAGATGATAGATAGATGATAGATAGATGATAGATAGATAGATAGATGATAGATAGATAGATAGATAGATAGATAGATAGATAGATAGATAGATATAGATAGATAGATGATAGAAAGATGATAGATAGAAAGATAGATGATAGATGATAGATAGATGATAGATAGATAGATGAGAGATGATAGATAGATAGATATTTTAAAACCTGCCAACCCTAAAGGGAGCAGATATTCAAAATTAGAGTTTTCTGGAGCAAATAAAACTGGACCAGAAAGTAGTAAGTCATGACCTAAATTCGATCCGGCCTCTCTTTTCTGGGACCAATGCCCTCTTATTCCTGCCACAACCAAATCTGATATCAGGAAGGGATCTTATGTCAGGTGTTTACACTTCAGTGGGAGTTTTTGTCAACAAGGGGTGTCTGCATCTTTGAAATCATATTATAATGTGGAGTGAAAGACATTGTCTACTGTTAAAAGTAAGGTTGGGTTTCCCTGAGTAGGTGGGGTGATAGATCCCTAGTCTGAGTTGCTTCCCAAGGCAAGAGGAAGGAGGAAGATGTGCACTTTTGGAGTCAGATCTGTGTGCAGATCCTGGCTTTTCTTTTTCCCTGCTTTGTGACTGGGAGTAAATTAATATTCCTCAGTACATTGATTCTCACCTACATTTACCTTCAAGTTTATTGTGGAGATCAAGTGAGCCTATACATGTAAAGTATCTGGCACATGCTAGATGCTCAGTAAATATTTATCTTTCTCTTCCTGAGTGCAGACATAGTAGCCATATGCTTATTCTGTGCATCAGCAAAGATGACCATGTCTAAAAGTTAATCCATGCACATCTAAATGCTAGCCTGTAGGGCTAAAGAAGGAAAAACTGCGTATAGAATTATATTAAAGGGATGTTTGTGCACTACTGATACATCAATACAAACCACTTATTGGACACTTCTTATAATAATGGTAAAACACATATAGGACATATTTATTGTATGTTAAGGATGGTTCTAGATGATTTACACATATTCACTCACTGAACACCCACAACAGCCCTATGAAGAAACATTATTATCATTTCTATTCCCATTTCAGATGAGGAAATGGAGCCTCTGAAAGGTCAAATCACTTATTCTGGTTCACCTGGCTAAGAAATATTAGTAACAGATTTTTGACTCAGGTAATTGGGCCCAGAATCCTACCATAAACTACCTCACTCTCCTGCTTTCTGTGTACCCTGTCTCTGATCTATGCCACTCATCTCATTGAACCCTCACAACAATCCATGAGGGAGATGTTATTATAATCTTTCCTGTTTGACAGTCTGACAGGCAGCTAGTAAGTGGTAAAACCTATCTCTGAGAACAAATAAGATGGTATTGAGTTATTCAAAACATTTTGAACCTTGAGATTGCTATACTGACTTGATTAAATTATGGAAATTTCATTCTGAAAATGGCAAACCTCCCAGGACTGACACAACTTGGCACTCTCATGTGTCAGGACATCTTCTGTTCAAGAATGTTTCCCTGGCTTATTCTCTTAGCATAATATTCTCCAGGTCCATCCATACTGTCCCAAAGGGTAAGAGATCCTTCTTCTTTACACCTGCATAGTAACAAATACCATGTGATCTCACTTATATGTGGACTCTAAAGAGCATAATAAACTGATGAACAAAATAGTTTCGGTGACATAGAAGCATGGAACAGACTGAAGAATCTCAGAGGGAAAGTGGGGGTGGGTGGGGAGAGATTTACCAAATAATTTATATGCATATATGTATAACCCATGGACACAGACAATAGTGTGGTGAAGGCCTGGGTCAGAGAGAGGGTGCAGGGTGGAAGGGGTCAATGGCAAAAAAAGGAGACATCTGTAATATTTTATCAGCAAAGATAAATTTTTAAAAAAGAATGTTCCCTTGGGGTCTCAAAAAAGTTCCTTCCAACCCCTCAGAAGGAGCTGCCTTTTTGATCTTTCTGTGAAGGCCTCTTTTCTGCATGCAGGGTAATCACCCCTGAAATAGGATCTCAGTAGAGAGGTTTTGTCCAACTCTTCTGATGTAGCACTCTCTGCAGTTTTTTGGTGACAAGTGAATCAGGTTTCCATTAAAAACACTGATGCCAAAAGGGTGGAAAAAATAAAAGCTCTGGCATCATTGTGGAGGGTGATGCTTTGTCCTAATTCTCAAGCCCAGAATGGAAACTTGGCAGCTCAGCCTGAAAGATGAGAGTGTATCAGGCAGTTGCATGGCTCGAAGATGAAACCACAAAACGGAGAGCAACTTGCTTAATCTGAACTGTGGATGGGGGTGTGTTTGTGCTTGTGTGTGCGTGTTTGTGACAAGAGGCAAGCACCAAGCTTAAATCCAGGTCTCAGCCTCCCAGGGTCAGAATCATGTTGCCTAATCATGACATCACTCAAGCCATTCCCACATCTTTGGCCCACTTTTGAAATTAGCAACAGACGCTGAAGCCAAATTTGAGATAAATTATTCTATGACTCAGACTGTTAATCTCTGTTTTGATAACCAATAGCTAGTCATTGAAACTTTGGTTTATATTTGGTATGAAAATATTATAATGTATTGCAAAGATATTCTTAATTTATCTCCTGCCTCAGGAAAATGCCAACTGTATACAGGTGAAAAAGCAGATTGTCTTGCCTTTGGGGAAAATAGCTAGAATTCCTCTTCAGGAAAAGGCTTTGGGTAAGAAATTGAGTGCAGCCTCTGTAGTCAAATCTATGATTGAATACTGGCTCAAAACTCCCGTGTCTTCCTCTGTAGGTGCAATAATAATATTACCCACATTACCTATTTCATAGGATTGTGGTAGTGATCCAGTGCGATCAAAAGTTCTAGCACAGTGCTCTGTAGGCACACAACAAATGCAGGCAATTGTTATTTATGCTTGTATTTGAAAACGTATAGTTCAGAGACAAAAAAGGTGTAAGTCATTGATCCTGCTGGTTATTGGTTCCTATGGGGTGGTGTTAATAATGAAGCCCTGCACATCTTGGAGGTTCAAGAAAGCATGTAGGGCTGTGCTGCCAAGCCCTGTCACAGGAATGCTGCTGGCTAGAAACAGCCCCCCCAGACTGCTCACAGAGGACTACAGGATCTAGGGTACAGGAGCGTTTTTCTTTCTCTGATACAACTTACCGTGAACCCAAGAATTAAACTTGAACTAACTAAACAAGACATTAGACAAGAACTAAACTTGAATTAACACCAGATGGCCTTCAAAATGATGTTTCCTCCAATGATGAAGATTTCCATTGCACGGACCTTCCCCGTTCAGTATCTTCCTTTTGTTGTCATTTTTCTGTCTCTTTATCCACCTGGGTTCTGAGTTGGCTCCTTCATTCAGCTTTATGTTACCTGGAAATCGGTCCATAAACCAAGAACAGTTCCTATGGTTTTCACCTTGTCTTTCTTCAACTAGAAATTAGATCAGTCATGTTTACCACCTGACTACACCTTGCTAGGTATGGTTTCGGAATTCAGAATCCGAATTTTCACAGAAGTTTTTCAAAGTTCCAAGAAAGTCTTTGACTCTTATCTCAAATACATCCCTGAAAGCTGAGTCAGTTCACGTGATGGACCTTGAAGCAGCTTTGGCCAAGAGCCATGATTGGCCAGCCCTGCTGTTCCCTCTCTTATTTCTGGTATTTACTTTCCTACATCTTTTTTTTTTTTTTTATCCTCACCTGAGGATATTTTTTCCATTGTTTTTCAGGGAGAGTGGAAAGGAGAAAGAAAGAGAGAGAGAGAGAGAATGAGAAACATTGATGTGTGAGAGACACATCTATTTGTTGCCTCCCACATGTGTCCCCACCAGACTGGTGATCCAGCCTGAAAATGAGGTACATGCCCTTGACCTGAATAGAGCTTGAGACCCTTCAGTCCGTGGGCCAATGCTCTAACCAATAAGCAAAACTGGCTGGGACTCTCCTACATCTTTTATGCACTGTTTTATGTCCTTTTGTGGTCATCATCTTCTTTTATAATCTTATCATTCTCTCACATCTGTAATTCCCTAGGACAGCTAGGCACTCTGTTGTGGACGTCTAAAATACTTGCCACCAAACATCCCTTTGTTCTGTTAATAGCATTTCCTCTCCAACTCCATTGAGTGAGTGGGGAGAGAGACAGGAGATCTGTGATTCACAAGACCCCACCTCCTGGCCACAGTGGTTGACCCAGGGATGGATATGTGACTAAGCCTGGCAAATCAATGTCCTTCCATGCAGCATTACATTTGGATACTGGGAAAGCGACTAGACTCCCATGCTCCTTGAATCTTGAGTGCTAAGATTGTTACTTCTAAAGGAGGCTTGGATACTGTAGAATCGTCAATCCATAGATAGAAGCACAAGTAAGAGATGAAGTTACATGAGCTAATAAATTTCTGGTTTGTTTAAATTGGTTGGATTCAGGTTTTTGTCCCTTGCAACCAAAAACATCCTGATTGAAATACAACCTTCTAATTTTTACAAATATTTACTGCCTTCCTTTCATATGATATGATGTCCTATATTCACATAAAAACTTTTATTTTGAAATAGTTATAAATTCATAGGAAGTTGTAAAGGTAGTACAGGAAAGTCTGTGTACCCTTCACCCAGTTTGTCTCAATGATTACATCTTCTGTAGCTATGGTACAATATCAAAAACAGGAAATTTATATTGGTACAAAGGATGTGTGTGTAGTCCTATGTCATTTTACCACGTGTGTAGATTCATGTACTGCAATCAATATATAGAACTATCCCATCACCACAAAAATCTCTTATGCTAACCCTTTATTGTGCATAACATCACAGTCTACTGTTCTCAAGATTTTACCAGTTTGAGCGAAGTACAGCCTTTATTTCCCTTTACATCTCTTTACTCTTCCCCCATTATAATTGTCTTAAATATTCCTTTGAGAACCATATCAGATGGCATTATAATTTTTCCTTCAACTATCAAACATAATTTAGAAAATTCCAGAGAAGAAAAGTCTATTGTATTTACTCATATTTTTACTCTTTATGTCTTTTCTTTCTTGATGTTCCAAAGTTCTTTTTTTTAATCACTTTTTTTTGTTTGTTTAGAAAATATTCTTTAGCCATTATTTCAGATCAGGTCTGCTAGTCACAAATTCTCTTAGTTTTCCTTCATCTGAAGATGTCTTAATTTGTCATTCCTGAAGGATTGTTTCACTGCATATAGAATTCAGGCAGTTATTTAGACAGTTTTTTCTCCCCCCAACATTTGAAAAATGCTGTGCCACTTTCTTCGGGGCTCCATGGTCTCTGGTGAGAAACCTGTTGTTATATTGTTTTTATCTCTTTTTTTAAAATCCTCACCCAGGGATATGGTATGTTTTTATTGATTTGAAAGAGATAGATTGAGAGAGGGAGAGAGAGAGAGAGAGAAACTTTGATGTGAAAGAGAAACATTGATTGGTTGCCTCCCATCCACTCTGTGACTGAGGATCAAACCCGAAACCTAGATATGTGCCCTGACTGAGAATCAAACCTGCAAAACAGCCAGGGCTGTTTTTCTCTTATAGATAAAGTGTTATCTCTCTTTGCCTTTTAATTTTTCCCCCCTTGTCTTTAGTTTTCAGAACTTTGACTGTGATTGTCTTGGTGTGAATTTCTTTGGATTTTTCTTGTTTGGGATCTCTCAACTTCTTGACTCTTTAGGTTAATGGTTTTTTTGGGTGGGTTTTTTTGGTCAAATTTGAGGAAATTTCAGCCATTATTTCTTCAAATACTTTTCCAGCTTCATCTTCTTTCTCTCCTCCAGGGACTTTGATCACAAAAATCTTTTGATATTTTCCCACAGGTTTCTTAGGCTCTGTTCATTTTTTTCAGTCCATGTTCTTTCTGTTGTTCAGATTGGTAATTTTTATCATTCTACCATAAGTTCGCTAATTTTTTCCCTCTGTATCTTTTACCCTCTATTCTATGATCCCATCAATTGAGTTTTTTTTATTTTGCTTGCTTAATTTTCAGTTCTAAAATATCCATTTTGTTCTTCTTTATAGCTTTATTTCTTTGCTCAGACTTTTTATTTTTAATTTTTTGCTAGCCTGTTTGTAATTTCTTATTGAAGCACTTTTATGATGGCTGTTTTAAAATCCTTGTCAGATAATTCTAACATCTGTGTCATTTTCTGTTGGCATACCTTGATTGTCTTTTCTCATTCAAGTTGAGAATTTCCTTTTCTTAATATGATGACTGATTTTCAGTTGAAACCTGGACATTTTGGGTATTAAGTTAGGAAACTCTGGATCTTATTTATATCTTTGGTTTTAGCAGGCCTCTCTGGCATTGCTCTGGTGGTGAAGAGGATGGCACTTCCTCATTATTACCAAGTATGGGTTTAAATTCAGGTTTCCCACTGTGCCTTTTCTTGACACCTGGAAGAGAGGGATTCCTTTTTACTGTAGAGTAGGGAGGCACAGAGAAATGTTGAAACTGCTTCCCATATGACCCCTAATGAGAACATGAAGGGTGGCCTCATTACCTCTGGGAAGTGGTGAAAGTATTGACTCTCCAATAGGCTTCCTCAGACACAACCCCAGCAGAAGCCTCATTACCACAGACCTGGAAATGATGGTGGTCTCAGCTCCCCATTCAGCCTTTGCTGGTGGGAATGAGAGTAAGGTCACACTTCTCTCTGTAGTATTTAGCTGGAATAAGGTGGTTATTGTCTAAACATTTTCTATCTTGTCAGGCTACACTTTTCTTGATCCTTTGGTAAGAAAAAGCGGTTTTTTCTTGAACTTTTTTCCTGTTCCTATTGGTGCTTCTGTGTTGTCAACTTCTCTAGCATCCAGCCTGGAATATATTAGGCAAAAAGAAAACCCAGAGAACTCTCTCCTTGTCATTCGTCAGGTCCTAAGGTCCTTTGTCTGGCTGCCTTCTTATCCTTACCTTTAAGAATCTATGTATGTTACACATGTAATGTCTGGAATTTTGACTGTACTTGGTAACAGGAATAGGGAAAGTGTGTCTACTCCATATTTCTGGAAGTAAAAGTCCTACATTTGTTTTTGAAACTATATTAACTCCTTTTGGAACATGAAATTATATACATAAATAAATAGTAGATATCTTTCAAGAAACAATTCAAATGCCATCATCTCTGTGGAATCTTCCCTTAAGAGCTTCTGCTTCTGTGTGATCACTGAACTCTATTCCTATTTCTGTCACAACAGTGATGTTATTGGGGTGTTTGTGCCTGGCTCTGCCTTCACAGAAAACAGATGCACTCAGATTTGATGATGTATTTTTTAGATGAGTAGACTCAAAGCTCTTATGCAAAGTAACAAACTAGTTATAAGCTCTTATACAAATTAACAAGCTAGAATTTAAGTCACAAGTTGTGTGCTCTTAGGGGTTAAGATTTTTGTACAAACTTTTCCAGATATGCTAAATTTTATTGTTTTGATTTTTATACATTTTTTTATCATGTGATTAAAACTTATCCTTGGTTCTGGTCAAACAGGTCATAACCCAAGTCTTATCTAAATATTAATATTATGTACACTGGTTTGGTAAAAACACAGACACAAAAACCTCCTTCCTAATATCCAAATAAACACCCAAAGTTCAACAGAGTTGAAGCTGCAGAGACCATGCTTGTTCATGTTTAATAACAGCTTCTGCCACAGTAGAGGATGCATGGAAGATAAGGAAACGCTTACCTGGTAGTTTTAATTTCCTCTATGAAGTAAGAGGCAAGGCCATTTACCAATAGTGAAGCCATACGGGATAAGTATCTTGAAAGAGAGGTGATGATTTAAAATACTCAATTTAAAAAAATAGATTAGTGAGTGTAGGGTTGGAGAAATGCAGAAGAAATTGGGATCTGAGGCCATTTATAGATTTTTTGACTTAAATGACTGGATGGTAGGTCATAATCTAAAATAGTAAATATGAGCCCTGGCTGGTGTGGCTCAGTTGGCTGAGTGTCGTCTCATGCACTGAAGGTCACCAGTTTGATTCCCAGTCAAGGCACAAACCCAGGTTATGGGTTTGATCCCTGGTTGAAGTGCTTGTGGGAGGCAGCTGGTCAATGTTTCTTTCTCTCTCTCTCTGTCCCTCTCTCTTCCCTCCCTTCTCCCTTTCTCTCTCTCTAAAATCAATAAAAACAGCCCAGCCGGGCGTGGCTCAGCGGTTGAGCGTCGACCTGGGATCCAGGAGATCGGGGTTCGATTCCCAGTCAGGGCACATGACTGGATTGCGGGCTCGA
Source organism: Miniopterus schreibersii (assembly GCF_964146895.1). Lineage (NCBI taxonomy): Eukaryota > Metazoa > Chordata > Mammalia > Chiroptera > Miniopteridae > Miniopterus > Miniopterus schreibersii. The sequence continues at coordinate 114,772,968 of NC_138101.1, read as the reverse complement.
TCAACGACTCTCTCATCATTGATGTTTCTATCTCTCTCTCTCTCCCTCGCTTTTCCTCTCTCTGAAATAAAAAAGATATATTTTTAAAAAATAATAAAATAAAATAAATAAAAACTTATTTAAAAAATAAAATAAAATAATGAATATGGGAAGAACAAGCTTTTAGGAAAAGATAGTGAGTTCAGCTAGGGACATGTTGATTTTGAAGAATATGCAGAACCCCCAGGTAAAGCTATCTGGTGGGCAGTTGTGTACACTAGGCTAGTGCCATCACCTGGAAGATGGTTGGAACTGTAAGCTGTGTGTGCCTTTGAAATTACCTAGGAGAATGTGTTAAATAAGAATAGAAGACAGAGATCCAAGACAGCGACAGATTGAATGGAAGCTACACTGACACTCTCCTAGCACCAAGCTGGAATTACAACTAAAATATAGAAAAACCATCATGAATAATCAATGGCAACTGAAGACTAGCTGGAGAGCACCCTCATAACTAAGAACAAAAAGGGGAGACCACATAGAGACTGGTAAGAAGTCTGGAGGCAGGAGAGGTCTGGCTGGGCTCCTACAGGCAGCAGCTGAAGTACTGGAGGGATATCTCAGCGGTTGGGAGGTTCCCACTGAGAACTCTGGGGCCTAAACCCCAAGCTGGGCTCCCCAGCTGAGAGCACCAGAACTGAGAAAGGTGCCCACATAACAACTGGCTATGAAAACAGCAGGATTTCTGTCTGCCAGGGAGAGAAGGCTGGAAATGCAGGCAACCTCATAAAGGGCCAAGGCACAGAGGTTCATGTGCCCCCACTCACCTTGGGCTCCAGCCGCTGAGGGAAGGCAGAGTGGAATACAGCAGTGTGAGGAGAATCCAGGGGGGCTGGCTGGGGGAATAGATATCAGAGGGCAACCATCTGGACCCTGGTGCTGAGTCATTCCCCCATACTGCAGAGGACATCTTTCACAGGTAGAAATTTACTTTCCAAGCAGCTTTTGCCAGGGGCAGGGGCGGGAGCAATTACTCCACCTTGCTGGAAAACCTCTCGTCCCCCTCTATGGAGTTTCTACAGCCTGAGGCTCCTTAAGAGACTGAATAACATCCTGTGGGTGTTTTGAGTCTTTGCCTGATTTTCCTCTGGATTCAGGGTTTGGAAAAGCAGACTTTGGCACATATCTTGGTCTTGTCCAAACACACCCAGACCCAGCAGAGAAAACCAGAAGCTGTGGGTTGTGGAAAACTTCAAACAGGGTACTCAAGGCCAGTCACAAATACTGTATGACATAGGCCTGCACCAGAGACCATCCAAAAGACTGGGAATCATAGAATATCTACCTAATACATAGAAATAAATTGAAATAGGCAGTCAAAATGGGGAGACAAAAAACCCAACCACAAATGAAAGAACAATAGACATCTCCAGAAGGAGAGCTAAGTGAAATGGAGATGAGCTATCTAGCAAATATAGAGTTCAGAATACTGATCATAAAGATGCTCAACAGTATGAAAAAAGATATGGAAACTATGAAAAATGACCAGTCAGAAATGAAGAATGATATAGCAGAAATAAAGAATACATTGGAAGCAATAAATAGAAGATTAGAGGAGACTGAAGACTGGATCAGCGAATTAGGATACAGGGTAGAAAAAAATCACTCAATCAGAGATCCAAAAATTAAAAACAATTAAAAAACAGGAGGACAGTCTAAGGGAGCTGTAGAAAAACATGAAATGAACAATATTTGCATCATAGGAGTGCCAGAAGAGGAAGAAAGTAAACAAGGGATAGAGAACTTGTTTGAAGAAATAATGGTAGAAAACTTCCCTAACCTGGTGAAGGGAAAAGTGACACAAGTTCAGGAGGCACAGAGAGCCCCAAGCAAGAAGAACCCAAAGAGGCCCACACCCAGACACATCATAATTAAAATGCCAAAAGTTCCAAACAAAGAGAGAATGTTAAAGGCAGCAAGAGAAAAACAATCTGTTACCTACAAAGGAGCTTCCACAATGCTATCAGCTGATTTCTCATCAGAAACTCTACAGGCCAGAAGAGAATGGCATGAAGTATTCAAGGTAATGCAAACAAGGATCTGAAACCAAGACTACTCTATCCAGCATGGCTATCATTTAAAATAGATGGTGAAATAAAGAGATTTCCAGACAAAAAAAAAGCTGAAGGAATTTATCACCACCAAACCAGCATTGCAAGAAAAGTTAAAGGGATTGCTATAAGAAGCTGAAATAGAGAGAATGAGAAACATAGGTATAAAGAAATACAATGGCAGTTGATAAGTACTTATCAATAATAACCTTAAATATAAATGGATTAAATGCCCCGATCAAAAGACATAAGGTAGCTGAATGAATAAGAAAATAAGACCCAAATATATGCTATCTACAAGAGTCCCACCTCAGAACAAAAGTCTCACACAGGCTGGGGGGAAAAAAACAAAAACTTCTGGAGGACTTTAAAGGAGAGATTGACAGCAATGCAGTCATAATAGAGGACTTTAACACCCCACTGACTTTACTGGATAGATCTTCCAGACAAAAAGTCAACCAGGAAACAGTGATTCTAAATGACACACTAAATCAGATGGATTTAATTAACATTTACAGAACCTTCACTCCAAAGCTGCAGAATATGCATTCTCCTCAAGTGCACATGGGACATTCTCAAAAATAGATCACATGTTAGGACACAAAACAAGCCTCTACAAGTTCAAGAAGACTGAAATTATTTCAAGCATCTTCTTGGACATTTTCACCATGGAATACTATCCATTTGTAAAAACAAAGGATCCCTTACCCTATGAGAGACAGCATGGTGGGACCTGGAGAGTCTTATGCTAAGAGAAATAAGCCAGTCAGAGAAAGACAAGTGTCACATGATCTTACTCATATGTGGAATCTAATGAACAAAATAGATCCAGAGATATAGAAGCATGGAAAAGACTAACGAGTCTCAGAGGGAAGGCAGGGGTGGGTGGGGAGAGATTAACATAAAAATTTATATGCACAATCCATGGACATAGACAATAGTGGAGTGAAGGCCTTGAGGGAGGGTTACAGGGTGGAGTGGATCAATTGGGGGGAAAGGGGGACATTTGTAATACTTTCAATAATAAAGATAGATTTTTAAAGAAAGAATAGAAGACAAAAGACAGAACTCTGGGAAACAGTAACGTTTAAGAGAAAACTTAAAAAGAGACTGAAAAACAATGGCCAAACAAAAAGGGCCAGAACCAGGGTGTCACAGAATCCAGGCAGGCTAGAATTTCAAAGAGATAATAGATAAGTTATTGATGCTTTGGAGATGCAAAAGAAGATGTGGATAGCAAAGGAGTACTGAATTTGCCACTTGAATGTCAGTGAGGTCATGGAGTCTGAAGGCAGGTTGCAACAGATTGAGAAGAAACAGGAAGAAGAGGAGATGGACACAGGAGGGAAAGTCTACTCTGTAGAAGCTTATCCCTATAAGAAGAAAAGTTACTGAGTGATATTTAGGAACAAAGGAGTAATGTAAAAATAAATGTATTTCTCATTGCTAAACTGTATACATTCTTAGTATAGAAAATTTAAGATATGCAAAGTATAAACTACTTAGTATAATCTTTTCTCCCCTAGATAATCATTGTTAACATTTTGGCATATACAATATATTTATAGTCTTTTTAAAAGCAGAAATATACCTTTTAAATGATATTATGAATTTTATATCATTTTGTAGACTGTTTTTTGTATTTCTGTATACCATGAACAATTTTTCATGTTCTATTTTTTTTCTTACATCATCTTTAAAGGAGCGGCTAGTGTTTCATTATATATCTATATCATACCTTATTTAATCAGTCTTTCTTATTACTGGACATTATTGCTTTACAATTCTTCAATATTATAAACAACACTAAGGTGATTTTCTTTGTTACTATGTCTTTGAGCACATCCATGATAAATTCTAGAAGTGGAATTACTAAATCAAAATTCATGCAAAAATCTAAGGCTTTTGCAATGTATTGCAAAATGCTTGTTGAATTTTTTATTATTGTTATTTTTATTTTAATGAACTTACATGGCTATCAGCAGTTTATGAGAATGAAGGAAGTAATATTTGTGCTAAGAAGGGAGTGAAGTGAGCATTTCTTTGGTAAATGGAAGAGACCAGCATAGAGGGAGAAGTTGAAATTATAGATGAAGACTGGTGACACTTTTGAGGAGATGGGAAGAGATGGGATCCAGAGCTTATCAGTGTAGAGAGGGAGGGACACCATCTTTTGAGGTGGGAAGGAAGGAGAAAACTATGGGCACAGAAAAATAGTAGCTGCAAGTACAAGGAGGCAGAAAGTTGAGGAAGATCTCCTTTGACACTCTCAGATTTCTCTGTAAAGTAAAAAGCAAACTCAGTTGTCGAGATAGAAGGCAGGATGGGGTATGATCTTGAAGAAGGTGAAAAAAAAAAATTGAATATCTAATGAGCAATGCAGGTGAGGAAGCTGGCCAGCATACATTAAAAAAAAATTCCTAGAATTTTCTAAGGGCACATCCAAGGATGGAGATCATAAAATTGATATAGTATTGCCAATCTATAGAGTTGGAACTTCAATCTGGAACTGCCCCGCAGCTGAGTCCTTCCCATCATTTAGACCTTTTCTCAGATATCCCATTCTCAGAGAGACTTTCTTCAATCGTATTACCTAAAGAAGCACCCTTTCCATACCTCTAGTCACACTATTCCATCATCAAAATACTTACCACTACCTATTTATTTACATGCTTGTTTACTCATTTATTTTCTTCGTCCCCCACTAAAGTATAAGCACCATGAGCAGACACTTGTTTATTTTATTCATCACTGTATTTTCAACACATAGAACAATGCCGGGCACATTATGAACTCTTTTTAAAAATATTGTTGTCTGACTTAATAAATGGGTTAATAGTTAAAACGTGAGAGAATTTATTTATAAGGGAATAGGATTTCCAGAAGAAACAAGGGAAAGGGAAAGATCATTGGAGACGGGGGTAGGAATCCAGAACAGAATGAAGATGAGTTTGTGAGGAGAGAGGAGGTGGAAGATTGCATCTGAGGTGGTGGCCAAAGACTGAATGGTGAAAGGCATGGTAAGATTGACAGGCCTCATGATTCTGGGGCAGTGAAGCTTGGACCCCAGTGGTGCTGGAGGCTGGAAAACATTGGGAAATAGCTGCCTTATGCTCGGGGGCTTAGTGAGGAGAGACTGACAAAGTGATTTCAATCCTGGAACAGGTGGTTGATGGGATGGTTCCTTGTGACATACCTTTAAAAATGTCACATGAGGGCCTTCTCTTTTTACACATACCCCAGGCAGAAATGTGTACTTTATGTGAAAGGGTGATAAAGCTTCCCCTTCATGGCATCAACAAGAGTCCATCTGAGAGCCAGTGAGAAATGCAACAGAAAAATTTGAGCTGGCTGAACTATGGCACAGCTGCTCCTGTGTGAATCTAGTACTGTACACAAGAACTTTTGTAGCTCTGAGAAGAAGGAGGAGTTTTGCATAAGCCCAGGAGATGTACAAGGTAGAGGAGGAGGGAGAGACAGGCATTGCAGTCATTCAATTTTTGGCCCCTTAGACTGTGCTCAGAGGGTTAGAATTGGATGGAATTATTTTTTATGAGATTCAGGAAAAAAGGGCAATGGCCAGAAGATGATGAAATTAGAATTAATCTCTAAGAAGCAGAGCTGTTTTTGAACTCAAGAAAAAATAAAAGTAGCTGATGATGTCAAATTCTTCAGCCTTTGTGATGGGGTGGGGGAGAGTGGTCAACCTTCCCACTCAACTATCTCAATTCCCCATTTGCCTCACCGAAGAAAGGCCAGCCAGTATAGGACCTTTCCCCAATATTTCTGAGAATCTACTAGGTGGTGTTTCTCGCATTCTTTTTTGGTTCTTTCTTTTTAAAAAAATGTATCTTTATTGATTTCAGAGAGAGAAAGAGAGAAGGAGAGAGAGATATATAGAAACGTCAATGATGAGAGAGTCATTCATGGGCTGCCTCCTGCATGCCCCCTGTTGGGGATCGAGCCCACAACCCATGCATGTGCCCTGACCGGGAATTGAACCATGATCTCCTGGATCATAGATTGATGCTCAACCATTGAGCCATGCCCTTTTTGGTTCTTGCTTCCATCCTGCAGCCTTCATCTGGCACTTCTGCTGCTGCCCTTTGCCAACTTGTCCCCATGCAATCGCCACACTCTCAAGCATTGGACAGGCATGACTTCAAACTATAGCTAACTCCATGCTGTCATAATAGCACAACTTCTCTGGACCTCTCTGCTCCAAAGCAAACACCTGTTTCAATAAGTCTGGACACTTGGCCCAGGAATCTACATTTCAAAACAAGCATCCTGCTGTATGCTTTCCATTTGCCTTTCCAGACCCAGTCTCTATCCTTCTCCATCCAACCAGGAGGCTGTCAACCCAGGAGGCTGACATTTGTGGACTGTATCAGCTAGAATCCCTTGTGCTCTGGAATCCAGTTGGTTTCCACAAATGGGAAGCACTGGCAGGAAATAAGAAGGTGGAGGAGAGGGAGGCTGGGCTATGAATCCTCCTGTGGCCACCTCCCTATGGGGCTGCAGGGTGGCTGCGGCTGTGCCCCTCCACTGAAGGCTGAGGTCTCTCTCACAGGTCAGGTTCCTTTAGCCCTCCCTTTCCTCACCTTTTCAAGCCCAGGCTGCAAATAAATCAGAATCTCTAGGAGGGGGTGCCAGGCACCCTTACTTTAAAGTTTCCCCAGGAGATTCTAATATGCAGCCAAGGTTGAGAACAGCTGTTTTAGAGCAGGAGACTTCGTTGAAAAGGAGGTGCCAATTCAGTATGCCCAGGGAGTGACCTGTAATGCTGCGTTTCTATCAAGATCTCCAGGTGATTCATATGCACATTAAACTTTGAGAAGCACTGTTCTTGAATAACTCCTTCATTTAGTGGATTTTAAAAGTGAAATCCAGAGAGAGAATATGACTTGCTTGAGAACACCTAGTACTAGAACTCAAGTCTTCCAAGTCTCAGGCTGGAGGCTGAGATGACCCTGATAGATGGCAATGCAGAGTCAGAAAAATAACACCAGCTAAAGCCTGGTATTCTACTAAGGACTTTCCACAGTATCTATACATGCAACCTCTGGATACATGAGACCCAAGGAAAAAGAAGCTTTCTGAGGCCTCAGAGTAGCAGGTGCAGAGAGTAGCTGCAGGAGAGCTTTCTTTTGGGAGCATTTGTGGAGGGCGGGAGACCAGACAAGATGGTGTCAGCTCTTCCAGAGACCATGTCCCTGAGTCCTGGAGTGAGAAGTTCTGCAACACTTGGGTCATTAAAAATGTGCTCACTCTTTTTTACATCATTGGAACCAATCTCTGGGCAGGTTTTTTCCTCCTAATTTACAAATTTCCACAGACTTTTGGTTTCCTGTTAAACATTTAGAACCTCTAAGCAGATATTTCCTATGGTAAATTGTTTGCAAGAATGGCCAGCATAATTCTCATACCTTTATTTATGCTCTTGGGTAATGAAGGGAAGAAAAAATATTTTTCTTTCTTCCTTTCTAGGTTCTCGGTTGGGGCTCTGTAACAAAAGACAGATTAACAACAACAACAAAACAAAACAGAAGTTTACTAACATGAATATGTCATATACACATGGGAGCAAGTCAGGGATGAATAACTCGCTAGAACATAGGCTTATAGAGCATGTTAACAAGAAAAAATTATTTTCAGGCCTGGCCCATGTGGCTCAGTTGGTAAGGCTTTGTTCCATGTAACAGGAGGTTGCTGATTTGATTCCTAGTCAAGTGCACATGCCCGAGCTGTGGGCTCCATCTTCCATAGAGGGCAAGCAGGGGGCAACTGATCAATGTTGTGCTCTCACATCAATGTTTCTCTCTCTCCTCCTCTTCCTCTCTCTAAAAATCAATAAAAACTATTCTTTGAAATAAATTTTTTTCTTCAGAGAAGTGACAGGATAAAGGAAAAGGGCTGTGAGCTGCAAATTATAGGAAGCTAAATCTATGGTGGATTAATTGAAATAAGGGCTAGTCCATAAAGTTCATTATGCAGAGTCCTCTGGGGCCCTCCCTGGGCTAAGGGTCTAGGGTTGTCAGTTATTAACTTCTGTACAAATTTATGTCCTGCTTTTAGGCAAATGGGGCGAGGGCAGAGAGTTTTTCTTGTATCTGCTTGTATTTGCCTTGAGCTCAAAGTAATTCTTATGCCAAAGCAGCAAATTCTGCTCCCCTTCAGTAGTCATTTCTTATACTGACTCTGGATTTAGCCACATGGCTTGCCTTGGCCAGCACGACAAAAGCAAACATAACACAAGCAGAGACATGGAAAGGGCCGGAACATTGGGCCTAGCCCTCTCTTGCTGCTCTTTGGAACCCTGAGAACACCATGTGAAAAAGCCAGGGCCAGTCTGCTGGAGAGGAGAGCCCATACAGAGCAGGGACAAGACAACCCAGCTGAGATGCTTTTGCCACCTGACCAACCAGCCTGCCAACCCCTGGACCTGTGAGTGAGGCCATCCAGCCATTAGCCAAACTGCCAGCTGACCAAAAACGCAGAGGGAGCCCAGTAGAACTCAGCTGAGCCAGCCCAGGGCAGAAGAACCACCTAACTGACCCTACTTGAAATCAAACAATTATTACTTGAAGCCACTAAGTTTTGGTATGGCTTATTACACAACAAAAGCTGACACTCCACATCCAAATACAACAGTTTAGTCTAAAATATTATAAACTCTTTGAGGACCAACAGTGTCTCTTGCAGCACTGTTCGTGGTGGGAAAATACTAGGAGCAGAGTGCATGCTCCTGTTGTATGATACCGTGGACTGTCATTCAGTCACTAAAGGAATTGTTAGTTATGTACCCATCATTAGATACTATATATATATAATAAAAATAAAAAACCCCACATTTTTGTCAGAGAATGACAAAATCCCATGCACATATATTTTGCATGATTATGCAAGCAGGGAGAAAAATATGAAAGGACACATAACCATAAGTGGTGGAGAAGCTGACAGGAGTAGGGTGAATGAAAGCGGGAGAGGGGGAAAGGTAACCAAAGAAAAAAATAAAGAAAATAGTGAATTTAAGTACCCCAAAATATATGTATGATTTCACTGATACAAATGTATACATATGTAATTATGCCTAAACATTGCCTGCAGTCATAGTTTATAAAATGCTAATAAGATAACCAAATATCTAAGGTGGTAGAATTTCAGCTGGATATTTTTCTTTACATTTATGAATTCTTTAAATTTATATTGAGTATGTAGTATTTGAATAATTAATAAAGCTTTTTCCTTGTGGCAGAAAAAAAAAGTACAGTAAACCTACAGCAGCCTTACATATGGGTCAATGTGAGATAGAATCACCCAGGTACTGCATAAAAATGCAAATTTATGTGTCCCACCCCAGACCTTCAGAAAGAGAACCTCTGGATATGGGACCCTGGAATCTGCATTACAAATACGTACTCCAAGCAATTCTAACTGAACTAAAGTATGAGAACCACTGCACCAGGTTCTCCAGAATAAATAACCAGCAGTGCTTATCAAAGAGTCACCCATACTAGCCGGCGTGGCTCAGTGGTTGACCGTCAACCTATGAATCAGGAAATCATGGTTCAATTCCCAGTGAGGGCACATGCCCATGTTGTGGGCTTGATTCCCAGTGAGTGGGCATGCAGGAGGCAGCCAATCATTGACTCTCTCTCATCATTAATGTTTCTATCTCTCCCTCTCCCTTTCTCTCTCTGAAATAAATAAAAACATATATTTTCTAAAAAGATGTTGTCTTTAGCCTGCCAGGGGTCTGGATGGTGTGATCATAGACATAAGGACCCTTGGTTTCATCTGTATTCAGTCATTAGCACTGTAGTATTGGTTTAAACATGTCACTTGGATGGTTTTGCTTGTATTTTATTTTTATTATTATTTATTTTTAATTTTTTAATTTTTAATTTATCTCTATTGTTGAAAGTATTACAGGTGTCCCATTCCCCCCCCCCCCCCATTGACCTCCTCCCCAGGCCTTCACCTCGTTATTGTCTGTGTCCATGGGTTATGCATATATGTATATAACTTCTTTGGTTAATCTCTTCCCACCCTCGGCCTCCCCTTCCCTCTGAAATATGATCACCTGTTTCATGCGTCAATGTCTCTGGATATATTTCGTTTGTCAGGTTCTTTTGTTCATTGGCTTCTTCTTAAGGAAGACCCTTCAACATTTCATGTAGTGCTGGTCTGGTGGTGATGAACTCCTTTAGCTTTTTCTTATCTGTGAAGCTCTTTATCTGACCTGCAACCTTAAATGATAGCTTTGCTAGGTAGAGTAATCTTGGTTGTAGGTTCTTGTTTTTCATCACATTGAATATTTTTTGCCACGCCCTTCCGGCCTACAAGATTTCTGTTGAGAAATCAGCTGACAGTCGTATGGGTGCTCCCTTGTAGGTAACTAACTGCTTTTCTCTTGGTCCTTTTAAGGTTCTCTCTTTGGCATTTTAATTATGATATGTCTTGGTGTGGGCCTCTCTGGGTTCCTCTTGTTTGGGACCCTCTGTGCTTCCTGGACTTGTAAGTCTATTTCTTTCCCCAGGTAGGGGAAGTTTTCTGTCATTATTTTTTCAAATAGGTTTTCAATTTCTCACTTTCTTTCTTCTCCTTCTGGCACCCCAGTAATACAAATGTTGGGCCACTTAAAGTTGTCTCAGAGGCTCCTTATGCTATCTTCATATGTCTGGATTCTTTTTTCTTTTTGCTCTTCTGGTTGGGTGCCTTTTGTTTCCTCATGTTCCAAATTGCTAATTTTATTCTCAGCATCCTCTACTCTACTGTTGATTTCCTGTATATTATTCTTCATTTCAGTTCGTGTAGACTTCATTTCTAATCGGTACTTTATTATGTCATCGATGGTCTGACTTGTTTTTGTAATAGTCTTACTAATATCCTTGAGCATCCTTATAACCATAATTCTGAACTCTGCATCTAGTAGCTTGTTTGGTTCTATGTCATTTAGTTCCTTTTCTGGAGATTTCTTCTATTTCTTTGCCTCCACATTTTGGCTGCTCCCAGGTGTTTGTTTCTATGTATTAGGTAGAGCTGCTATGTCTCCTGGAATTTGGAGAGTGGCTTTGTGTAGTAGGTGTCCTGTAGGGTCCAGTGGCTCAGCCTCAACAGTCACCTGAGCTGGGCCTTCTAGGTGCTCCCCTGTGTGGGCTGTGTGCACTGTCCTGTTGTAGTTGAGCCTTGGTTGCTGTTGGCGTCATTGGGAGGAATTGACCCCCAGGCCAATTGGCTGTGAGGACCAGCTGCAACTGCAGCCAAAGAGCTGCTGTGCTGGAGACACCCCTATCTATGGAGCAGGATTTACTTCAGTGGGGCTTTGGTGTTCACCAAGTGTGCCCCTTGAGTGTGTCACTCGTGGATGTGGTAGGGTTGTAATCCAGTGTGGTTGAGTCTGACCAACAGGTACACTGTCTCTGGGGCTCCCAGGAGGTGCAAAGTCAGCCTCTGCCAGTGCCTTGCCCAGGGCGACCCATCATGAGCTACACAGCAAACTGTTGTTGGCTGCTACTTGTGCTGGGCTTGGCATTTTCCAGGAGAGGCTAGGATATGAACCAATGCAGGCTGCTGCTAGTGCCAGGCCTGGGGCCATTTATCAAGCCATATGGGACACGGTGCTGCTTGTTTGAGAGATTTTAGGAAAGTCTTAAGCATGAGGTTTGAGAGGCCAATTGCATAGAAAAGCCACTGGAAATGGCTTGGATGAGTTTGCAAATCAGGAAGGGCAGGGCCAAAGGTGTGAGTCAGATGCTGGAGGTTCAAATATGGTGCCTGCCTGCCGGCTCTATGGGAGGAGGGCTCGCCAAAGGAACAATGGCTTCTGCCAGCTCTTCTGTGTGGGAGAAAGCTGCCCCTCCACCTCTCGCCCCAATTTCAGGCAAGTTAGTTCCTCCAGAAATGTCCCAGGTTCCCTTCAAGCTGCTACCCAGTGTTGAAGCTCAGAGAGAGCAGGCCCTTTAAGAGGAGCTGCCTGGGAATTGAGCACCTCCGCTTCCCTCAGTGACAGTCCCCGCTTGTTTTTATAGCCTGAAGTTGTGGGGACTTCTCTTCCCAGCCCTGAAGCCCTGGGCTGGGGACCCGATGTGGAGCTGGGGCCTTTTACTCCTCCAGGAAACCTCTACCACTGAAATATCCCTCCTGGGTTTAAACCACAGCACTGGGTTTGGGCCTGCGGCCGCGTCTCCAAGATTCAGCCCCAATCCTCTTGCGTCTCCACCCCTCCTAGCAGTCTCGGTGCTTCTTCAGTTCCCCAGTTGTAAGGCTTCTGTTCAGCTAGATTTCAGCAGGTTCTGAGTGATGATTGTTCTGTATTTTCATTGTAATTTTGATGTGGTTGTAGGAGGCGGTCAGTACAGCTGTTAACTACGCTGTCATCTTGTTTCTCCTCCTTATTTTTATTTTTAAAAGTTTATCTTTACTGTTGAAAGTAATGTCTCCCTTTTTCCCCCATTGATCCTCTCTCCCCCATACCCCTCCTTCCAGGCCTTCACCACACTATTGTCTGTGTCCACAAGTTATGCATATAAGTTCTTAGGTTAATCTCTCCCTACCCACCCACCCAGTCCCTCCTTCCCTCTGAGATTCGTCAGTCTGTGCCATGTTTTTATGTCTCTGGATCTATTTTGTTCATCAGTTTATTTTGTTCATTAGATTCCACATATGAGTAAGATCATGTGACACTTGTCTTTCTCTGACTGGCTTACTTCACTTAGCATAAGACTCTCCAGGTTCCACCATGTTGTCTCATAGGGTAAGGTATCCTTTGTTTTTACAGCTGCAGAGTATTCCATGGTGAAAACATCCAAGAAGATGCTTGATATGATTTCAATCTTCTTGAACTTGTAGAGACTTGTTTTGTGCCCTAACGTGGTCTATCTTTGAGAATGTTTCATGTGCACTTGAGGAGAATGCATATTCTGCAGCTTTGGAGTGGAATATTCTGTAAATGTCCATTAAATCCATCTGATTTAGTGTGTCATTTAGAGTCACTGTTTCCTTGTTTTTTTTTTTGTCTGGAAGATCTATCCAGTAAAGTCAGTGGGGTGTTAAAGTCCCCTACTATGACTGCATTGCTATCAATCTCTCCTTGAAAGTCCTCCAGAAGTTTGTTTTCAGCCTTTTGTTCTGAGGTGGGACTCTTGTAGACGACATAATTTGGTCATGTTTTCTAATCCATTCAGTTACCCTGAGTCTTTTATTTGGAGCATTTAATCCATTTATATTTAAGGTTATTATTGATAGGTACTTTCTATTACCATTTTATTTCTTTATGCCTGTGTTTTTCTCTCTACTTCAATGTCTTATTACAGCAATCCCTTTAACATTTCTTGCAATGCTGGTTTGGTAGTGATAAACTCCTTTAGCCTTTTGTTCTCTGGGAAGCTCTTTATTTCACCATCTGTGTTGAATGATAGCCTTTCTGGATAGAGTAGTCTTTGTTTCAGATTCTTGTTTTGCATTACCTTGTTTTGCATTTCCTTCTGGCCTATAGAGTTTCTGATGAGAAATCAGCTGATAGCATTATGGGAGCTTCTTTGTAAGTAACAGATTGCTTTTCTCTTGCTGCCTTTAAGATTCTCTCTTTGTCTGGAATTTTTGATATTTTAATTATGATGTGTCTGGGTGTGGGCCTCTTTGGGTTCTTCTTGCTTGGGACTCTATGCCTCCTGAACTTGTGTCACTTTTTCTTCACCAGGTTAGGAAAGTTTTCTGCCATTATTTTTTCAAACAGGTTCTTTACTTTCTACGTCTTATTGCTTACTTTCTACATCTTCTGGTATTCCTATAATGCAAATATTGTTATGTTTCTTGTTGTCCCACAGCACCCTTAAACTGTCCTCCTGTTTTTTAATTGTTTTTTCTTTTGGGATCTCTGATTGAGTGATTTTTTTTTCTACCTTGTCTTCTAATTCACTGGTTCAATTCTCTGCTTTCCCTAATCTGCTGTTTATTCCTTCCCAATGTGGTTTTTATTTCTACTTTGTCATTCTTAATTTTCTTCATAGTTTCCATTTCTTTTCTCATGCTGTTGAGCATCCTTATGATCAGTATTCTGAATTCTATATCTGCTAGATAGCTTTAATCCATTTCATTTAGCTCTTCTTCTGGAGAATTCTGTTGTTCTTTCATTTGGAGGCTTGTTGTTTTGTCTCCCCATTTTGGCTGCCTGTTTGGATTTGTTTCTATGTATTAGTTAGATCTGTTAGGACTCCCAGTCTTTTAGATGATCTCTGGTGCAGGTCAATGTCAGATGCTATTTGGGACTGGCCTTGAGTACTCCATTTGAAGCTTTTCACACTCCACAGCTTGTGATTTTCCCTGCTGGGGCTGGGTGTGTTTGGACAGAACCAAATTGTGCACCAAGGTCTGCTTTTCCAAGTACTGGGTCCAGAAGCAAATCTGGGAGACTCAAAACACCTAGATGCTGATTGTTATTCAGACTCTTAATGAACATCAGGCTACAGAAACTCCACAGGGCGGGGCAATTGCTTCCCTGCCAGGCAAAAGCTGCTTGGAAGGTAAATGTCTGCCTGAGAAAGATGTCCTCTGCAGTATGGGGGAATGACTCAGCACAGCATTCCAAGCTCTACCCCCAGAGTCCCCAACCCTGGACTCCCCCTACATAGCACAAGTCTACTCTGACCTCCCTCCACCAGAGGGTGCCTGCATTTCCAGCTGCCTCTCCCTAGCAAACAGAAACCCTGCTGCTTGTCACAGCCAGATGTTATGTGGGTATTTTCTCAGTTCTCTGGTGCTCTGGCTGGGAAGCCCAGCTTGAGGTTTAGGTCCCAGAGATCTCAGTGGGGACTCCCCCCCCCCCCACAGCTGACATGTGCCCCGGACCTTCAGCTGCTGCCTGTGGGAGCCCGGCCAGCCCTCTCATGCTTCTGCACTTCCTACTAGTCTCTATGCAGTCTCCGCTTTTCATCCTTGGTAATGAGGGTGCTCTCCAGCTAGTCTTCAGTTGATTATTCAGGATGGTTTTTCTATATTTTAGTTGTAATTCCAGTTTGTTCCTGGGAAAATGTCATTGTAACTTCTGCTCAGTCTGCCGCCATCTTAGTTTTTACTGTTTTGCTGGTATTTTAAATGTCATTTCCACTTATGGAATAAAATGCCTTAAGCTTTTATTGTCAGTAAAATGGATAAAAGAGATACATTTGTGGAGAGTAAGCAGAGTTCTGTCCTAGATTAGAGATAGCCTAGGTCATGGAGCAGAGGGAAACCTGCTGCTGTGAGTTGGGATGTATTCAGCAGCCATACCACTGTGCCTGGTGGGTGCACAAGATCCAGAGAGGAAAGCTGAAGGCAAATATAGGTTGAATAACATCTCCACAGAGGTCTCATATTTGAATTTCAACACATCCCTAAGCCCCAGGGCCTCTCCAAATGATGTAAGCAAATTGAACGTTACCTAGCCACACCACTGGGAACCTCCAACCCCAGGAGAGCAGCCAGACCTCTGAGGCCAGGAACTGATGAAGGAAATGACCCACTAAGAGGGGCAACTGGAGGTTCAGCGGTGTGGGGGGAGCATTCCCAGTTGGGTTCAAGAGGAGAGGGACAATGCTTAATCTTTGGTAAGATTCATCCTCTTTTGAAATATAGTAGGGAAGAATGGGATTGAGGAGGCAGGAGCTTTTTGAGGAGGAAGCAAGAAGTTTATTTTAGTTTGAGTTTCCCCCAAACAGACCCCGAGAAAAGGATTCAGGTGCAATTACTGTATTTGGGTGTGCAACTGAGTAGATTACTACTATGGACACTTAAGAGACTGTGGAATATGTCTGAGAACTCTCCCCCTAAGGATGAGGAGGTGAGGATTTGTCCACCAAGCCCCTCACCCTCACCGGTTGAGGGTCGCTCCTGGGGTTTAACTTTGAGGAAAAGTTCTCAGAAAAGCCCTGTTGTAAGGGAACTTGTCTATAAGTGAGCTCTGGGGTTAGTGGTGTGTGTGTGATATCGGTGGGGCACTGTCAAAAGAGGTTCTTTGGGTCAGAGAAAGGGAATTTGAGAGTCTGATCTTTTAGCACACTTCTGGGTGATGGAGAGCACACAGGCTTGGCACAGATCTGGCACCATGGGAACCTGCTGGACTAGTCTGTGGAGATGGTTCCTTCATGCAAAGTGAACAAATGTGAAAAATCACCAGCTGGTGAGGAGAAAGGAGAGAGGACCAGGGAAAACAACCAGATTATTAACTAAGATCAGATTTTATTTCTGGCTCCATTGAAGTAATGTGATTTGGGGGGAAATTGAATTTTTTTTTTTTTTTTTTTTACTTTATTCTTTTAGAGCAGTGTTAGAGCAGCAAAATTGAGATAGAAGTACAAAGACTTCCTATACCCCTGGCTCCACACATGCATATCAACATCAGTCACCAGAATGATACTCTTTTTTTTTTTTTTTTTAGCAAGAATGAACCTCCACTGACATATCATTATCACCCACAGTTCAGAGTGTACTTTAAGACTCACTCTTGGTGTTGTACATTCCATGGGTTTGAGCAAACATTTAATGAATGACACGTATCCACCATTATAGTATGATACAGAGTATTTTCACTGTCCTAAAAGTTCTCTGTGCTCTGCCTATTCATCTAATTACCCTCTCCCACCCTTTCAACCCCTGACAATCACTGAACTTTTTACTGTCTCTGTAGTTTTTTCTTTTCCAGGATTATTATATAGTTGGAACCACACAGGATATAGCCTTTTCAGATTGGCTTCTTTCACTTAGCACTTAGTAACGTGTTTAAGTTTCCTGGAGGCAGATTTTTGTTTTTTTCACTTTGAAGTTACAAAACGAGGATCTTGAGAAAAGTGAGGACGCACAATTATATAGTTTCTGGAAAATGAAAACCTAAAAGTGTATCATTCAGTATTTTACCTATGAGACCTGGAAAGCAGAAGACCACATGTTTGCTTGTAAACAGCATTCCCAGCTCAGCATTATATGTTTGACCTCTAAATGTCCCAGGGAAGCTCCCTGCTGATCAAGATATAGCCTCCACGGAGTGACTCACACCAGCCCACTGGGGACCTGCAGGACCATGAGCCCACACTGTTGCTAGGAGAAAAGCCCCTGGTGAGTGAAAAGATGCTAGCTGGAAACTTCATCTCCATAAAAACAGTGACTGCCCCAACAGCCCCTTCAGGGCTGCAGACAGGGACACAAAAGGAATGACTTCTCTGCATCTGTGAAGCCATGGACAGGGTGTTTATAGGGGTCCAGCCCAGGATTGAGATGGCCTCCTCGTCTCTGCCAATCCCTTACTAACTCATCACTAAAACAATTGGCCACCTGGTTGCATCCAAAGGGTTCTGAATACAAGCAATTCCTATCTAGTACCTAGATGAAGTACCTGGCTGAAATACAGATGAAAAGATGAGAATTGCATTTGTTTCTCTCTAGATCCACCATGTATAGAAATACAATATCTAATATAGTATTCTATGCAGTGCATTTGTAATCTTATCACAGAAATCGGTTAATTTAACATGATTTATTGTCTAAGAGGGAAAATACTGCCTCCTTCATGTTATGATGTTCCTATCAAGGAACATCATAACATATTTCTTCAACTCCCGATGTTAATCTAGTTGACTTTAATTTTCCTGGAGTCTTTCCTCCTCCTTTCCTTCATTTGCCCTTCTCAAACACCTATTTTTTTAAAAAACCTATGCACCAAAAATTTATTGAAATGAATTTATGATCCTGGCTCTCACTTTCCATTGTAGCTTTTACCCCAGGTCCATTATAATTTTCCCACTAAAGACTTCAAATCAATCAATAAGTAATCAAGATAGTGGTGTAATTTCTGTTTTTGATTTGCAAGAAGAAGGCTACAGTATAGTGAGTTTAGGGGAAATTTTCCCCAAAACTCTCTCCTGAAAAATAAATGCAATTCCCTCTGAAGAAAGACACCTTGTTTGAGCATGAACTGGAAATGTGAGTTGGTCAGGAAGTAAATGACTTTCAGCTAAAGAGTTATCAAGAGGAAACCCACACCTGCTTGCTTAGTCTTGGTGAAGGCAAGGAAAAGTTTCCAGAGCTTTTTGACTCATGAACTATTCACCATAATAAAAGAAAATTAGAGATTTTTTTTGCAGTATGTTAGATTAATAACAGAATGCTGTATGAGTACACAAGTTTGTCAGTCCTTTCGCTCCCTGTAATCCTCCCCATTCTTCATTCCTGATAATAATAATAGCTAGTTGGCATATTACTTACTATGCTCAGGCATTTTTCTAGTGCTTTATATTAACTTGCCTAATCCTCATAACCCCATGAAATAATCTATTATAATCTCATTTTATAATCTCATTTTACAAGCAAGGTAACTGAAGTATAGAAAAATTCAGTGACTGATTAAAGTCATACAGCTGGTAAGTAGGGACTCAAACCTAGCTAATCTGCCTAAATGTTCTCCTAACCACTGCAGTCTACTGCTGCTTATGTGGTAGGGAAGTGATGAACCATTGAAGTTGCGCTTTGAGAGATGGTTGATATTGTGGAAAGTAGGTGGCTGCTGGTGTGTGTGTGTGATAGAAGCTTTACTCTGAATAATTTAAGAATCCTCTGGTGCCCTAGCAGGACGGAGCCTGAACCAGGTCTCTCCAGCTTTAATGACCTTGACCACAAGGGGGCTGATGAGAGAAGTGAGGTGGAGGGCAGGGCACAGGGATAAACATCAGGGAAGAAAGGACTACTGGGCACCCATCCAGGCTTGAATGGAGTGGAAGGCCAACCAATAGGAGCAGGAGAGAGACCTTGGGTGCATCCTCTGGATTCCAATCTTGTTCTTGATTGACAGGAGGAGGGTTGGCTTTCCCTGAGGTTTGAGGACACCCACAGAGCCTTCTAGATAATAGGCAAAGAAAGAGATTGGAGGGAGCTGAAGAACAGGAAGGGTCTCCTTGCTCCACAGCAGTGCCTCTGGAGGTTCCTGTTCAGTATAGCTGAAGTGGTGCCTGGACTATTTATTTTAAAAATATTCTCCAGGGTGATTTTAATGTGAATCACCTGTGGAAAACACTGATCTAGTCCAGCCTTTTGCAGATAAGTTAATGGGGGCTCAAGTAGGTTCCAGGGCATGCTCAGTGTTGTGAGGTCAGCTGAAAGGAGAGAGGAATTTGAACCCAGGTCTCTGGGCCTCCTGTTTAGTTTTCTTTCTTGTACAATACATATTAGAGGGGCAGAGAGCAGCTATGTGCTTGGACAGGGGTGCTTAGGTGGGAAAGTGACTGGTGGACTTGTCTTGTGCAACAAGTATATTATTCTACTTAGAATCTTAAAAAATCTGTTCAAATCAAGTAAAGATAGAAAATTTTAAAATGCTTATGAGAACACTAGATATACACAATTACTTGCCAGAAACACAAACTGATTGCCAGGAAATAAAACAAAGAATAATTTGATTAATAAAAATGAATGTATTGTTCACATAAATGCAAGATAATTGGAGTTTATATAATTACCCTGATGATTTTCCTCCCTAAAATCCAGCTAGTTATTTTATTATAACTTTACTTAGTTTCTTCCTTTCTGAAACTCAGCTGTTCTATCATAAGCCCAGAGATTTTTAATATGCATTTTTGCTAACTTGTTTTTGTTTTTGTTTTGGTGTGGTTTTAGAGATGCTGCCACTGATACCTTATGGCACACGGGGGCATCTAAGTAGGGCTTTATGTCCTCTTTTTGGATTGAAAATGAATTTTTCAAGCTCCCCTAGGTGTGAGGGGAAGTGTGCTATTGGCAGGATAAAGTGGAGACCCTGCAGAAAAGGAAGATGACCACCCATGAGGGCTGTATGCCCACATGAGGCTTTCTCAGTGCTGAACTGCTGGTGGTTTGAAGAGAACTGAAGGAAATATGGGTACATCCTCTGTATTTACCTGCCTCTGAGATCAGTCATTAGGAAGGTTCTCTTTCTGGGGACAGTCTGAGGCTGCTTGCCTTTCCTGAAGGACTGTTGTCATGCTTACATAATGCCTTATCATTTCCAAAGTGCCTTCCATTTGTAATTTCTCTAGAATGAGGAAGATTTTTGACTTGGGCCTAAGTATATTTACTTCTCTTAATTGTGTTTGGAATTTCATATCAGTTTATGAGTCCAAATAAGAGTATTAGTATTTATATGGACAGTTGATGGAGACTTAATTTTTTCCCCCAAAATATATCCTTATTGATTTCAGAGAGAGGAAAGGAGAGGGAGAGAGAGAGAGAGAGAAACATCAATGATGAGAGAGTCCCCAATCAAGCCCGCAACTGGGCATGTGCCCTGACCGGGAATCGAACCCCTATCGCCTGGATCGTAGGTCAACGCTCAACCGCTGAGCCACGCCCGGCCGGGAGAAACTTAACTTTTTAAGGAAACATAATCGACCAGATCTGGGTCATAGTTATGTAGTCTCAGCTCCTGACATCCCAGAGCCACCCAGTTGGAGTTCCTGGTTCCCTTCTGTGGAAGCTGGTAAGTCCCACTATGTCCTCCCTGCTCACTCTCTGGAAATCATGTGTCTGTATACAGAGATCAGAAAAAGCTCTGCGGGGAAAGAGTGTGCTTGACTAGATGTAAGAAAATAAGCTTAAACACAGGCATCTAACACTACTTTGACAGGCCCTGAAATCAAGTCAGAAAAGTGGGAGTGAGAGTAATTGAGTTGCCTGAATAAGGCTTTTGGGTTTAAAAGAATTGTGGAGTATTGCTTCCTTCAGCCAGCAGTTCTTGTGAAAGTTTTCACCCTGAATCCCTGCTAGACCAGAAGCCATTTCCCAGAAAGCGCCTGGGGAATCTGCTGTTGATGGAGAAGGCGACTGTCCACTGCAATTAAGGAAGCCCTCAAGATCCCTCTTGCAGCCACCTAGTCCTGGCTCCCCACACAGCAGGATGCAGACCCAGACCTTCCTTGGAGTGTTGATCTTTCTCCTTCCCTCAGAGGAAGGGGAATGGTTAGTTTCTTTACCCTACTGTTTTCCCTTCCCTGCTTAAAGTGCATGTTTCCAGTTGAGTCACTTGGATTTTTTTCTGTTTGGTTTTTCCTCATTTTTAAATTCTGGTTGATGTTGGCTGACATAACTTTCAATTCATCTATATTTGTGCTTATCAAATAAATATGGCCACATCACTTTGGACTCCATTTATGAACTAAATATGGCAATATCAGTTTGGACTCCCCTGAAAGGCAGGAACAAAGGTCCCACTTTTACCTGTTAGTCTTTTAAAGGGAACCACTCTTCCCCATTTTCTACCAACCTGGGGTCAGCTCTGGAAAGAAGTATCTATATCTAATGTTCGGGATCTAGGAATGGAATCTCATATTCACTGAGCATAATTACTATTATGTGGTCATTTACTCATATATTCAATCAACAAATATTTGTTTGTTTTGCTAAGTCTTGGAGACATAAAATCAAGTCTTACACACACAGCCCCTAGTTTCAAGATGCTTATGGTCCATATAGATATGGGTAAGTCAACACACAGGTTCAGTACAAAATGATTATTATTGAGGGTGGGAGGGAACAAGAGAAGATCCTCAAGAAACTACTGTTTGTGCTTGTTTCCAAAAGACGAGTGGCAGAGAAATGTGGTGAGGACATGACTCCTTTCAAACAAAGGAGAGAGGGTGGGTGGAGGCCCAAGGGCAGGAAAATGCCCTGAGTGTTCAGGGAACTCCCAGTAGGTCCAGTTGACTGAAGATATGAAGTGTGGAGGGGAAGGACAAGGAATGAGGCAAAGGAGAGGCAGAGCTTGAGGGCTGCTCCTGAAGGACATGTATACTCAGTTTGGACCTTGAACACTGCTCTACAAGCTTCTAGAATATAATCATCAGGGACCCCTTTGGTGTTCATAATTTTCTTATGAAGAAAATGGCTTTTACTATATGAGGCCAGTTTTCCAGAAATTTGGATCTGTTCTGACAAATGTAACTCTACAGAAACAACAGCAAAATTCTTAGAACCATGGTGGATCTTGGTAAAGGGGGTCTGGGCCAAAAGTATACGTGCCTCTCCTCTTACCTGTTTCAATGAATCTCGGTACTTTCTGGGATTTAAATGGTCCTGTACTTAGACTTTTAATCTTAGTGACATGCACATTGTTTATTACCATGATAGTTTGGGTTACTTATGGGCTGACAGAGGTATTTCTAAAATTGCAATGAGCAGAATTTCCTTTTTATTCACCTAACGAATATTTACTTATCACTTACAGTGCCAGACACTGTTCTAGATGTCAGAGATATAGCAGTGAACTAAATTAACTTTATGCTCATTGGAGCTAACATTCTGGCGGAATAAAACAAGCTAAATAAAATAAATATGTACATCTTATATTCTATTGGAAGGTAACCAGTGCGTTGAAACAAATAAAGCAGGGGAGAGATAATGGAAGTGTCAGGGGTTAGAAACTGAATTTTAAATTGAGTTCCTAACTCAGTAAGACCTGGGAAGGTCTTATTGAATGTCACATTTAAGCAAAGACATGAAGAATATCTGAGGAGAGAGAACAGCAAGTACCAAGGCCCTGAGGCGGGAGTGTACCAGCAGGTTTGAAGTTTGAGGAATGACAAGCAGGCCAGAGTGGCTGAGCTGAGTGAGCCAGAGTGAGTACAGCATATTAGGTCAGCAAGGTGGTGATTTTGATCTGGGCTGCCCTGGCTCATTATATAGTGATGGGCAACTCAGCTGGGGCTGGACAGTTTCGGATAGCTTCCTGCCCCATATCTAGGGGCTGCCAGGCTGCCTCAGCTGGAACATCTGGTCCCTGCTCCTGGTCTCTCACCTTCCAAAAGACTTCTTCACATGATGTAGGTGATTTTGCATGAGCAAGAACACAGCCTAATGTGTAAGTGTTTTGCAAGCCTCTGTTGACAACTCGTTTGCTCATGTCCAATTGTCCAAATCACACTGAGAAGCCGGGAGTCAACGTGAATGAGGACTTCATGAGGATGTGGATACAGGACCAGGGAGTACTCAGGGACATTCCTGGAACAATCAGTTATACCTCTCATGCATTTAACAGAGCCCTGGGCCATACTGAATTCTCACTAAATATTTTGCTTCTACTGCTATAATCACTGACTCTCCTTCCTCTACCACTTCAGGAACTGCCTTCTATCAAGAGTCCAAGTGTCCCAGTGCCTTGTATTTTTAATAGACTTTATTTTTTAGAGTAGTTTTAGGATCATAGCAAAACTGAGTGGAAAGTACAGAGAGTTCCCATCTACCCTCTGCCCCCACCCTCACACAGTTTGCCCCACCATCAACATCCCCCACCAGAGCGATGCATTTGTTACATACTCCCATCATAAGCACCCAAAGTTCATACTTTATATTAGGTTTCACTCTTAGTGTTGTACATTTTATGAGTTTGGACAAATGTATTCACCATTATAAAGTCATAGAGAATATTGTCACTGCCCCTTTTCCATGCTGACTTCTCTCAAGATGCTGTTCCTTCTCACAGTCATCCTTAAAGTCCCAGACTGGACTCCTTCCCTTCCAGGAAGTCTTCCTGGGCACTCCCAGTGGAGCTAGTTGCCTGTGAACTGTGGGACTCACAGCACACTATACTAACATTATTTTTGCTAAATTATATTAAAAGTGTATGTTTTTATATTTGGCCTCAAATAGACTGTAATTTCCTCCAGAGTTAGGGTCTGCTGCTTCTATAAATCAAAAGTGTCCACCACAATTTCTTGCATGGAAAAGGTAGGTGGAAAATATTTGAGATGACTAATTTGCCTTCTGCTTTGACTGCTCATTTCTCCTCTCTGAGAAGAGAATCAATCCAAAATCACTAATCACCAGATGGAATAGGTTGTCACATGAAGTCCTGCCTTGGATGGAGGACTTCATATGGAGGGATTGAGCTGCTCTGGGCAGACAGATTTTCTTCATGAATAAAGGCAAAAGAGTGCCATAAGAAGGTGAGTTTTCTACCCACCCTGGGGCTTTTCCTGCCTGGAAAGCATTGTGTGAGAATGTGACACCTGGAGTGCAGCAGCCATTTTCTGAATTTGAAGAAATATATTTTCACCCAGGGCACCAGAATCATTGAGTCACCTATTTCCAGACACTTTATCAAGGACATATTAAGTGTTCCAATTAGCCAGATTTTCTATTATGTGTAGTTGAATACATCTTACCTGATACACCAACAATATTCTTATCTCATTTAAAACTCACCTTCCAAATGCCAGGATTGGGTAGAATACTCTTTTATAAGATGCTCATATATAGTTCTTTTCTAGAACTCCCACGCAGAAATGCCATGTCATCCTTCATCTCAAATGCTACAGTTAAACTTTCAAACACTAGGAGAAGAGGGTGTCCTGATTAACGATCCCTGCCCCAATTTACTACGCCTGCTCTTGGAGGGTAGGTTCATCAATCAACCTGCACATATACATTGAGTGTGTACTTTTGCAAGGGACTGTAGAGGATGCAGTCATATATAATATGATCTGTACTTAAGAAGCTTATGATGTAATCATCATAATTATAGCTACCCTTTATGGAGTTCTTATGTCCCAGGCAGTGTATATATCTGTTGATTCATTTAATAAGGTACATGATCATGAAAAAAAGTATTTATGTATGTGAGTCTTTGAACTCCCTAACTCTGTATCTCTCCTGCCTTTTTTCCTATTCTACCTGCGTGTAACTTTAGGAGATATTTCTCTTGTTTTCCATCCACTGCTTCTGAGGAGGAGTTACAACAATGCCATATTTATAACAAAGAAGACTGGATAGAACTGAAATATGTAAAAAAATAAAGTACTTATTGCAATGCTTGGCACACAGTAGGTCCTTAATAAATATCACTTTCCCTTTTTTTCCGTACAAGCTGTTTGACTATGTCTGCGCTAATCACTCATGCCACAAGATGGCAGACTTTGGTCTGAAAACTACTCAGTATGGACTTGTCTGAGTAGTGGTTGCTCAGTGGTTAGAGGGTAGGCCCCCACACCAAAGGTTCCTGGGTTCAGTTTCTGGTCAAGGGAGTGTGCCTGGGTTACAGATTCCATCCCTGGGCTCAGTCAGGGCTCTGTCAGAAGGCAAGTGGTTGACTGGTCAATGGTCGATGCACACTGGTGTTTCTCTCTCTCTCTCTCCCTTCCATTCACTCTCTCTCTCCACCCTCCCTTCCTCTTTCTCCCTACCCCTTCCTGTCCCTTCCACTCTATCTAAAATGGAAAAATATCCTAGGGTGATGATTAACAGGGGGAAAAAGTAACTTTTATATAATTTTATAATATATGCACAGAAAAGTTTTTGACAAATCCAATAGTCAAAGTACAAACTGCCAGATGCAGATGATTAGTGAGCTGACGGTGACAAGGGGTGTATGGCAGAGTGTATCTTTCCAAAGATAGCCACAACAGTTGCTCCATCCCAAATGTTCCTCTGCAGTGTGATCTTGCCACATCCCCTCCTTAAGAGACAAAACATATGTCCCTTCCACTTGAACCTGGGTGAACTGTGACTCCTTATAATGATACAGTATGTAGAAGTGATGCTCTGTGACTTCCAAAGTTGGGCCAGAAAAGGCGATGCAACTCTTATGGTTGGATCCCAAGCCACCAAGTAATAAGTCTGACTACTCTGATGCTCCACACTGTAAGGAAGCCCAAGCCATATGCAGAGGCCATGTGTAGGCACTCCAGCCAGCAGTCTTAATCTTCCAGTTGTCCCAGCACAGGCACCAAAGATGTGAGTGGAAGAGCCTTTGGATAGTTCCAGCTCCAAGCTGAGGCCCCAGATATTGCGGAACAGAGGCAAAACCATCCTGCTATGCCCCATTTGAATTCCTGACCCATAAAATGCATGAGCATAATCAAACCTGCTTGGTTTGGGGCTAATTTGTTTTTTAGGTTTTTTTAAATTTATCTTTATTGTTGAAAGAATTACAAATGTCCCCCCCACCCCACCCCTCCCCCCAGGCCTTCACCATACTATTGTCTGTGTCCATGGGTTGTGCACATATGCATATAAGTTTTTAGGTTAATCTCTCCCCAACCACGCACCCCTGCCTTCCCTCTGGGATTCTTTAGTCTTTTCCATCCTTCTGTGTCTCTGGATCTATTTTGTTCATCAGCTTCCACATATGAGTAAGATCATGTGACACTTGTTTTTCTCTGACTGGCTTATTTTGCTTAGCATAATACTCTCCAAGTCCCACTATGCTGTCTCAAAGGGTAAGGATTCCTTCTTTTTTACAGCTGTATAGTATTCCATGGTGAAAATGTCCAAGAAGATGCTTGATATGATTTCAGTCTTCTTGAACTTGTAGAGACTTGTTTTGTGTCCTAACATGAAATCTATCTTTGAGAATGTCCCATGTGCACTTGAGGAGAATGTATATTCTGCAACTTTGGGGTGAAATGTTCTGTAAATGTCAAATAAATCTGATCTAGTGTGTTATTTAGAATCACTGTTTTTTTATTGATTTTTTTGTCTGGAAGATCTATCCAGTAAAGTCAGTGCGGTGTTAAAGTCCCCTACTATGACTGTATTGCTGTTAATCTCTCCTTTAAAGTCCTCCAGAAGTTTTTAATTTTTTGTTTGTTTTGGTTTTCAGTCTTTTGTTCTGAGGTGGGACTCTTGCAGACAGCATATATATTAAGGTCAAGTTTTGTTTTCTTATCTATTCAGCTACTCTATGTTTTGACTGGAGCATTCAATCTACTTATATTTAACGTTATTATTGATAGGTACTTATCTTTTGCCATTTTATTTCTTTATGCCTATGTTTCTCATTCACTCCATGTCAACTTCTTATTACAGCAGTCCCTTTAACATTTTTTGCAATGCTTGTTTGGTGGTGATAAACTCTTTAAGCCTTGTTTTGTGTGGGAATCTCTTTATTTCACCATCTATGTTGAATGATAGCCTTGCTGTATAGGGTATTCTGTTTCAGATCCTTGTTTTGTATTACCTTGAATACTTCATGCCATTGCCTTCTGGCCTGTAGAGTTTCTGATGAGAAATTTTCTGACAGCCTTATGGGAGCTCCTTTGTAGGTAACAGATTGCTTTTCTCTTGCTGCCTTTAAGATTCTCTCTTTGTCTGGAATTTTTGGCATTTTAATTGTGATGTATCTGGGCCTCTTTAATTGTGTGTGGGCCTTTTTGGGTTCTTCTTGCTTGAGACTCTCTGTGCCTCTTGAACTTGTGTGACTTTTCCTTCACCAGGTTAGGAAATTTTTCTGCCATAATTTCTTCAAATAGGTTCTCTAACCCTTGCTTACTTTCTACATCTTCTGGTATTCCTATAATGCAAATATTGTTATGTTTCTTGTTGTCCCACAGCACCCTTAAACTGTCCTGTTTTTTAATTATTTTTTCTTTTTGGTTCTCTGGTTGAGTGATTTTTTTTCTACCCTGCCTTCTAATTCACTGGTTCAATTCTCAGCTTCCTCTAATCTGCTGTTTATTCCTTCCAATGTAGTTTTTATTTCTACTTTGTCATTCTTAATTTCCTTCACAGTTTCCATTTCTTTTCTCATGCTGTTGAGCATCCTTATGATCAGTATTCTGAATTCTATATCTGCTAGATAGCTTTAATCCATTTCATTTAGCTCTTCCTCTGGAGAATTCTGTTGTTCTTTCATTTGGGGCTTGTTGTTTTGTCTCTCCATTTTGGCTGTCTGTTTGGATTTGTTTCTATGTATTAGTTAGATCTGCTAGGACTCCCAGTCTTTTAGATGATCTCTGGTGCAGGTCAATGTCAGATGCTATTTGGGACTGGTCTTGAGTACTCCATTTGAAGCTTTTCACACTCCACAGCTTGTGATTCCCTCTGCTGGGGCTGGGTATGTTTGGACAGAACCAAGTTGTGCACCAAGGTCTGCTTTTCCAAGTACTGGGTCCAGAAGCAAATCAGGCAAAGACCCAAAGCATCCAGAGGATGATTGTTATTCAGTCTCTTAATGAGCCTCAGGCTATAGAAATTCCACAGGGTGGGGCAATTGCCTCCCTGCCAGGCAACAGCTGCTTGGAAGGTAAATGTCTGCCTGAGAAAGATGTCCTCTGCCATATGGGGGAATGACTCAGCACAGTAATCCTGATGGCTGCCCTCTGAGCTCTATCCCCCAAGCCAGCATCCCTCCATTCTCCTCATATAGCTCTAGTCTACTCTGCCTTCCCTCTTCCAGGGCCCAAGGTGAGTGGCTGCACACAAAACTTGTGCTTTGGCTTTTTAAGAAGGTTCCTGCATTTCCAGCTGTCTGGCCCTGACAGACAGAAACCCTGCTGCTTTTTGCAGCCAGATGTTATGTGGGCACCTCAGTTTTGGTGCTCTGGGCTGGGAAGCCCAGCTTGTGGTTTAGACCCCAGAGTTCTCAGTGAGAACCCCCCACAACTGAGTAAACTTCCAGCTGCCTGTGGGAGCCCGGCTAGCCCTCTTGTGCCTCTGCAATTCCTACTAGTCTCTATGCAGTCTTCCCTTTTGCCCTTGGTTATGAGGGTGCTCTCCAGCTAGTCTTTAGTTGCAGTTGATTATTCAGGATGGTTTTTCTATATTTTAGTTGTAATTCCAGTTTGGTCCTGGGAGAGTGTCAGTGTAGCTTCCATTCAATCTGCCACCATCTTGGAATCTCTGGGGTAATTTGTTGAGCAGCTGGAACAAGTGGGAAAGAGGGAGTGGAAAATCAGAAGCAAGTATGAGATAGACCTCGGCTGGCTTGAGGGAGACCAGAAAGCCAAATTTAGCAATGTGCTTGAAGAAAAAGAGAACAAATTTTAATTTATACACAAACACACACACACGCACACACACGTAAATTGTTGTTGATTTGATCAGTCTTTGTCTCTCCCCTGCAGTACCTGTCAGAAGCAAGCAAGCTCCTGAGGACAGAGTCCATCTGTGGTACTGTGCACACCAAGAGATCCACACAAATAAGACAGAATGAATGATGGATTGATGACATGCTTCCCTTCTCAAAGTCCAACCCTTAGAAAGCTCAACATCCAAGGAGGCAGGTTAGGTGACAACACTTTCTTTCTCTGGTACTCTTCTACATTGTTTCTCTGGACTGTCTTGGCAAGTGAGATCAGAAGGGCCAAGGGTGCACTTCCACATTGTAACTGCCAATACCTTGAGAGAGCCTTGAGTGATGCAAACATTCTCTTTCTTGCTTTTTCATTTTCTACTGCTCTTTGGCTCAACATTTTATCACCCTCATGGTAGGAAAATCAAAGATGTAAGCAAAGGATAGATGACACTCTTTAACTTTCTTTAGTAGAACTACTTGATTTAAGTAGACTTGATTTAATCTAGACACAAGGCATTCTTTACATGGTCCATTTTCTTCCACTATGTTTGCCTAGGAGTCAAATCTCAATCACGATAAGTGCCAATTTACCTATCAATTTCCTCTGGACATGTGTTTTCCTTATGGGACTTTTTAGAGAGGGGTGGCTTTATCAAGGACATGATTAGGTAGATGTTCAAGTTCATGGGGTTCCCATACAAGTACCATCATAATATCATACCACCCCCACACTATTGTGCTAGCTAGAATTTCTCAAGCTCAGGTTCTGCCAAACACTAGTCCATGAACGAAGCATTCCATAGCCCCAAAATTTAGGAAATTTTAGAAAAATTGTAAATGGCTGCATTCTGTACTGAAAATTTTCAAACAACATTGGCTTATTAAAGACTCTGAAAAGTTCTGAGTAAGGAGATCTGGTTAACATGATTTAACCCAGTTAATAAAAAGCATTTTCACCTATCTTTGAGTTCAAAGATTCTTCTTCTGATTGATCAAGTCTGCTGTTGATGTCCTCTCTATAGCATTTTTTTCATTTGTGGATGAAAGCCACATATTAAACCTGACAAGTGCAGGGGAGGCCTGCAGGACAGGCCTTACATATCCAGAGAAATGAAAGTAACCACATAAGATGGTCTGGACATAAAAATTCCTAACTAAAAATGGGTCATGGTGGGTCATCCTAGGCCCATAGCTTCCTTGACAAAGATCAATCTTCACCTTAAGTGAGCATGTCTATTGTATTTGGGCATCTAAGATAACATTCCTTTGAAATGTCAGAGTAATTTTCTTTTCCAGACTCCTCAAAGGCACAACAGAGAGACTACATTGTTATCTTGTTGCCCACATATTGTGTTAACTATCCTGTATTTACCAATGTAAAAGTATGAGTCTTCATTTTGCTTTTTATCCAGCCTCAAAGATTTCCCTGCTTTGCTTTCTCCTGTCTCCCTAATCTACCACCAATGAACTTCATGTAACCCTCTTTACATCTCCTCCATTGATTCTAATGTATAAAATAAGCTGCAAAACTGCCATTCTCTGGAGCATTTTCTCCACCTGTTAAGATTTTGCTTCCCAAAAATTGTTGTCATTTTGGCTCAAACTCTTAGAAGACTTTTTCTTAGGTTGGATGTTCCTTCGTCGACATATTTCATTCATTTTATTTTTCAGCTCCAGAATTTCTCTGATGCTTTTTTCTAATTTATTTTTCTTTGTTGAACTTCTTACTTTTTTCACACATTGTTTTTCTGATTTCATTGAGTTGTCTATCTATAGCTTGTTCTCTTATAGCCTGATGAACTTCCTTAAAACAATTATTTTGAATTATTTGTCAGGCAATTCATAAATATCTATTTCTTTGGGGTTGGTTACTGGAAAATTATAGCTTTCCTTTGGTGGTGTCTTACTTCCTTGATTTTTCATGTTCCTTGGCATCTTGCATTGCTGTCTTTTCATGCAAAGGAGCAGTCACCATCTCCAGTCTTTACTACTTGGCTTCAGGAGAGAAAGACCTTCACCACTCAGCCTAGCTAGTGATTCTGGGGCTCTCTGAAACCTTGTCTATGGAGTGTCTGCTCCATACTTGTTCCCTCCTGAGATGGAAAATTCTTAAGACTGTATGCCTTCTCTCAATCTCACAAAATCAGGCCAGTGTTGAGAGCCTTCTGTTTGCTTTACCTGAGGCAGTGTCACAAAATGCTCAACTTTTTGTGCCTTTCCCATCCTTTGGGTTTGGGCTGGCTTTCTGCATGTGCTTATGAGCAGTCTACAAAGCCTCATTATTGCAGTCTATGACGACACATAGGGATGGTTGTAGGAGGGTGAGGCATGAAAAACATTGGGGGTACCCATGGGCCAATGAGAGGGACCCATATTAGGCATCCCAAGCAGTTGGCTTCTTAATGGAGCCTGTGAAGTTTCCATGGCTCTTTGGTGAATTCTGAGCTCTTATTGTTGTGCTTCTAGTCTATGCTGATCACCTCAGTTTTCTTGTGGATGAGAAGATGTGAGCCTTTTGGGCAGTGTCCTGCACAGTTGGGGAAGCTGGGCACTCACTATGCTCTCCCTCTCCCCTGTGAGAGAAATCATAGGTCAAGGGGGTTCCCTCTTAGCACTTGCTGCCTTAGGGAAGAGTTGATGCAGGTAAAGTGAAATTGTTCTTCTTACCTTCTTCAATGCACCCATTCTTGGATTTTTTGCTACAGTTATATGCTAGAACTTCTCTGCTGAACTCCTGGACTCCCACAAAGGTACTCTTGTCTGTGGGTCAATATCAGTGTTCTTGGGGAGATGATAGCAGAAATTCCTATTCCTCCATCCTGCTGATATCACTCCCATTTTTAATTCCTCAGAGTGGTGGAGGTACAGGGCTGCTGGTGAGCAGGTCCATCTCCTAGTCAAGATTTCTATGTTTTGAGTTCACCTGTCTTCTCTTTCTTACAACCAAATTATAAAATACTTCAGTGTTCTAATTATAACTTTTGTGACTGAAAATGTTTATCCCCCTTGAGATTATTTGCATTGTAACAGAACACAACACCTTACCTTACAAAAATTAATTGCAAATCCTGATGTAAAGAGGTAAGAAGAAACTGATGAATTGGTGAGGAAAGGAAGGAGGACTATCAGGAGTTCTTGGAGTCACACTGTGCTATTGGTTATGGGTAACCTGAGACATTACATTCTTCAAGCTGAAGCTAAGATGCCCTTGGTAACCTTAGAAACATTACTGATGCCCTTGCATCACTGGAATTTTCCCAGCCTTCTTCATGGCAGCCCAGTAGACCTGCCCTGTGGTTTATGGAGGTAAAAGCAAGAGAGTGGTTATTTAGCAGGAAGACTGTTTGCCTGGGAAACAAGACTGAAATCCAGAGAGTAAACCTGCCCCTTGGTGAGGTTGGGCTAAGTCAAGTCATATTTTAATCTGTACTTGTTCAACAGAGTTTAAAATGGACTTTTAAATGAGGAACAAAATCTAAAACAGCTGACTAATGACTACAGAAATTCCCAAGCCTGCTACAACAATTTTAAATACTTTGCAGGAATGTATAGCAGTGCATTAAGATGCTTTAGAACATCTTAGTGGTGTTCAAAGTATGGTCTCCAATTAGCAGCATCAGTATTACCTGAGAATGCAGTAGATATGCAAATTCTCATGTCCCACCTCACACCTGCTGAATCAGATACTTTGTAGGTGAAGCCCAGCATTCTGTTTTAAGAAGCCTCCCCAGGGGATTCTGATGCCCTGCAAAGGTTGAGAACTGTTGTAGAACATAGTTAAACTGCATTTGAGGATATGGATCAAGTCTCTAGTTGTTGTGCTGGGATTTTGTGCTGTTTCCACCCCTGGAAGACATCCTCTCTGCAATCCTGTCTCGCTGGTTTAGTCTTTGAGATCAGTAAGATACTGGGAAATTTGGATGTGGGTGAGTAGGGTTCCATTAGCATAAAAGGCACAAATGGAGTCAAGATTTAACTTATTGCTCCAAACTTGCCCACATAGAGAGGAACAATTGCAAAGATGCACTGATCAAGTCTCACATGAGACTCTTGTCCACCAAGGTGCAGTCTGGCCCTGCCCATAGACAGACCAACTTCCTTTCTTCCCCTTCCTCCCGTGCTGCAAGAGTGTGGGGAAAGGATGTTTATGCTGGTTTTTCAGAAAGACTGATTTCAAGACTTTAAAATGTGACCTCACTTATATGTGGAATATAATAAGCAAAATAAACTGATGAACAAAGTGGATCCAGAGACATAGAGCCTTGGAACAAACTGAGGGATCTCAGAGGGAAGGCAGAGAGGAGCGTGTGGATGGGGAGAGATTAATCAGGGAACTTGTATGTTTATGGGCACGGCCCATGGAGGTGGACATCGGTGTGGGGAGGGCCTGGGGGTGGGATGGATGTGGGGTGGAGGGGATCAGTGAGGTTAAAAGGGGGACATCTGTAATGGTCTCAACAATAAAGATAAAGAAACATTTAAAAATAATAATTAAAAAAATAATTTTTAAATGTTCTCTATTTAAATCTCTAGCAAACATCAATAGCCATAATCCACATAAACAGAAGCTAGTGAGCATTCTCAATACTTATTAATCATGTTAAGGAGTCCTGACACTAAAAAGCGTGAGAATCGTTGGTCCAAGCCTTCAACTTTATTTATTTTTCTTTTTGTTCCTGTGAACAGAGTCCATTTTTGCTCCTTGAACTAAACCTTTTCCTGCTGATATATTAAGTACTATTTATTTATTTGGTTATTTAGTTTTTGTTTGTTTATTTCTTCAGGGTCTAGTCATTTTATTAAGCTCTCTATTAACTCTACCAGTTTTTCAATCAATTCTTCTGCATTTTAATATACAATGGATCACTAGGAAGTAATAAAAATGGAATCTACTTTCTAAAAAAATAAAATAAAATGTGACCTCAGTGGCATACACTCTTCAAAAAGCAGCTGTTTTCTGTTTCTGTTTGGGTAAATCAGAAACAGAATTTATCTTCTTATTCCACAGAAATGCGAGAGGGTTGAAATAGCTGCTCTGTGTTGGCTTTAAAGAGTGCTAGCACTAGAAATGAGCTAAGCTGTGAAGTTAGCTGGGTAGGTTACGAAGCCTACTCCTGTCCTGCCT
The DNA here is from genome assembly GCF_964146895.1 of Miniopterus schreibersii. Classification (NCBI taxonomy): domain Eukaryota; kingdom Metazoa; phylum Chordata; class Mammalia; order Chiroptera; family Miniopteridae; genus Miniopterus; species Miniopterus schreibersii. Next base: position 114,738,965 of record NC_138101.1, on the reverse strand, counting down.
TCCATGTATATACTCTGCTAGTTTTGAGATAAAAGTGAAAATGGACAACAGACACAGGAAAATGGGGAGCAACAGGGTGGAAATGATAAAGACAACAAATGAGTGACTGAGGCTTGGCACTTGACAATGCCAAACCATCATCAATAAAAAGGTAGAGATCTGTGTGCCCCAGGTAGTGCTTCTCAAACTTCAATGTGCCTACCAGTCACTAGGGAGTTTGTTAAAATACAGATTCTGATTCTGTGGGTCTTGGGGAGCCCAAGAGCATGCATTTGTAATAAGCACCCTTAGGGGCTGATGTTGCTGATCAAGGGTTACCCTTCCAGTAGTCAGGCTCTAAAGACATCAAGTGGATATGATTAGGTTTCCCTCTAGTGATAATCCCTTGAAAATTCAAAGTGTTTCTACTTTAACATAGAACCTGGTCAATTAAGGTTTTTTTTAAAATTAAGATTATTAATACCAAATTAACTAGAAATATATACAACATTACAGGAAAAATTAATATAAGCTCTTTATTATTTGTATCACTTCAAAATTCTCCTTTACCATAAATAAATGGAGACTGTTTCACTCATCTTCTGCCAGCTTTAAAATCTGGGGATACTGGATCCGTCTCTATCCCACATTAACCTCATCCAAATAGTCACAACTACTTCCAATAAATACTGTTTTCACATGTTGATTCTTTTTTCTTTTTTTTAATATGTCTTTATTGTTGAGAGTATTACAGATGTCCCATTTTTCCCCCCAATTGACCCCCTCCACTTAGCTCCCACCCCGTCCCCAGGCCTTCACCCCATTATTAACTGTGCCCATGAGTTATGCATATATGCATATAACTTCTTTGGTTAATCTCTTCTCACCCTCAACACCCCTTCCCTCTTCCCTCTGAAATATGATCACCTGTTGCATGCGTCGATGTCTCTGGATATATTTAGTTCGTCAGATTCTTTTGTTCATTGGCTTCTTCTTAAAGAAGACCCTTCAACATTTCATGTAGTACTGGTCTGGTGGTGATGAACTCCTTTAGCTTTTTCTTATCTGTGAAGCTCTTTATCTGACCTTCAACCTTAAATGATAGCTTTGCTAGGTAGAGTAATCTTGGTTGTAGGTTCTTGTTTTTCATCACTTTGAATATTTTTTGCCACCCCCTTCTGGCCTGCAAGGTTTCTGTTGAGAAATCAGCTGACAGTTGTATGGGTGCTCTCTTGTAGGTAACTAACTGCTTTTCTCTTGCTGCTTTTAAGGTTCTCTCTTTGGCATTTTTTTTTTTTTAATATATCTTTATTGATTTCAGAGATAGGAAAGGAGAGGGGGAGAGAGAGACAGAAACATCAATGATGAGAGAGTCATTGATCGAGCCCACAACCCGGGCATGTGCCCTGACCGTGATTCAAACCCCGATCGCCTGGATCCTAGGTCGACATTCAACTGCTGAGCCACACCCGGCCGGGCTCTCTTTGGCATTTTAATTATGATGTGTCTTGGTGTGGGCCTCTTTGGGTTCCTCTTGTTTGGGACCCTCTGTGCTTCCTGGACTTGTAAGTCTATTTCTTTCCCCAGGTAGGGGAAGTTTTCTGTCATTATTTTTTCAAATAGGTTTTCAATTTCTCGCTCTCTTTCTTCTCCTTCTGGCACCCCAGTAATACAAATGTTGGGCCACTTAAAGTTGTCTCAGAGGCTCCTTATGCTATCTTCATATGTCTGGGTTCTTTTTTCTTTTTGCTCTTCTGGTTGGGTGCCTTTTGTTTCCTCATGTTCCAAATTGCTAATTTTATTCTCAGCATTCTCTACTCTACTGTTGATTCCTTGTAAATTATTCTTCATTTCAGTTTGTGTAGACTTCATTTCTAATTGGTACTTTATTATGTCATTGATGGTCTGACTTGTTTTTGTAATAGTCTTACTAATATCCTTGAGCATCCTTATAACCATAATTCTGAACTCTGCATCTAGTAGCTTGTTTGGTTCTATGTCATTTAGTTCCTTTTCTGGAGATTTCTTCTGTTCTTTCCTTTGTGATATTTCTTTGCCTCCACATTTTGGCTGCTCCCAGGTGTTTGTTTCTATGTATTAGGTAGAGCTGCTATGACTCCTGGAATTTGGAGAGTGGCTTTGTGTAGTAGGTGTCCTGTAGGGTCCAGTGGCTCAGCCTCAACAGTCACCTGAGCTGGGCCTTCTAGGTGCTCCCCTGTGTGGGCTGTGTGCACTGTCCTGTTGTAGTTGAGCCTTGGTTGCTGTTGGCGTCACTGGGAGGAATTGACCCCCCAGGCCAATTGGCTGTGAGGACCAGCTGCAACTGCAGCCAAAGAGCTGCTGTGCTGGAGACACCCCTATCTATGGAGCAGGATTTACTTCAGTGGGGCTTTGGTGTTCACCAAGTGTGCCCCTTGAGTGTCACTCGTGAATGTGGTAGGATTGTCATCCAAGGTGGTCAAGTCTGAGTACCAGGTACACTGTCTCTGGGGCCTCCTGGGAGGTGGAGAGTCAGCCTCTGCCAGTGCCTTGCCCAGGGCCACCCGTCATGAGCTACACAGCAAACTGTAGTTGGCTGCTACTTGTGCTGGGCTTGGTGTTTTCCAGGAGAGGCCAAGCTATGAGCCAGTGCAGGCTGCCACTAGTGCCAGGCCTGGGACCACTTATCAAGCCATATGGGGCATGGTGTGCTTGTTTGAGAGGTTTTAGGAAAGTCCTAAGCATAAGGCTCAAGAGACCATTTGCATAGAAAAGCCCTGGAAATGACCTGGATGAGCCTCTAGATAGGGAGGGGCGGGGCCTCTGGGAATCTTGGGGTGGGGCCAAAGGTGTGAGTCAGATGCTGGTGATTCAAATATGGCCCCTGCCTGCTGGCTGTGTGAGGAGAGGACTCATCAAAAGAGCAATGGCCTCTGCCAGCTCTTCTGCCTGGGAGAAAGCCGCCCCTCCACCTCTTGCCCAATTTCAGGCAGGTTAGTTCCTCCTCACATGTCCCAGGTTCCTTTCCAGCTGCTGCCCGGTGCTGGGGCTTAGCGGGAGTGCGTCTGAGTGAGTCTGTGCGAGGGCCCTTTAAGAGGAGATGTCTGGGGCTCCCGCAGCCTCCATGACCCTCAGAGACAGTCCCCGATGGTTTTGTTTTTTTTTAAACATATCTTTATTGGTTTTAGAGAGAGGAAAGGAGGGGGAGAGAGATAGAAACATCAATGATGAGAGAGTCATTGATCGGCTGCGTAGCCCACAACTAGGGCATGTGCCCTGACCGGGAATCGAGCACCAGATCTCCTGGACCCTCGGTCGATGCTCAACTGCTGAGCCATGCCTGGCCAGGCCCCTATGGTTTCACAGCCCGGAGTTGTGGGAACGTCTCTTCCCCCGCCTGTGGGTCTGGGACTCCTCCCTCCTCCAGGAAACCCCCACTGCTGAGATGTCCCTCCGGGTTTAACCAGCAGCACCCCCGATCTGCCTGCGTCTCCGCCCCTCCTACCAGTCTTGGTGCTTCTTCAGCTCCCTGGTTGTAGGGCTCCTGTTCAGCCAGATTTCAGGAGGCTCTGAGTGATGGCTGTTCTGTATTTTCTAATTTTGATGTGGTCGTGGGAGGCTGTAGGTGCAGCGGTTACCTATGCCACCACCTTGTTTCTCTCTCTCATGTGTTGATTCTTGAAAAATATTTTGCGATGCTCCTTGGCCAGTGTAAAGTTCAAACTCCACAGTCTGGCACCCAAGAGCCTCCACATGTCCCTAGTCCTTTCCAGCCTTGTTGAAACTGGATTGTTATATATACACTGCGGTTTCACAATCCTCTTCAAATGTGTATATCCTACACAAATTAATTCTGTAATTATACTTTTAGTGAGCACCATACCCACTATGTGCAAGTTGCTACAGGGCTGGATCCATAATCCTGCCATCAGTTTATGTTTTTACTGGTTTTCTGTTTTTTAAATCCTCACCTGAGAATTTTTTTATTGATTCTAGAAAGAGAGGGGAAGAGAAAGAAACATTGATTGGTTGCCTCCTGTACCCACTCCAACCAGGGATTGAACCCACAACCTAGGTATGTGCCCTGACAGGAAATCAAATCCACAACCTTTTGGTGCATGGGACAATGTCCCAACTAACTGAGCCACCCAGCCAGGGCTTTTTTTTTTCTTTTTTAAAATGAACTATTAGTTTATAGAAACACTCCAAAGTATTGACATAGTCCTTTGTGCAACTATGTATAGTGTTTGAGATTTTTTGATGTTATTAACATGCTGTTATATACACATAATCTATTTTTGGAGGACAAAGGGGAAGCATCTATTTTCCTGGGCTATGTACCCCAAAAATAGAATCACTGAATTAAATTACAGTGAGTTTCATAGCTTGTTATATTTGGCAGATTTTCTTTCAAAGACTGAAAATATTTCCGGATTGCCCACAAAATATTCATACTAGTTTTCATGCAGTATCTATTTCACTGGGTTTTATATTTTTAAAATATTTTTGATATTTTGACACATTTAGGGCTACTGCTAGCCTATCAGTGCCTTTGTGCAAGTTAGAAGACAGCAGCCATGCAGGCATATCTTTGTATACAGGCCATCTTTGCACAAAGAAAAAGGTGCCCTTCCTCTGGATGGACACAGGCCCATGACAGGGCAGATGGCTCTGTAGATGGAGTACAGGCTATATTTCAGCCCCCTGTTCCCATCTGGATCTTCATTTGTGGGGCTCTGTATTTATTTAACAAACATTTTGAACCTCTGCTAAAATAGGTAAAATCATAACTTTAACATAAATATATAATAAACACATTTCAAAAACTTTATCCAACTCATTAATAAGGGATCCAGGAAGATATTAATATTGGCTCAAAGAGCATTTGCAGAGCTGGGTATCTACTGGCAATTTAATAAAGAATTGTTAGGATAAGATGGCTGGGTTAGATAAAAACTATTTAATACCTATGGAGCAATAAACTATAACTCTTGTGATTATCTTTCTCACCAGACAGACTATTTGCATCTCTACCAGACATCTTCAGGGTAACCTGTAAAGAGTTGTAAAATAGTTCAACTGATAGAAAGTAAATCAAAGTACAAGCCTAGCACTGCACAGAAACAATACCCAGAAATCTCTTTTGCTTATTTCCAAGTTTTGCATATACTCTGACAGTTTCCTTCATCTGCAATCAGAAATAATCTCCAAAGATTACTCTTGATACAAAAAGACTGGTCTCATAAAATTTTATTAGCTTCATTATTTACATAAGTGTAGCAAGGAAATTAACTATTAGGCCAAACTGAGTTTGCTCTGCAAAGCTTAAGAGCCATACAATATTGAGCAACTACCAAGCACAAAACACTGTATTTACCAGATTTCACCTGCAGTACATACTTAGACCTTACAAATAAGAATCATTCTCAAATATGTTCTTCACTGCACAGTTGATTTTCCCATTATTTTCAGGTAAAAATAAGGGCAAATTATTAACCTGCACAAATAACTATGGTTATGAACAGTAAGGATATTCAGTAAAAGTGTTTTCTGAATTCTGAGGGGTCAGTGAGAATCAGATGCCATTAAAAATGTACCAAAGTTTAGAAGTTTTCACATTTAAAAATGTACAGAAGTTTCAGTTTATAAGAGCATACGCTACTAAATTGAGAGTTAGCTATAGTTTTAAAAGATTGGGTATTTTTTCCAACCCTGTTTTCCAGATCACTGATTGGACCACCCCTTCATCTATCCTACGTTTATTCCTGCCAGTGTTATTTATGTATTATTTATTTATTTATTTATTTATTTAATTTATTTTTATCCTCATCTGAGGATATTTTTTCCATCACTTTTCAGAGAGAGTGGAAGGGAGGGAGGGAGAGGGAGGGAGGGAGGGAGGGAGGGAGGGAGGGAGGGAGGGAGGGAGAGAACAAGAGAGAAAGACATCGATTTGAGAGAGACACATTGATTGGTTGCCTCCCGCACTGCACGAGCCCTGACCAGGGTCAGAATCGAGCCTGCAACCGATTATGTGCCCTTGGCTGGAATTGAACCTGGGCCCGTTCAGTCCACTGACTGATGCTCTAACCACTAAGCAAACTGGCTAGGGCTCTTACAATTATTTGGTAAATAAGTCCATCAAAATTTTGTCAAAATTTAACATATATCATGGTTTCTTTTCAGACTCAGCTAGAATAAACTAAAGCAAATAAAATCTGCTTCATTCATACTCTCAACAACTTGTTACTCAAATTTTATCTTTCATTATACTGTTGCATATTCTGAAACAAATTTGTGCTTTATTTTAGGACAAAATTACTCTTTTTTTCCTTGAAAAAAAAACCTCATCCAATTATTTTGCATGCATAGTTGTAATTTTATGTCACTATTTCTGCTAGTATAGTTTTAATTGTGCATATTAATTATAAGTTTTACCCAAAGTAACTAACTTATATTTCAAATAGAAAACTGGGAGGCAGATCATTAAGAACTGTTTGTTACATATGAGCATTTCAGCAGTTTAGCAAAGCTCACAGATACATATACCACATCTCATAATAGCTACACACATACACCTTTTTTTAAAAAAAATTGTATTGATTGATTTTAGAGAGAGAGAAAAAAAAATTGATTCTTGGTTGATTCTTGTATGTGCCCTGACAGGGAATCACACCCACTGGTGTATCGGGACGCTCTACCCTACTGAGCTACCTGGCCAGTGCCTCTTTGCACACCTTCTTAAAGTGGCAAAATGAATACATTCCTTACCATGACCCAAAGATATAATCACTCATTACATATTAAAAAACAACACAAAAAACCCCAAAGAAAAAACCAAAAACTTAAGATCATGCTTAGTAATCAGTGTTCAGTATTCAGTCATACTTAGAAATCATTCATGTATCAAAAGATTATTATAAATTAAATTGATTTACTATTAGTCCAAGTTTTTAAGTTACCTAAGGATTTTGGAAATTTTGTTTAAGCTGGCATACTATAAACCATACTGTCACGAAAACTTAGTTGAAATTATGATTCCATTTATTTGAACACAAATATACATTTTATTAATCTTAAACATTTTATAGGAGTAATGCTAGCTTATTTCAGAAATAACCAATATAAGAAATTTATGAAAATAAACGTTGCCACTAAAGAGAGCTGTCAGTCATTAGTTAGATAGCAAAGTGGGGCTAGAGTTGACCAAGAGGCCTGTATAGGCGTTTCTCAGGCGATTCAGAGATCCTTAGAGACATGGTTCTGTGATGAGCCCCAAGGTGTGCTGGTCAGACCAGCAACAGTGTCATTCACCTTAGATGTCTATTTGATTATCAATGTTGATGGTTTGGGCTTGTCATTTCAACAGTCTATTATGGTTCAGGATGGTGTAAGGAGCTCTGCATTAGAGTTATTCTTAATCATTTGTGTGGAATTTCCAAAGTAGTACATGCTTATTTTAAGAAAATTAAAGAAATATATGACAGAATGAGGAGAAAAAAATAAATTTATGAAGTTCAAGTTAACTGATTTCTTTATGAGAAAATAAACCTGAATCTTATGAAAAAGTAAAATGTATGCTTACAGTGTAGTTAGTACTGATAGAGAAAAAATATAAAACTGTTTATTTTCTTTCTTAAATCAAAATTGTCAAATCAGTCTGATCTGGATTTTTAAAATGTTTCTGAGCTAGCAGTTTCTATAAGAGTAATTTTCCCCTAAAAGTTCAGCACAGTTAAAGTATTAAAGGTACAGTTTGTTTATTTTCTGTAAATTTTTTGAATATTTTATTTGTTTAGGCACCTATTATCTCTATAAACTATCACATAGTGATAAATAGGTGTCTAAACTTAAGAGATGTAGAGAAATATTTCACACTTGCACAATTAGAGGCAAAGGTTATGCTAAATTATAGACATAAATACAAAGAGAGCTTATAGCTTCAGTTGTATGACTTCAGCCATGGATCAAAAATAAACAGAAACACAAAAGCTCACCTATCCTGATCTCAAAGAATTCCTTCATAGTGGGCATCAAATACCTGGTTGATTGAATTGAGCTCACAAACAGACAAACAAAAAGACAAATCAGATTCTCTGTCATCTGTCATCCAATAATAGAGAATACGTCTTTCTCATCCATCCAACAGAGATTCTAAATCATCAGACCATATCAGCAAATTTTCTAATCATTGCTGCCATCAGTAGAGAATAATTGCTTGGCCTTGAATGAACCAGAAACAAAAACAAAACCACAAAATTGGGGGGGAAAACAAAAACCCACCAGAATCAGTACAGTTAGTTTTACCACTGCTTGAGAATCACTCTGGAAGCCAAGAAATGACATGTCTGTGCTTAAGCAACTCATAGGTACACTTCCAAAGCAAGGCAGTTTAATTGGCTCTGTCAGATAAGTCCATTTAAACATCTCAATGGGATGACTTCTGAAAGGGCTGAAGTAAATTTTCAGAAAGGTAAAATCTTGACTATCTTGGAAACATAAAATAAGCTCATACCAAAAATGTTATTAAACCCATTAGCTGATCATGGAACCAATGAGATGTTAAAATTGGCTCAAGGAGCCCTGACTGGTGTTGCTCAGTGGTTAGAGTATCAGCCCATGCACTGAAGGGTCCCGGGTTCAATTCCCAGTCAACAGCACGTACCTGGGTTGCAGGTTTGATCCCCTGCCCCAGTCAGGGTGCATGCAGGAGGTAACCAATCAATGTGTCTCTCTCACATCCATATTTCTCTCTCTCCCCCTCTCCCTTCCACTCTAAAAATCAATGGGAAAAAAATATCCTCAGTGAGGATTAACAAATAAATAAACCCGTTAATTAATTAAAAATGGGATCAAGGAGCATTTAAGGAGTCAGGGATTTATAAACAGCTTAGTATCCTGCAAGGCCGTCAACTGTAACCTTTGGCATTCTCTTTTCTACTGAACAGAAGTTATGTGCATCTCTACCAGACAAAAAAAAATCTACAACTTAATCTGCCCCTAAGGAGTTGTAAAATAGTGCAGTCAAAATCTCTTTCTATTTGTGTTTCCATGTTTTGCCTATCACTTTTTTCCTTATGGTAGGACTAGGGTGACAAAGCTAATTAAGAAGTTCTCACTTATTTATGGTAATAGTAACTTCAGTAATTATATTTTTGTTTGTTTGCTTTTTAAAGATTTTTAGAGAGAGAAGAAGGAAGAGGGAGAGAAAAAAACATCAATCACGGGTTTGAACCCAAAGCTGGGACATGTGCCCTAACAGGGAATCAAACTGGCAACCATTTGGTGCGTGGGAGGACACCCAAACAACTAAGCCACACTGGCCAAGGCATAACTTCAATAATTTTAAATGCTTTTCCTTTAATTGCTATTGAAGCTGAGTACTTTTGTAGATAGAGTCTTTCTGTTTCTCCTCATATAAACTCTTAATTCATCTACTCTGAATCACTCTGGGAATGAAATTTGGGCTTCTTTTTTTTCTTCTTCATTTTAAAAATGAGTATTTAATTCAACACTGCAGTAAGAACAGAACAATATTAAAAACAGAAGCACATTAGCAGCTTAAAAATGTTTATTAATCTTTAGTTTCCTCTGGAGATTTTTTATTGCTAGTTCTCTACAGCAAAATGATGCTAGGAAAATGTTTTAGAAGACAAAATTCTCTACGAATGCAAATCTAACATGCTTAAATAGGAGCACAGTTTTTAAAGACCCAAATAAAAAATATTCATTATTAGCACTATCTCATTTGTATCCTAAAAGTTTGACATAATGTACATTACATATTTTTTAGAAAGATGGCCAACAAATTAACAACTCAGCATTTTCTAGAGACTGGCATCCTAGATCAGCTTGACTATTACATGAGCACCTGGCTGTGGTTCACCCACTACCACCTTCATTGTTCTTCTATATCCTTTTTAGCTTCCATCTGAGCAACTCCAAAGGCACTGTGAAAAAAACAGATGCAGATACAGATGGCCATTTCTCCTGCAGTCTCTCTCATAATAGCAATTAGGAAAATAATAGAGAAAAAGGTATATAATCCATATCTTATAGTCCCCACAAGGTCTCATTCAATTTGAAAAATTGCCAGTTCTGTCAAATATGCCAACACTCCGATAAGGTATTTATGACACAGAATCTTTACTTTTCCATCAGCATGTGCCAAAGCTATAGATATTGAAACACTAACCAATCTCGTGGCTGATAACTGACTTTTGAAATGCCTATGGAAATGTGAATAGAGACGGTCCATGAATAAACCAGCTTCCTCCTTGGTAACTTTCCCAGGTGTTTTGTGGACACTGTGCCACACAACTTTTGCATCCTCTGGATGTATGACATAAGAAATGTCCAGACCTCGAGAGCTACAAGGTACAGACCAAAGAAATTCAGTAGTAGCCGCATAACGGCCCGTTTTACATGCAGTCCACATAGCAGGCATCCAGGAGAGATTAAACGCGTTGATTGCTAGGGACTGAAATAACAGTCAAAAGTTTTATGAAACCAGGTTCCAATTATGGCTGTAAGAGTCTCTGCTCTGTTTGCAAGGAATAAGGGTAGACAGGTGAAATCTGAAACACTCTCCAAAAGACTGTCTCCATATAGACAGCAGAAACAAACCAGTCCACAGCACTTTACCTTCTCTGTTCTCAGATGGCAATTGAGATTCTGACAGAATCTGGACAAGAAATGCTCCAGGGTCTCTGTGTTCCTTTCATTCCTCGGAGAGTAGAGAAAATCACTTCGATGTTGAAGTCTTCTCCCACTTCCACAGCAAGTCCTTTTTGCTTCTGAGCAGCAATAAATGCGCTCAGAAGTTTAGAACACTTTGAGATTTGCATGTATGGGAGAATTCATATAGGGGAGTTAAACTATATGAAGTCCCCTGTTTATGCAGAAGGAATGCGACCTTCTGAGGAGCACCATCTTCCGGCAACTGTGAACCCTGGGGGATTTTCCTCCGAGGTGGAGTCAGGAGAAATGACCTCGGCTTCCTGAGGAATTTTAATTGTTGGTGCAGAGGGCTGGCACCTATCATCTTTAAGCCTTGAGGATGCACTTTGCACGGGAGTCGATTCTGGTGCGTCACAAGAATTCATGGTCAATAAAACGCTGTAATGACGCTGTGTCACCCAATCCGGCTTCACGAACCATTCTTCAAGTCTGGATCCAAAACCACGCGGAGACTGAAATCCCCTTTAAAAAAAAAAAAGCCACCCAAATGACTCTTAAGACAGAGACCGGAGGAACACGTGGCCCGCACAAATTACTTGGTGATCCACAAGACGCGACTCACAGGGTCACCAAAACGCCAGTAAGGAGAGCGCCGCTCGCGCAGGCGCCGGGCGAGCCGCCTCCGCCCTGGGCCGAGCAGCCCCGCCCGCCCTCCACCGGCCCGCGCCGCGCCTGCCCGGGCTCCTCTGCCCTCCGCCACAGCCCGCCTGTGCCAAGGCCAGCTGCGAAACCCTGCGGTGAGCGGCGGCAATTAGCCCTCGGCCGCGGAACTTAAACTCGTTTGCCAGGTCGCTCTGCGGCTCCACCAAGAAGCCAAGGCGGCTTCCTTGTCGCCCATTCCAAGTCAGCGAAGCAACTGCGGTGGCCATTGTAACTACGGTCACAACGGAGGGACCTAACCATTGTCAATTTTGCTAACCGCTTGGCGGTGGTTCTCAGCTCTTTTCAACTTTTTTTAATATCTTTATTGATTTCAGAGAGGAAGGGAGAGAGAGAGAAACATCAATGATGAGAGTCATCACCTACCGGCTGCCTCCTGCGCAATCCCCACCCGGGACGGAGCCGCAACTGGGGCACGTGCCCTGACCGGCGGACCCGGAATCCCACGGAAATCTGGATCCTAGGTCCACGCTCGGCCGCTGAGCCCCGCCCCGCCCACCGGGCGCCGCTCCTTTCTATTGGTGCAAAGTTTCCCTTCCTGTTTCCCTTCCCGGCAGGCTCCGGGAGCGCCTCCGCTCCGATTGGTTGAGCGCCTTCGCCGTGATCTTAGCGCTTGGTCCGCCCCCGTGACGTGCTGCAGGGTTCGGGCTGTCCTGCCGCTGCGCGGTTGCCCTCCTTCCTCTTCCTCAAGACCCCTCGGTGCCTGGGAGAATCGGAACCGAGGATGAATTCCCGGGTTTCCCGCTCTGGTTCCGCCTGCAGGAATCTGGGGATCACGCTGAAGGAAGGGAAGAGCATGGGTGTGTTGACCAGCCCCTTGCCTCTCTCAGGGCATCTATTTTTTTATTCACATTTTTTTAAATCCCCACCAGAGGATATTCTTTCCATTGCTTTTTCAGAGAGAGTGGAGAGAGAGACACCAATTGGTTGCCCAGACCCAGGTGGGGATGGAGCCTGCTAGCGAGGTACCTGCCATTAGGCGGAAAGAACTGGGACCCTTCAGCCTGGGGGCCAGGGCCCCAGCCATGGGGACAGACCAGCTAGGGCTACCTTTGTACGGTTTAATGATGGTGGGCTCCGCTTAAGAAGTCTTCTCTTTGATGTTGCAGCTTTCATTATTAGCTCTCTTGGCTCCTAAATTAAATTAATGCCCAAGTATTTTGAGCCTTTTTTTGGTGGTGGTGGGGTCATCATTGTAAATGAAATCTTGCTTTTAAATTATATTTTCTAGCTATATTTTACTGATAAAAGGAATGTAGTAGGTTTTCTTGTTTCTCATGCAGGAGACTATGCTTAAGGTATAAATCCAAGGCATATCAGGCCTGTGGTCACCAAGCGTCTCCTCCCAATTAGAGGCAGTACAGAAACGCAGTTAAGAGTACTGAGGTCTGAATCCCGACTCTGCCACTCCCTCCCTAGCCTGATGAATTTCGGCAAATTAGTAAACTTCTCTGTGTCTCAGTTTCCTTAGCCAAAAAGTGTGAGTAGTAATAGTACGTACTTGCCTCATAGTGTAGCGGAAAAGACTCAGGCCGCACACCGGAGGAGGCGAAAGGAGACCTTTATTAACGCATGTGGTCCCAGTCTCCAAATTCTGGGCCCCGAACAAAGGGCTTGGGTCAGCTTTATAGGGTCGGAGGTCGGGCCTGCTTGTGGCCCGAAAATAGTGGGCGGGGTTACAGAGGTCAGATAAGGTTACATGTACATTTAGGCGGGTAACCTGATACCTGAAATGGGGAATCTTCCTAAAATGGCGGCAGTTCCTGCCTCAATAGGATTGTCAAAAGGATTAATTGAAGTAATATATGCAAAGACCACATCTAGCTCATAGTAAACACACAATGTATGTTAGTTGTTGTCATTACTCAGGATTACCTAAGCCTTAAGTTGAGCGAGGGCAAAGAAGTGGAAAAGCATTGCAGAGGATGGAAAAATTTACTTCTTTGGTGATTGGCCCCAGCAGTGAGGTTTCTCCTCAGTATTTGATGTGGAAGATCTGTACACACTTGCAAGACACGCAGTTTCAAAACCACCTTTCCGAAATCAGAGACAACCTTAACTAGGATCTTTGTGTGATCCCGTTATTGCCGTTTCTATAATCAGTGAATTTTTACTTTACAACAAAATTTAGTAAATATCCTTTATTTTGTTTTGTGGATTACACTTAAAATAGAAGAATTGGCCAGGTGTTCCAAAAAGAAAATCTGATTTTGTACTCCATATGCAAAGCTGCTATCATAGTCACTGTTTTTGCCCATGTTTATTATGTATTTTGTTTTGCTTCAATTCGCGTAATTTTATGCTACATTAGCCATTTAAGGAGGATTTATGGCAGATGATATCTAACAGTTTCATTTAGCAAAGATGCCAGGTATATAGTGTTAGAAAATTGTAATGGGAAGATTCTAACCTTGTTTACAGAGCACCCTACTTACCCCAAACATTTTAGCATCTGTTCAAGACACATTCATCAGCAGGCACTTGCAGTAATATGAATGGAATACTGATTTCCAAAGACAAGGCAATCAACAGTTGCTTGATTTGGAAACTAAATGGTTCTTGTTATTTTGCTTGAGAGTGTCAGAGTGTGGCTGCAAGGATGCTGTTCTGGTTTGACTAAGAGAAAGTCTAACTGACTGCAGGATTATCTAGAAATCTGGTAGGTTTCAGGGGAGGCCTGGAGAGAGTTTGCCCCTCCCCTCCACATCCCATCCATCACCAAGTCTGACTGACTCTTTGTCAGCCAATTGCTCTTATCTGCCCCTCCTCTCCATTGACCCTGCTCTGGGTTAGTCTGCATCAGCTGTCACACTGCAAAGCTACCTGCCATTCTACTGCCTCTAGCCTTGTCCTCTCTAATGGCTTCTCTGCATTGCTCTTGCTTGAGTGATTTTTCTAACTTACAAATCTTGTTATTTTACTTCCCAGATCAAAGTTACTCAGTGGTCTTATGATAAAATCAAAACTTTTGCAAGTCCTCAGGGTTGCCCCCATCTTTCTGTTAAGACTCTTCTTCTGCTCTCGGCTCCCCAGCCCCAGGCCAGGAGGCCCAGATGGGGGAACCCCGGGCTGGGGGCCCCTGGACGATGGCAGCGCCTGGACAGGAAGTGAGGAAGGAAGTGAGGAGGGCACCGGTGGCAGTGAGGGGGCTGGAGGAGATGGGGGCCCAGATGCAGAGGGTGTCTGGAGTCCAGACATCGAGCAGAGCTTCCAGGAGGCCCTGGCCATCTACCCGCCTTGTGGCCGGCGGAAAATCATCCTGTCTGAGGAGAGCAAGATGTACGGTCGGAATGAACTGGTTGCCCGCTACATCAAGCTGAGAACGGGGAGACCCGGACTCGTAAACAGGTCTCTAGTCACATCCAGGTCTTGGCCCGAAGGAAATCGAGGGAAATCCAGTCCAAGCTCAAGGCCCTGAATGTGGGCCAGGTTTCCAAGGATAAGGCTTTCCAGACCATGGCCACCATGGCCTCGGCCCAGCTCATCTCGGCACCTTCTCTGCAGGCCAAACTGGGTCCCGCTGGTCCTCAGGCCTCTGAGCTTTTCCAGTTTTGGTCAGGGGGCTCTGGGACCCCCTGGAATGTTCCAGATGTGAAGCCATTCTCGCAGACACCGTTCTCCTTGTCACTGACCCCCCATCTACTGACCTCCCAGGGTAGGAGCCCCCCCAAGCCCTCTCACCCCCTGCCCTGCCCCCCCCTGCTCGGTGCCCGCAGCCTGGCAGGCTCGCGCCCTGGGCGCTGCCAGCTGGTGGAACTCGCGGCCCTGCGGAACCCCGGATGCAGGAGACTCTGACCAGAGGCCACTGTTTGTACACATCAGCCAGCACTGCCCCGGCCCTGGGGCGCCCCCCCTCGAGAGTGTGGATGTCCGACAGATCTATGACAAATTCCCTGAGAAAAAGGGTGGTCTGCGGGAGCTGCGTGATCTGGCCCCCCACGCTTTCTTCCTGGTCAAGGTCTGGGCGGACCTGAACTGGGGCCCGAGTGGCGAGGAGGCGGCAGCAGCGGCGGCTTCTATGGCCCGAGCAGCCGGTATGAGAGCCTGGAGCACAGCACCCTCACCTGTCCCTCCAAGGCCCGCTCCTTCGGCAAGCAGGTGGTGGAGAAAGCGGAGCCGGAGCGCGCCCGGCTGGAGGACGGCAGGTTCGCGTCCCGCCTGCTGCGCCACCCACGGTGAGTACCTGGTGCATTTCTTATACAGGCTGCGGCAGCCGCCTGAGCGCTGCGTGATGAAGTGCCCTGGGGGACTTCGCCATCCTCCAGGTGGCGACAAATCGAGACACCCAGGAGCTGCTGCTCTGCACTGCCTACGTCTTTGAAGTCTCCACCAGTGAGAGGGGGGCCCAGCACCACATTTATCGCCTGGTCAGGGACTGAAGGGGGACCCAAAAAGTGGCTCACCCCCAGAACACCCTCCTCCCAGGAAGGACCTCCAGCTTTCCTCAGGCTTATTTGGAGAGGGGGCTGCTCCCTGTTAAGAGGGGACCTTGAAAGCTGGGTGGTGAGTTGAATGGGCTGTGACTGAGAGGAGAAGATGGATGGATTCTGATATTGGGACCTCACAGGGGTCTGTGAAAGGACAGATCACTCCATTGGGGCTGGGGACCTGAGGATACAGCATGGTCTCTGTCTCTAACAGGTGCCCTCCCCACTCTGTTCTGGGTGTTTGGGAGGGCCCTAGTTACATATTGGCTTGCCCTTCTCTTTGTTTTTCAACTCCCCTTTTCCCAATCTGCCTCTCCTTACCACCTCCACCCTGTGATCCTGATATCAAATATTGAAGGTTAACCCTTTCTGTGCAGGGCCAGGTGGGCCCTGGAAATATTTTTTTTAATATAACAAGAGATATTTATAAGTGGGTGTTAGGGTCGTGACTTTTTTCTCAGCTGAGCAAGCAGCGGGGCGAGGCTTTTTAATGTTATGCCCTCTTCTACATGAGCCACGGGCTAGACTGTATTGTTTGCCACCCCCACCCCTCCACCCCCCCGCCCCAAAATTGTGTTGGTTTGTGTTTTGACAGAGGATAAAGCTATTTTACAAAAAAAAAAAAGACTGTTCTTCTGTTCCCTTCCATAAGCTTCATCCCCTGGAGTATGGAACAACTTGTGGGTCCCTTCACTCATCCTTCACATTTATGCTCAATTGCTTTTCTGTAAAGAATTACCTGAGCCTTCCCAGCAGACCTAGAAAGTCTTCTGTGTTCCTACAATACTTTGTAAATAGTTCTGTTAATGGCAGAGTTAGTCCTCATATGCTGAATTTGGCTAACAAAGAATTCAGAACCAAGAACTCTGGTGAAAGGGAAAGTTTACTTAGAAAGTCACAGAGGTAGGAGAAGTGAGCCACCTCTGCTGCTTGGACTCAGGAAACAAGTTACAGAGGCAAATAAAAGGGCCCTTGGATACATGCCTTAGGAAAGAAGTGGGCAGAGGGGTGGCACAAGTGAGAGAGAGGGAGAGAAGGAGGAGGAGAGGTAGAGGGAGAGAAAGAGAGAGAGAGAGAGAGCAAGAGAGAGTGCCCTGTGTCTATTGCCTTAGAGATTTTTATATATTTTCTAAAGGCAGAAATTTTAGGGGAGGTCTCAGGGGAAGATCTCAATAGAATATTCATCAGCTTTCCAGATGTGTCCTTTCAGGGTCATGGTCTCTAGTGATTGCTTGGCACTAGGGTAGAGGGTCATTAGTCATTGCATCTGGTCCTGATGTGAGCCATGACATTACTTCTTCTGGTTTTGCTACTTTCCTGGGCCCGAGCTGAAACACAACTGAGGCCTAGATGTTATCTAGTTCCACCAAAACTGTATCTCTGGTCAACAGACCTGAGACTGTTCCTAAGACTATTTGATGCTGATAAGAACCTCATTGTCCTGAGGGCTTAATGTTTAAGGGAGTGGTCCAGCAAGGACTTTTATGGGAGTTGCATGAGGCTATCCTCCAGCCTCCTTGTTCCTCCTCTAAGGGAGAGTCTAAACCACATGACTAACAGCATGCTAGGGAGGAAAGGTCACCCTGGGAGCAAGGTCGTAGCCTATAATAGTTGTTTCCTATAGTTTTTCCCATTGCTAGTCACCCGGGACTTTCCATCCTGGTGACATTCTGTACCTGGCCTATCGTTCCTGCTCTGCTCATGCCTGTATAACTGCCTACTTGTTCAGCTCCATAACAAGAAATAAAACATTATGTTAAGGGGGGTGGAGGGATTGAAATAAAAGGGAAAAAAGAGAGAACTCATGGATATGGACAACAGTATAGTGATTGCCATGGGGTGGGGTGGGTGGAGGTGGAAGAGGGCATAGAGGGGATAAACGGTGATGGAAAAATGTTTTTAAAATAGTAGCTACCTTTCATCATGCATTTACTATTTGCCTGGAATTTAGGCAAGTACAGTACTTTTAATTTTTTAAAATACATTTTTATTGATTTTAGAGAGACTGGGAGAGGGAGAGAGAGAAACATCAAGAAACATCAATCGGTTGCCTCCCTCACACACCTCAAATGGGGATTGAACCCATAAACTGGGTATGTGCCCTGACCAGGAATTGAACCAGCAACCTTTCTGTGCTTAGGATGACACTCAACCAACTGAGCCACACTGACCAGGGCAATACTTTTAATTTTGTTATGTCAGTGTTTCTCAAATTTCAGTGTACACTATTTTCTTTAATTTGACTCATTTTTACTAACATAAATGTATTTTTTTAAATACTTTTTTATTGATTTTTAGAGAGAGAGGAAGGGAGAGAGATAGAGAGATAGAAACATCTATGTGAAAACAATACATCAGTGGGCTGCCTCCTGCATGCCCCTTAATGTGAATCGAGTCCCAAATCCGGGTATGTACCCTGACTGGGAATCAAACTGTTGACCTCTTGGTTCAATGGTGGATGCTCAACCACTGGGCTAATATGAATGTATTTTAGAAAAACATTTATACCACTATGTGGAAAACTAGTATCACTTTCCATAAATGGAAATAAAGTAAGTTAGGCAGTATAAACAGTGGTATATTTAATCAGTTCACTAAATTGTGTTCCAATGAGAAGAAGAAGCATGTTTAAGATCAGTCAGAAAATAAAGATATTCAGCTCAATCTCACATAGCTTAAAAAAAAAATGAGGACCTACATTAATAGAAATGTTTTAGTTTTGATGTAAATTTACACCAAGAATTCTAATTCATGTCCATTCATAGTTCAAGAGGTGATTACATATAACTTACTCTTTTGATAGTTCCTAGCAAAAGTGATATGTGATTTTTGTTTAAAAAATTTTAGTTAAAAGAAGCCAGGTGAAGAAATTGCCAGACATTGTACTTGTGTTGAATTATTTGGTAATGACACCCAAAATGGTAGAAAAATAAAACACCATTCCTTTTTCATGCGATGCTGCCAATGGGATTGGAAACAATGCTTATGAGAATCTTCTTTATTATGTTGTTTGAGTCTCTTTTTAGTTTAAAATTCTCTCAGCAAGATCTTTGAGTTCAAAACCAACTTGTTCAACTAACAAAAGGGATCAAACACACCATAATCAAACAGTGCCCTTCTCCAGATCTAGTTTTATTGTCATTGCGTACAATTTGCCTTGCCAGCAGAATACTATTTTATAGTAATAATTCAAGTTGTTCAGATGGGCAAATATATCAGCAGGTTATTATGCTAGTTGAAAATTCATCCAACTAAGCATATTAACTCAGAGAATAATGCTTTCTTTCAAAGTGACTTTCTCCTCATGATTTGGATGGACACTGGGAAAACCAAAAAGCTTCAGTGTGAAGTAGTAGCTGCTTGGAGTCACTGACCATCTCTACACAGAGCTGAAAAAAAGTTGTGAATTGAGTTTAATTCGATAAATTTAACAATGTAAGCAGCTTTATAAAATACCTAAGCCAGGCTGGGCGTGGCTCAGGGGTTGAGCGTCGACCTGGGATCCAGGCGATCAGGGTTCGATTCCTGGTCAGGGCACATGCCCAGTTGTGGGCTTGATCGATGACTCTCTCATCATTGATGTTTCTGTCTCTCTCTCTCCCTCTCCTTTCCTCAATAAAGATATATTTTAAAAAAATAATTTAAAATAAAATAAAGTACCTAAGTACTTCTCTTTATCTTCAGGCATTTGAAGGCCCTTCTCTGTGTTTCTTTTCTTTTTTAAGTTATTAAATTTATTGGGGTGACATTGGTTAATAGGATCATGTAGGTTTCAGGTGTAGATTTCTATGTTACAAGATCTGTATATTGCACTGTGTGCCCACCACCCAAAGTCAAATCTATCTTCTGTCACCATATAGCAGGCCCTTTTCACCACCACCTCCCCCCCGCACACACCTGTGTTTCTAACAGTGCATAGATTTTAGATTTTACTTTTGTAATGATAGTTTGAATAGATGGAACAAGTCCTCTTGGCTTTAACCCTATAAGCCAATAATAATTATCACTCTCTATTCCTCTGACTTAGTTTAAGAGGAAATAAACCAGTTAAAGTCAATGCTTCAGAAAAGTCTAATTGAAATTGGGTGTGGGGGGCATTTTTAAAGAAATGTTGCCATGATATTCATCTCCTTAAGGTGCTGAGGAGCTCAGAACAGTCAAGATATAGACAAGAAGGAGCCATTAAAATTCTCAACTGTCACCAGCCATACCCACCCTGAGTTGAAGAATACCCAGATTATGTCAGTGTTGGGCTTTGGGATGAGGGGAGGGAGAATAGGGATAGAAGAGAGCAGGGAAGATAGGGATAGTCATTGAATCTGTGTCAATTTTTTGTTCTCAGTTCTCAACAAATTGCCCTCTTTCCTTTTATAAGGACTTGATGCAGAACCTGATACATTTGATGCATGTAGCCGAGTTAGGGAAGATTAAAGTAGGCTGTGTATAATTCTGGCTAATTTAATAGTTGTTCTGCAGTAAAAAATGTAATTTTTTAGTAGTTGGAAATAGCAATAAGCATTTCCAAACAAAAAACAGAGTAAGTGGGGTTGAAGATATAGAAAAGATAGATATGAAGGAAAAATTTATTATACTCCACCCCCCTTTGGATTTATGAAATGTGAACGTTTATTTAGGAGAAGCCAGTGAAAAGAGAGAGGCTGAAGACAGAAAAAAGAGGATATGTATTAAAAGCTACATGTCTGAGGAGAGAGGGAAATGGAGCCCAAGCACATGAGGTGGAATTAACCCTAGATAAAGGAGGGCCACCTCTTCCTTTAGGGAGGAGCAGGAGCAAGGAAGGTATGCATGTGTGCAGATTGAACCCATTCTGTAGGTCAGGGATGGGAACTAGTATGTTTGAGAGACTATTTTCTCTGTGAATGAGAACAACATTCTAGATGAGAGGGCAGATGGGAAGAGTGGTCAGGAGACTTGTGGAGAGTCATGTGGGTAGAAGTGGAAGGAGCTGAGTAGAAACAGCAAGTAGGATTGCTGAATTAGGCTCAGCATTCAAACCAGATGGGATTGGAAAGCATGGCTTTGAGATGTGTGTACATCAGGCATGACAAGAAATTGAGCTCCTCAAACAACCTCACACTTCTGAGGCGTGTGACAACTTGTCCACACAGGGCACACTGACAGGTCCACTGAACCCCTCCATGTGGAATTTTTGGCCTTCTGAAGATTTTAGTGCCTCACTTGCAACCAGGACTTGGCCTGGGTGGCTTTTGGTCCTGCCTGCCATGATGTAGCCTACAGTCATGGGTCTCTTGAAGTTGGTTGCCTGTCTGGCCTGCTGTCAGAAATTGAGGTCCAGTTGCCCTCTGCTCTGGGATGCAGTCCCAATGCTCTCATTTCATCAGCCTAGGGAAATACCATTCTTGGCTCAGGATTTCTTTTTCCCTTCAAGTCTCCAATCATGAAATCTGTCATGATCTCTAACACTCTCCCAACCTTAAGCTTTTGAAAACAAAACCAGAAGGATTTCGGTAAGTTAGTTTTCTAGGCCTGGAATTTTCTTTGTGGAAAGTTTTTAAGTCATACACATTCAATTTCTGAATAGACATAGAGCTATTCGGGCTATCTATTTCTGTTGAATAAGCTTTGCTAATTTGTGACTTTCAAGGAAGCTCTTCATTTTATTTAAGTTGTTATTTAAGTTAAATTTATATACCTATGCCCTTATTATTTTTGTAATTCTGTAAAATCTTTAGAGATGTCTTCTCTTTCATTCCTGATAGTAGTAATTTTTGGTCTTCTCCTTTTGACTTGATCATTCTGCCAAGATGTTTATCAATTTTATTGATCATAAAAAGTCAGCTTTTTATTATTTTCCTGTTCTTTTTCAATTTTATGTGTGCTGTTTCCACTGTTATCTTTATTAGTTTCTTCATTTTGCTTACTTTGAGTTTAATTTGTTCTACTCTTTCTAGTTTCTTAATGTGGGAGCTTAGGTTACTGATTTTAGATCTTTCTTCTTTTCCAATGTAAGCATTTAATGTTATAAAGTTCCCTGTAAGTACTACTTTATCCATATACCACAAACTTTGAAATGTTGTATTTTTATTTCTGATATCATTTGTAATTTTTTTCTTTCATTTATGGGTTATTTAGAAGCCTGTTGTTTAAGTCCCAAATATTTGAGGGATTTTCAGATATCTTTCTGTTATTAATTTCTAATATAATTCCACTGTAATCAGAAAAGATAGATTTCTTTCTTTCTTGTAAATTTATTGAAACTTATAGCATGGCCCAGAGTATAGTCTTTTTTTTTTTTTTTAATATATCTTTATTGATTTCAGAGAGAGGAAAGGAGAGGGGGAAAGAGAGAGAGAGAGAGAGAGAGAGAGAGACATTAATGATGAGAGAGTCATTGATCAGCTGCCTCCTGCATGCCCCCACTGGGGATCGAGCCCACAACCCAGGCACATGCCCTGACCAGGAATCAAACCATGATCTCCTGGATCATAGGTAGATGCTCAACCACTGAGCAACACCAGCTGGGCCAGAGTATAGTCTTGATGCAGTTTTAATGTCCACTTGAATATGTATTCTGTTGTTTTGTGGTGGAGTGTTATGATATATCAATTAGGGTAAGTTGGTTGACATTATAGCTCAAGTCTTCAATATCCTTATTGATTTTTTATTTGTTTTTTTACAATTTATAGAGAGAAATATTGAAAACTCCAATTATTAAAGAGAATTTGCCCATTTATCCTTTAGTTCTATCAGTTTTTGCTTCACAAATTTTGAAACTATTATTAGATGCCTACAATTTAAGACTGTTGTGTTTTATTGATGAATTATGCCTTGTATCATTAAGAAATGTGCCACCTTATCCATGGTAACAGTCCTTGTTCTCTCTTCTACTTTGTGTGATATTAATGTAACTACTCCAGATTTTTTTCAATTGTTTTTTGCTTGGTATATCTTTATCTATCCTTTTATGTTTAATTGTCTGTGCCTTTATATGTAACATCAGTTTCTTATGCTCACAATATCGTTGAGTCTTGATTTTTTTTTTAATCCAATGTGATAACCTCTGCCTTTGTAACAAGCTAGGGTCCATCACGGGCACATCTGGGGGGTGAAGGGCCATTCAGTGAGCAGCACAGAGGAAGGACTAAAGATGCTAAACACACTTCAGAAAGAGAATGATAAAATTCTCCCTTTATGATTCTGCCAGGATCAGCCCTGGGTTGAGGGCATGTGATGGGGCCTTGGAATCAGATATTAATATGTGCCCATGGCTCAAGAGACTAAGGGACATCTGGTAGTTTATCAAAAGATTAAACATAGAATTACCATTTGATCCAGATACCAGCATACCAATGTTCACAGCAGTGTTATTCGCAATAGCCAAAGGTGAAAAAAAAATGCCCATCAGTGGATGAATAAATAAAATGTGGTATATTCGTACAATGGAATGTTATTTGGGCTTAAAAAGGAATGAAATTCTGATATTTGCTGTAATAGGAACGATCCTTGAGGGATTATACTAAGAGAAATAAACCAGACACTGAAGGATAAATATAGGATTCCTCTTAGATGATGTTGTGGACTGAATTGTCTCCCCAAGTTTACATGTGGAAACCCCAACCCCAAATGTGACTGTATTTAGAGGTAGGACCTTTACAAAGGTAATTAAGGTTAAATGAGGTCATAAGGGTGAGGCTCTAATCCCATAGGATTAGTGTCCTCATAAGAAGAGATACCGGGGAGTGCTCTCTCCACACCCTCTCCCTCCCGTCTCCCTCTTTCTCTCTCTCTGCCCTCCTTCCATGTGAGGACACAGTGAAAAGGTAGCCAACTGCAAGCCAGGAAGAGTGCTCTCACCAGGACCATGCTGGCCCTGATCTCAGACTTCCAGCCTCAAGAACTGTGAGGCCCGGCCGAGCGTGGCTCAGCGGTTGAGCGTCCACCTGGGATCCAGGCGATCAGGGTCCGATTCCCGGTCAGGGCACATGCCCAGGTCGTGGGCTCCATCAATGACTCTCTCATCATTGATGTTTCTATCTCTCTCTCTCCCTCTCCTTTCCTCTCTCTGAAATCAATAAAGATACATTTTTTAAAAAAAACAAAAACTGTGAGAAAGTAAACATCTGTTGTGTAAGCCACCCAGCCTATGGCACTTTGTGATAGCAGCCTGAGCTAAGATGTGAGGTACCCAGAGTGGTCAAATTCATAGAGATAGAAAGTAGAACTGATTACCAGAGGCTGCGGGGAAGGGGGATGAGGAGTGGTTGATGAGTGCAGAGTGTCAGTTCATGATTGATGAAGTTCTGGAGCTGGATAGTGGCGATGGTTGCACAATAATGTGAATGTACTTAATGCCGCTAAACTACACAATAAAAATGTTTAAAATGGTAAATTTTTTGTTATTATTTACCACAATTAAAAAAAATAAAATTTTTTGCCCTGGCTTTGTGGTTTGGTCAGTTGGAGCGTCTTCCCCTGCACCAAAAGCTGGCGTGTTCAGTTCCCAGTTAGGGCACATGCCGGGGTTGCAGGGTTATCCCCAGTCGGGTGTGTGCAGGAGGCAACTGACCAGTGTTTCTCTCTCACATCAATATCTCTCTCTCCCTCCCTTCCTCTCTCTAAAATCAACTAATAAAATAAAATATTTTTTAAAAAGGTGGAAAAATTCCAAAAAAACCCACAACAAAATCTAAGGGACGTCTATGGCCTTTCTGAACCCTGATTCTGCATGATCGGCCTCGGCCAAATGGCCACACCTCCCATCACCTCCGCTTAGGCACACTGACGACGTCCTTCCACCACAGCCTTCGGAACACACAATTCAACAGATAGCAAACTGGAGAACACTTTAACTTTCCTCTAAATGAGTCTGGAGCTCTGCTGCCGCTAAATTTAAGTCTTTTTCCCAAGAGGGAAAGAAAAATTGAGAAGAAAAAAGTGTCTGCAGCTGGACCCTGAATTAGCAGTTTTGTCTCTAAAGACCGGAAAACACCTGGTCCCAGCAGACTTCCTAGTGCATTTTATATGGTTCTCAAAACTAGACTAATTCTTATCTAACTGGCCAGATTTAGTTATGTTTGGTTGTGTAACACAATTTAATCTAAGCTCAAGCAATCACACAATATTTTATTTATTTTTTAGCAGGGATAAGAATATACAAAATTACTGTCATACGTTTCCTAGGTTGAGTTGTAGTTTTGTTAACTCAGGAAGCTTAAAACAGAGCAAAGCACATATTATTAGAGAGCACCGGAATCAGGGTATACTGGAAAAAGACTTCATACCATAGAGCCCTGCTGCTCTGAGCTGGTTCTCTGATTAGCAACATTAGCATATTCTCCGAACTTGTTAGAAATGTGGGATATTCGACCCCCATGCCAGACCTACTGACTCAGAAACAGCATTTTGACAAAATCCCTAGGAATGCTGATGAAAGTTTGAGAAGCACTGTTACAGGGTCGGTTTCTCAGAAGGTGTCTTTAGACCACTCCCAGCCAACTTGCCTGAGAATATTATTACAAATGCATATTCCTGGGTCCTGTCCAAGACCCACCAAAGTCACCCCATATGACTTTTAGGCAAACTAGCTTTGAGAACTACTGCTCAAAAAAAGTACATAATTTAAAAAGCTGCTTTAATGATTCAGATACTCTCCTGCACCTTCAACAAGCCTTTCCTTTGGGAAACGTGGTTCTAAGAACATGAGATTTCCCAATAACCATGCAATGGAGGAAAGAGAGAGAGAAGTGAGACTCTGCTAGTAGGATTTGAGGTAGCTTTGACTCTTCACACCTGGTTGGAATGGATTTCTGTTGTTAATCCTCACCCAAGGATATTTTCCCATTGATTTTTAGAGAGAGTAGAAGGGAAGGAAAGAGGGGGGGAGAGAGGGGGAGACAGAAACATCTATGTGAGAGAGATACATGGATCCATTGCCTCCTGCAAGCATGCTGACCCGGACTGGGGAATGGGCCCTGCAATGTAGGTACCTGCTCTTGACTAGAAATCAAACCCCTGACCCTTGGCACACGGGCTGATGCTCTAACCACTGAGCCACACTGGCCAGGACTGGAATGGATTTTTAAGGATGATGCTATCTTTCTCATTTCATTTTCTCAATCTTGTTTTCTCTCTCTCTGTCTCTCCCTCTCCCTCTCCCTCTCTCTCTCACATACACACACACACACTAGGGTTGAAATAATAAAGGGAGTCAGAGGAAGATGTTTGCTCATAAATCTGAGTGATAAACTAAGCTGACATGAGACTAAGTAGTAGCTGCTGTGGCACCCTCAGGATTAGGTGTGGCTGTAATGGCTCTCCTCCTCCTGCTTTATGTAATAGTGTGAATAACCTGGCAGCTTCCTCCTCAAAGGGTTGGCTTTGAGTAAAGAGACATGTATGTGATGAGACTTAAATGGCCTGGGAAAGTCCACTGACCAGCTTGAAGTCCTGTCTGTCACCATTTGAGTGCCACTTGACACTGGGTACACACAGATGTTCTGGGAGCACCACTCTACAAGCTGATTCAGCCAACACTGCTGAACAAAGTGGATTTGTTCATTCAGGTCTTTCTGAGCCAGGCACCCAGCTGAGACATAATCGTATTGGCTGGAGATAAAGGCCAGGAGCCTGGGAAGGGAGAAGTGTGCTCATTTAGGTATGTGGAGAGCCTGTGGATAAGAGCACAAGGACACCCATGAGAGATGTCACTTACTTCATGGGTTCTGAAGACCGGCTGGGGGGCTTGGCTGAAAGCACATAACTCAGGCCTACTTCTCATCCCAGCAAACCAACAAGCTGGGGGGCCTGGTTAAAGGTGACCAGAAGTTAATGGAACTGGATGCTGGAGCTGGAAGAGACTGCAGGGTGTGTGTCCTGCCTATTCATTTGTTGACATAAGAAACATCCAAGCCTGTAGAGAAATTTTATAAAAGCTTATTTGAGCCAAAATGACTACATATGCTCCAACCACTGAGCCACACTGAGCGAGATCTCAATTGCTCTGGAGAATCATAATTTGCAGTTTCTGTTTGCATTTGAAATTGAGGAGGAAGCATAAGGAAGATTACATGAAGGTGGGAGAAAGCAAGGCGGTGCTCAGATTACAGGATAGCTAAGATTATGTGCCCTCTTGCATGCTTTAGACCAGGTCTGAAAGGGAGGTATTGGAAGTAAGGGTTTGAAAGGGGGTGTTTCAAAGCTGCATTAACCTAGATGCACAGAAACAATGGACAGGGCTTGCTTAAGGCAAAGATAAGAGTTTTAGTAAAGAAGTTATATGCCTGGGCGTGACTACCCACCATGACCTGCCTGGTTAGGAATTTATGATCTGATCACTCTGTGAGGTCACTTTTCATAGAACCCCTTTTTTTCATCCACATGCTCTACAAATGAGAATCCTGACTTCCCAAGACAACCGGACAACCTCAGTGAACATTAGAGTGCTACAGGAGTGAGTTGTAGGTCATCAAGAGGATGTAACTGCCAATTGACCCATTAGCTAGATCCAGGCAATCAAAGAGGCTCTTTACCCACTTCCTGTCCTTGGAATGTATATTCTGCCTACTTTCCCCTTACAAGGACACAGCCTTGAGAGAGTAAGATGTTGAGACCAGCTGGATGGTATAAATGACTGATCCCAGTTAGGGACTCTATATAAACTTTAAGATTCTGCCTGGTAGGTGTGGAGATCTACTTGTCTTGCTGTTGCCCAATTAAGCCTTGTATGTAAATTGGTTTGCTGATTAAACCTGTCACCTACCCATCTGGGGTGGTCTACCTCTATCTTTGGTCTCTCCTTGCACTCATTGTACAAGGAGCTTGTTTCAGATTTCACCCAGGGAACTCCCAAGGTTGCAAGCTAACAAAGAGGCAAGGTGTGACTGGCACTGTGACTCTAGACTCAGTGCGGTGGGTGCTCAAATGCGTCTTTCTGCGTTCACACTAGAAGCCAGAAAATAGGGTCTATAAGAGCTGAGTCTTAGTCTTGCATATAATTGTAAATTTTATTTTATTTTATTTATTTTAAATCCTCACTTGAGGATATTTTTTCCATTGCTTTTTAGAGTGGAAGAGAGAGACAGAGGGAGAGAGAGAGAGAAAAATTGATTGGTTGCCTCCCCCACTTGGAGGGCATTGAGCTTGCAAGTGAGGTATGTGCCCTTAGCCATGATCGAACCCAGGACCCTTCAGTCTGAGGGCCAGTGCTCTAACCACTGAGCAAAACTGGCTAGGGCAATAATTGTAAATTTTATATCTGCAACCAGATGGTAGGCAGCATTTTAGGAGAATGGGCTTTAACATCACAGAGACATGGGTTCAAACCTGGCATTTCTACCTATTTACTCATGCAAAGGCAAGGAGTAATTCCATGAGTTTCAGTAAAATGGGGATAATGTTATCTGGATTATAATGTTGGAAGATGTAATGAGGTAATATGAGTAAAGTTTGCTGTTCCTCAAACTTGAAAGGAGTATGAATTAATGGAATTTTGTTAAACTGCAGATTCTGCTCAGTGTTTCTTGGGGTTTGCTAAGGCTCTTCTTTTCTAACAAGTTTCCAGGTACAGCTGATGAAGCTGGTCCATGGACTGCATTTCAAGTAGCATGAATGTAAAGTATTTACCAAATGAGAGAATAAATTTTTAAAAAATTAGTAACCTAAAATTTGGAAATGATTTTGTACTTGCAAAAAATTTGCAAAAAATAAAAAGTATGAAGAATTTCCAGCCCCTGGTTGGGTAGCTCAGTTGGTTAGAATGTCCTACCCATATGCCAAGGATGCTGATTCAATTCCTGGTCAGGGCACAAACAAGTAGAAATCAATGAATACATAAATAGGTGAAACAAATAGGAGATTAACAAATTAATCTCCCTCTCCCTCTCTCAAAATCAATCAATCAATAAAATATTTTTACTTAAAAAAATACTTTTTCTTTTTCCCCCCCACATTGGTTTCCTCTCCCCAGGCTTTCATCACACTATTGTCTGTGTCCATGGGTTATGCATATATGCATATAAGTTTTTAGGTTAATCTCTCCCCAACCACCCATCCCTGCCTTCCCTCTGAGATTCATCAGTCTTTCTCATGCTTCTGTGTCTCTGGATCTATTTTGTTCATCAGTTTATTTTGTTCATTAGCTTCCACATAGGAGTAAGATCATGTGATACTTGTGTTTCTCTGACTGGCTTATTTTGCTTAGCATAATACTCTCCAGGTTTCACCAGGCTGTCTCATAGGATAAGGAATCCTTCTTTTTTACAGCTGCATAGTATTCCATGGTATAAATGTCCAAGATGCTCAATATGATTTCAGTCTTCTTGAACTTGTAGAGACTTGATTTGTGTTCTAACATGTGGTCTATCTTCGATAATGTCCCATGTGCACTTGAGGAGAATGCATATTCTGAAGCTTTGGGGTGAAATGTTCTGTAAATGTCAGTTAAATCCATTTGTTCTTTGGGAAGCTCTTTATTTCACCATCTGTTTTGCATGATAGCCTTTCTGGATAGAATAGTCTTTGTTTCAGATCCTTGTTTTGCATTACCTTGAATACTTCATGCCATTCCTTTCTGGCCTGTAGAGTTTCTGATGAGAAATCAGCTGGCAGCCTTATGGGAACTCTTTTGTAGGTAACAGACTGCTTTTCTCTTACTGCTTTTAAGATTATTTTTGTCTTGAATTTTTGATATTTTAATTATGATGTGTCTGGGTGTGGGCCTTTTTGGGTTCTTGCTTGGGACTCTCTGTGCCTCCTGAACTTGTGTGACTTTTTCCTTCACCAGGTTAGAAAAGTTTTCTGCCATTATTTTTTCAAACAGGTTCTCTAACCATTGCCTACTTTCTAGATCTTCTGGTACTCTTATGATGCAAATATTGGTATATTTCATGTTGTCCCACAGTTCCCTTAAACTGTCCTCCTGTTTTGTAATTTTTTTTGGTTTTTTGGTTCTCTGATTAATTTTTTTTTTCTACCTTGTCTTCTAATTTAGTGATCCAATCTTCAGCTTCCCCTAATCTGCTGTTTATTCCTTCCAGTGGTTTTTTTTGTTTGTTTCTACTATGTCATTCTTAATTTCCTTCATAGTTTCCCTTTCTTTTCTCATGTTGTTGAGCATCCTTATGATCAGTATTCTGAATTCTATATCTGCTAGATAGCTTTAGTCCATCTCATTTAGTTTTTCTTCTGCAGAATTCTTTTGTTATTTCATTTGGGGCTTGTTTTTTGGTCTCCCCATTTTGGCTGCCTGTTTGGATTTGTTTCTATGTATTAGTTAGATCTGGTAGGACTCCCATTCTTTTGGGTGGTCTCTGGTGCAGCCATTGTCAGATGCTGTTTGTGACTGGCCTTGAGTACCCTGTTTGAAGCTCTCTGCCATACTCCACAGCCTGTGATTCCCTCTGCTAGGGCTGGGGGCTGGGTGTGTTTGGACAAGACCAAGATGTGCACCATGGTCTGCTTTTCCAAGCCCTGGGTCCAGAAGCAAATCAGGCAAAGACTCAAACCCCTCAGAGGCTGATTGTTATTTAGCCTCTTAAGGAGCTTCAGGCTGTATAAATTCCACAGGGTAGTGTGAGAGGTATTCCAAAACTGTGGGGCAATTGCCCCCCCCCACACCCCAGGCTGCAGTATGGGGGAAAGAGTCGGCACAGGAATCCAAAGAGGTGCCCTCTGAGCTCTATCCCCCAAGCTAGTACCTCTTGATTCTCCTCACACAGCTCTAGTACACTCTCCCCTTCCTCCACCAGACCCCAGAGTGAATGGCTGCATGCAAAACTTTGTGTGTTGGCCCTTTAAAAGGGTGCCTGCATTTCCAGCCATCTCTCCCTGGCAGACAGAAACCCTGCTTCTTTTCACAGCCAGATGTTATGTGGGTACCTTTCTCAGTTTTGGTGCTCTGGGCTGGGAAGCCCAGCTTGAGGTTTAGACCCTAGAGTTCTCAGTGGGAACCCCCCACAGCTGAGGTATCCCTTCAGGCCTTCAGCTGCTGCCTGTGAAAGCCCAGCCAGACCTCTCTTGCCTCCACACTTCCTACTAGTCTCTAAGCAGTCTCCACTTTTCGTCCTTGGTTATGAGGGTGCTCTCCAGCTAGTCTTTAGTTGCAGTTGATTATTCAGGATGTTTTTTTTTTTATACTTTAGTTGTAATTCCAGTTTGGTCCTGGGAGAGTGTCAGTATTTAAAATATTTTTAACAAAATAATAGTAATTCCCAAAGATTTCCTTTCCAGCTTCCCCAAATGTTAACACCTTATAATCATAGTACAATGATCAAAACAATGAAATTGACATGGAAACAAACCTATTAACTAATCCTGAGACATTTTACAGATTTCATCAATTGCCTCACCAATGGCCTTTTTCTGGAGCAGGATCCATCCAGGATCACCTATCACATTTAATCATCCTGTCTTGTCAGTCTCCTTTGAGTTGGAACAGATTATAGGAGAAACTTTCAGTGAGAGCCAGCTATAACCTCAATGATAATCCAATTGAATTTCTTACTCGTCTTTGAATTCAAGTGGTTCTCAGACCAAGTTCATCAAAAACACCTGGGAAACTTATTTTACACGTTCATACCCAGAGAAACCATATCTGTAGGATTTAGGTGATGTTAGGGAACATGCATTTTTATCAGCATGCCAGGTGTCTCTGATGCAGGTGGTAAGAGGACCAGATTTTGAAAAACAATGCTCAAGTGAGGCTAGCGCAGTTTCAGTAAACACTTGCTGTATGATCTCTTTTTATACAAGGACAAGCTTAAAAACCTTTTTTAAAGCATTTCATTGACAGCCCTGGCCAGAGTGGCTCAGTTGGTTAAGCTTTGTCTCATGCACTGAAAGGTCATCAGTTCCATTCCTGGTCAGGGCACATACCCAGATTACAGGTTCAATCCCTGGTCAGGGTGTGTATGGGAGGCAGTTGATCGACGGTTTTTTCTCACATTGATGTTTCTCTCTCTCTCTCTCTCTCTCTGTAAAATCAACAAAAACATATTTAAAGCATTATATTGACATAGTAACATTTATAGAGATAGTGCAGACCTGTTTCCCCATCTCTACCCCCTTTCATAACACAAGTGGAAGCAACAGTTTCCCTTGTCACCTAATATGCCTTTTATATATATACAATGTCTTTACTGATTTCAGAGAGAGGAAGAGAGAGAGAGAGAGATAAAAACATCACTGATGAGAGAGTCATTGATCAGTGCCTCCTGCATGCCCTCTACTGGGGATTGAGCCTGAAACCCAAGCATGTGCCCTGACCAGAATCGAACCTTGGTCTCCTGGATCATAGATCAATGCTCAACCTCTGAGCCATGCCAGCCACGCTAATGTGCCTTTATTTTCCATGTTTTCTGGGCAGTTCTGGGTTTGAACCTCTTCAAAATTTGCCACAAGGAGGCAACAGTGATTTTATCCTAGTACTCATAGTGCTGTGAGTTGTCAAGTTGCCAAATTAGTAAGCAATTAGCAAGTATTTGAAGAGTCAAATAACATTTTATCAGCCAGACTTCACCACATATGGCCTCAAAGATCTGGATCTTTATACCTCTAATTACATCATGATAAATCCCAGAACCACTGTCTTGGGGCCATTGATAATAATCAGAGATTTATTTGCATAGAGATGTTGGGTGTGCAGGCTTGGGCCAGACCTGAGGACTTCTGTCTGGGCTTGGTCTGGGCTTTCCTGGGCAGAAAGGGCAGCTGTGAAAAATGCAGCAGTTTTGTAGAGGCTCAAAAACAGAACTGCACTTTCCCCATCATGTCCTAGTTTCACATCCCTTTCCTCTGGGGCCAATGAAAAGAAATAACACTCTTCATGTGATCTCAACATCCACTTTCATCCTCCCCTAGCACTGTCAAAGGGACTCAGAAAAGAAGGGCTGACCTGTGTTGGTTGATTGGTTCACTATTCAGTGGCAGAGAGAGCCCAAATCCACACCTATTCTAGACCTAGGGGTGTTCTGGTATACATTAACAACCGGCACTGCAAACAAACAAACAAACTACTGGTGTTCACCAATTTCTGTGGGGGTAAATACTCCCATTATGGCTGATTTCAAGCTATCAACATGGGAAGAGATGTATAGAAGCCCACCTGTCTGTCATATAAATACAATAAATACAGTCTCAAAAGCGTAGATTAAATATAGTTATAACTAGGAAGTGATGAGGTTTGATATTTATCTTTGTTTAAAAATTATTTTAATTGTCGGAAAACACACATGACATAAAATTTACCACCTTAACCATTTTTAAGTGTACATTTTAGTAGTGTTAATTATATTCACATTGTTGTGCAATCTCCATCCAAAACTTCTCATCTTGTAAAACTCAAACTCTATACCTATTAAACAACTCCCTATCACCCTTCTCCCAGTCCCTGACAACCACCATTCTACTTTATGCTTCTATGAGTTTGATACTTTAGATTCTTTGTATAAGTGGAATCATACAGTATTCATCTTTTTTGTGACTGGTTTGTTTCACTCACCATAATATCCCCAAGATTCATCCATATTGCAGTATGTGACAGGATTCCTGTCTTTTTTTAAGGAGCAATAATATTCCATTGTCCTTATATAACATATTTTTCTTCATCTAGTCATCTATGAATACTTGGGTTGCTTCCACCTCTTGATTATTTTTATTTTATTATTATTTTTTTAATGTTTCTTTATCTTTATTGTTGAGACCATTACAGATGTCCCCCTTTTAACCTCACTGATCCCCTCCACCCCATATCCATTCCACCCCCAGGCCCTCCCCACACCAATGTCCACGTCCATGGGCCGTGCCCATAAACATACAAATTCTCTGATTAATCTCTCCCCACCCACACACCCCTCCCTGCCTTCCCTCTGATATCCCTCAGTTTGTTCCAAGCTTCTATGTTATTGGATCCACTTTGTTCATCAGTTTATTTTGTTTATTATATTCCACATATAAGTGAGATTATTTGGTACTTGTCCTTCTCTGACTGGCTTATTTCACTTAGCATAATACTCTCTAGTTCCCTCCATGCTGTGCCAAAGGCCAAAAGGTCCTATTTCTTTACAGCCCCATAGTACTCCATGGTGTAAATGTGCCACAGCTTTTTATCCACTCATCTACTGATGGGCATTTGGGCTGTTTCCAAATCTTAGATATTGTGAATTGCATGGCTATGAACATAGGGGTGTATAAGTTCTTTGTGATTGGTGTTTGGGGTTCCTTGGGATATATTCCTAGAAGTGGGATCACTGGGTCAAATGGCAGATCAATTTTTAATCTTTTGAGGAAACTCCATACTGCTTTCCATAGTGGCTGCACCAGTCTGCATTCCCACCAGCAGTGTACTAGGGTGCCCTTTACTCCACACCCTTCTCCCCAGCACTTGTAGTTCATTGACTTGTTGACGGTAGCCATTCTGACAGGTGTGAAGTGGTATCTCATTGTGGTTTTAATTTGCATCTCTCTGATGATTAGCGACGTTGAGCATTTTTCACATGTCTCTTAGCCATTTGTATGGCCTCTTTGGAGAAGTGTCTATTTAGATCCATTGCCCATTTTTTAATTGGATTGTCTTCCTTTTGTTAAATTGTATAAGTTCCTTATATATTTTGGATATTAACCCTTTATCTGATGTGTCACTGACAAATATGTTCTCCCATACAGTGGGCTCCCTTTTTGTTTTGTTGATGGTTTCCTTTACTGTGCAGAAGCTTTTCATTTCGATGCAGTCCCATTTGTTTATTTTCTCCTTAGTTTCTCTTACCCTAGATGTATCAGCAAACATATTGCTATAAGAGATGTCTGAGATTTTACTGCCTATGTTTTCCTCTAGGATTTTTATGTTTTCATGCCTTACATTTAAGTCTTTTGTCCATTTGAATTTACTTTTGTGTATGGTGTAAGTTGGTGGTCCAGTTTCATTTTTTTGCATGTACCTGTCCAATTTTTCCAATACCATTTATTCTAAAGACTGTCTTTACTCCATTGTATCTTCTTGCCTCCTTTGTCAAATATTAATTGACCATAAAGGCATGGGTCAATTTCTGGGTTCTCTGCTCTGTTCCACTCATCAATATGTCTGTTCTTGTGCCAATACCAGGCTGTTTTGATTACAGTGGCTTTGTAGTATAACTTGATATCTGGTCCTGTGATCCCTCTAGCTTTGTTCTTCTTTCTCAAGATTGCCGTGACTATTCGGGGTGTCTTTTGGTTCCAGATAAATTTTTGAAGTGTTTTTTCTAGATCTGTGAAATATGCTGTTGGTATTTTAATAGGGATTGCATTGAATTTATAGATTGCTTTGGGAATATGGACATTTTAATGATGTTAATTCTTTCAATCCATGAACATGGTATATTTTTCCATTTGTTTATGTCTTCCTCTATTTCTTTTTTCAATGTCCTGTAGTTTTCTGAGTAAAGGTCTTTTATATCTTTGGTTAAGTTTATTCCTAGGTATCTTATTTTTTTAGTTGCAATGGTAAATGGGATTTTTTTTTTTTTTAGTTTCTCTTTCTGAGAGTTCATTATTGGTGTATAAAAATGCCATCAATTTCTGGGTGTTAATTTTATATCCTGCTATCTTGCTGAATTCATTTATTAAATCTAGTAGTTTTCTGGTGGAGTCTTTAGGATTCTCTATGTACAATATCATGTCATCTGCAAATAATGACAGTTTTGTTTCCTCCTTTCCAACTTGGATGCCTTTTATGTTTTCTTCTTGTCTAATCACTGTGGCTAGGACTTCCAGTACTATGTTGAATAAGAGTGGTAAAAATGGACACCCTTCTCTTGTTCCTGTTCTTAGGGGAAATGGTTTTAGTTTTTGCTCATTACGTATGATGTTGGGTGTAGGTCTGTCATATATGGCCTTTATTATATTGAGGTATGATCCCTCTATTCCCACTTTGCTGAGAGTTTTTATCAAAAATGGGTGTTGTATTTTGTCGAATGCTTTTTTTCTGCATTTATTGATATGATCATGTGATTTTTATCTTTCAATTTGTTTATGTTATGTATCATGTTTATTGATTTACAGATATTGTACCAGCCTTGCATCCCTGGAATAAATCCCACCTGGTTATGGTGTATGATCTTTTTAATATATTGCTGGATCCGATTTGCTAATATTTTGTTGAGGATTTTAACGTCTATGTTCATCAGGGATATTGGCCTGTAATTCTCTTTCTTTGTAGTGTTTTTATCTGGTTTTGGAATTAGGCTAATGCTGGTCTTGCAAAAAGAGTTTGGAAGTGTTCCTGCCTCTTGGATTTTTTGAAATAGTTTGAGGAGGATAGGTGTTAATTCTTCTTTGAATGGGTGGTAAAATTCCCCTCTGAAGCCATCCAGACCAGGGCTTTTGTGTGCTAGGAGCCCTTTGATTACTGCTTCAACTTCATCAGCAGTTATTGGCCTATTTAGACTTTCTGACTCTTCCTGATGGAGTTTTAAAAGGTTGTATTTTTTCTAGGAATTCATCCATTTCATCCAGGTTGTCCATCTTGGTGGCATATAGTTGTTTATAGTATTTTCTTACAATTCTTTGTATTTTTGTTGGGTCAGTTGTTATTTCACCTCTTTTATCTCTGATTTTGTTTATTTGGGTCCTCTCTCTTTGATTCTTGATGAGTTTGGCTAAAGGTTCATCAATCTTTTTTATCTTTTCAGAGAACCAGCTCCTGGTTTCATTGATCTTTTATATTGTTTTTTTAGTCTCTATGTCATTTATTTCTGCTCTAAGCTTTATTATTTCTTTCCTTCCACTTACTTCAGGCTTTTCTTCTTGTTCTCTTTCTAAGTTTTTAAGTTGTAGGGTTAAAGAGTCTATTAGAAGTTTTTCTTGTTTTTTGAGGTAGGCTTGTAGTGGTATAAACTTTCCTCTCAGGACTGCTTTCATTGTGTCCCATAGATTTGGAGTTGTTGTGTGTTCATTTTCATTTGTTTCCAGGAAGTTTTTTATTTCTTTCTTAATCTCTTTGGTAACCCATTCATTGTTTAAAAACATACTTTTCAGTCTCCATGTGTTTAAATGTCTTTTAGTGTTTTTATTATAGTTAATTTCTAGTTTCATGCCATTGTGATCTGAGAAGATGCTTGATATGATTTCAATCTTCTTGAACTTATAGACTTGTTTTGTGTCCTAACGTGTGGTCTGTCTTTGAGAATGTCCCGTGTGCACTTGAGAAGAATGTATATTCTGCAGCTTTGGGGTAGAATGTTCTGTAAATGTCGATTAAATCCATATGACCTAGTGTGTTATTTAGGGTCACTGTTTCCTTGTTGATTTTTTGTCCAGAAGACCTATCCAGTGAAATCAATGGTGGTATTAAAGTCCCCAAGTATGACTGTATTGCTGTCGACCTCTCCCTTAAAGTCCTCTAGAAGTTCTTTTATAAATTTATGTCCTTCTATATTGGGTCCATATATGTTTGTCAGGGTTAAATCTTCTTGCTGAATTGATCCCTTTAGTATTATCTAATGACCTTTCTTGTCTCTCGTTATGGTCTTCATTTTGAAGTCTATTTTGTCTGATATGAGTATTACTACCCCAGCTTTTTTTTCATTTCCATTTCCATGGCAATTTTTTTTTCCCATCCCTTCACTCTAATCCTGTATGAGTCTTTTGTTCTGAGGTGGGTCTCTTGTAGACAGCATATATTTGGGTCATGTTTTCTTATCCATTCAGCCACCCTATATCTCTTTATTGGTGCATTTAATCCGTTTACATTTAAGGTTATTGTCGAAAAATACGCATCTACTGACATTTTGTTTCTCTATAGCTGTTTCTCATTCTCTATATTTTTACGTCTAATTATAGCAGTCCCTTTAACATTTCCTGTAATGCTGGTTTTGTAGTGATAAAGTCTTTTAACCTTTTTTTTTGTCTCAGAAACTCTTTATTTCACCATCCAGCTTGATTGATAATCTTGCTGGATAGAGTAGTCTTGGTTTCAGATCCTTCTTTTGCATTACCTTGAATACTTCATGCCATTTCCTTCTGGCCTGTAGAGTTTCTAATAAGAAGTCAGCTGACAGCCTTTTGGGAGCTTCTTTGTAGGTAACAGTTTGCTTTTCTCTAGCTTCCTTTAAGATTATCTATTTGTCTTGGATTTTTGACATTTTAATTATGATGTGTCTGGGCGTGGGCCTCTTTGGATTCTTCTTGCTTGGGCCTCTCTGTGCCTCTAGAACCTGTGTGCCTTTTTCCTTGACCAGGTTAGGGAAGTTTTCTGCCATTATTTCATCAGACAGGTTCTCTAACCCCTGCTTACTTTCAACCTCCTCTGGCACTCGTATAATACAAATATTGTTACGTTTTATGCTGTCCCACAGCTCCCTTAGACTGTCCTCCTGTTTTTTAATTGTTTTTTGTTTTTGGGTCTCTGACTGAGTGATTTTTTTCTGCCCTGTCTTCTAATTCACTGATCCAATACTCAGCTTCTTCTAATCTGTTGTTTATTCCTTCTAATGTATTCTTTATTTCTGCTATGTCATTCCTCATTTCTGACTGGTCATATTTCATAGTTTCCAAATCTTTTTTCATGCTGTTGAGCATCCTTACAATCAGTTTCTAAACTCTATATCTCAGAGATGCTTATCTCTGTTTCATTTGGCTCTTTTTCTGGAGACTTCTCTTGTTCTTTCATTTGGGGCTTGTTTTTTGGTCTCCCCATTTTGGCTAAATATTAGGTAGATCTACTAGGATTCTCAGTCTTTTTTGGAGGGTCTCTGGTACAGGCCAATGTCAGATGCAGTTTATGACTGGCCCTGAGTACCTTGTTTGGGGCTGTCAATAACCCCAGGCTTGAGGTCTCCACTGCTGGGGCTGGATGCATTTGGACAGGACTGAGATGCACACCAAAGTCTGCTTTTCTAAGGCTCCAGTCCCAAAACAGATCATGCAAAAACTCAAAGCACCCTGAAGTCTGCCTTAGTCTGCAGACTTGTTAATCTGATTCTCTTAATGAGCCTCAGGCTGTAGAAGCACCACAGGGTGGGGCAGCTGGTTGTTATCAGTCTCTTAATAAGCCTCAGGCTGTAAAAACTCCTCTAGGCTGGGCAAGAGTCTCTCCGGCAGGGTGAGGCAATTGCTTCCCCACTCAAGCAAAAGCCGAAAGCTCACCTCCCAAGAAAGATGTCTCCCACAGTTTGGGGGAATGAATCTCCCCAGACTCTCCCCCCACAACTCCAGTCCATTCCACTCCCCCTCCACTGGAGCCCAGGGTGAGTGGCTGCAAACAAAATGTTGTGCAATGGCTCTTTAAGAGGGTGCTTGCAGTTCCAGCTGCCTCTCCCTGGCAGACAGAACCCAGCTGCTTTTCACAGCCACATGTTATGTGGACACCTTTCTCAGTTCTAGTGCTCTTGGCTAGGAAGCCCAGCCTGGGGTTTATGCCCCAGAGTCCTCAGTGGGAAACCCCATAGCTGAGCAATCCCTCTGGACCTTCAGCTGCTGCCTGTGGGAGCCCAGCCAGCCCTATCGCTTCTGCACTTCCTCCACTTTTCCTCTTTGGTTATGAGGGTGCTCTCCAGCTCATCTTCAGTTGGTTTTCAGGATGGTTTTTCTATGTTTTAGTTGTAAATCCAGATTAGTCCCTGGAGAGTGTCAGTGTACCTTCCACTCAGTCTGCTGCTATCTTGGATCTTCAAGATGCTTCCACCTCTTGACTTCCACCTCTTGACTGTTACGTTGCTATGAATATGGTGTACAAATATCATTTCCAGATCCTACTTTATATATATATATATCCAGAAGTGGAATTGCTATATCATATAGTAATTCTATTTTTTATTTTTTGAGGAATCTCCATACTGTATTCCATAGCACCTGCACCATTTTACATTCCACCAACAGTGCACAAGGATTCTAATTTCTCCACATTCTCACCAACATTTATTATGTTTTCTTTTTATATAATCACTATCCTAATGGGTATGAGGTGATATCACATTGTGGCTTTGAATTGTATTTCACTAATGATTAGTGATGTTGAGCATCTTTTCATAGGCTGTGGCTATTTGTATATCTTCTTTGGAGAAATATCTATTCTTGTCATTTGCCCAGTTTTGATTGGATTATTCATTTCTTGTTGCTGAGTCATAGGAGTTCTTTATATATTCTTAATATTAATCCCTTTTCAGATATATGTTTTGCAATATTTCTCCCCATTCTATAGGTTGCCTTTCACGCGGTTGATTGTGTCTTTTGATGCATAGCAGTTTTTCATTTTGATGTAGTTCAATGTATCTACCTTTTACTTTTGTTGCCTGTGCTTTTGGTGTCATATCCAAGAAATCATTGCTAAATCCAAATCATGAAACTTCTCTCTTATGTTTTCTTCTATGAGTTTTATAGTTTCAGGTCTTACATTTAGAACTTTGATCCATTTTGAGTTAGTTTTTATATATGGTGTAAGGTCCCAACAGCAGTTTTTGAAGAGATTATTCTCTCTCTCAAATGGTTTTAGCACTCCTGTCAAATATCATTTGGCCATATAAATCAGTGTTTATTTCTGGGCACTCTATTCTATTCCATTAGTCATTATATCTGTTTTTATGTCAATACCATACTTTTGGTTACTGTAGCTTTGTAGTAAGTTTTTATTTATTTATATTTATTTATTTATTTATTATTTTTTTAGAAATATGCTTTTCTTGATTTCAGAGAGAGGGAGAGGGAGAGATAGAAACATCAATGATGAGTCATTGATCAGCTGCCTCCTGCACACTCCCCACTGGGGATGGAGCCTGAAACCCCGGCATGTGCCCTGACTGGAAATCAAACTATGATCTCCTGGTTCATGGGTCAATGCTCAACCACTGAGCCATGCCAGCCAGGCTATTTTATTTATTTTTTTCTAGGTTAATAGGAAAAAAGTGCCCATGTAATAGGAAAGATTCTAAGAATGCCTTTTCTCTGTTTTAAATTATATGGCATAAAACTAGTCACATTAATGTTGTGGCAACACACACTTCTCAGCATTTGTATTGTCTTGTTTATTCCTCTTTCATTGAGCATTTAAGATTGGAAGTCTGCAAAAGGGGTCATTTACTTGTTTTAGGTTGCTTTGGGCACCAGAATTTTGCATATAAAGCTCAGTACAAACACCTATATATAATATATACATGTGCTTTTTAAAACTTAAATTTATTGGGGTGGCATTGGTTAAGAAAGTTATACAGATTTCAAGTGCAGATTTCTAGGATACCTGATCTGTATATTGCATTGTAGCCCAGCACCCAGTCAAATCATCTTCCATGTGCTTTTCAGTAGGTGCTTTATGACATTGACCGAAGAACTTATTCAAGACTAAATTCATATTCTATAGTAACATTTATGTTTATATTTTGCATTTGTATGTAAACTATGTAATATTTAGCATTCTGATTTTTGTCTCTGGTTTCCTCTCATTAAGGAACTGGTGATAATCTCTATCCAGTATAGATCTAGAAATAGTCCTTGTTCCCTCCACATCATCTTTTGCATGCTCTGGGTTGTTATGGGCTCTCTATTCTATTCCATTAGTCTTTATGTCTGTTTTTATGTCAGCACCACATTTCTGGTTACTGTAGCTTTGTAATAATAAGTTTTTAAATCAGGAAGTATTTTCTTTTTCTATATTTTTATTAAAATATAGTTAATATACAATATTACATCAATTTCAGGTATACAACAGTTATTCAACATTGATATATCTAATGAAGTGATCACCATGCTAAGTCTAGTAACCATCTGTCATTGTACAGGTTATTATGATATTATTAAGCATATTCCCTATGCTGTACAGTGGTGTCTTCTTTAATTTCAGAAATTAAAACTACAACTATGTAGTTTTCAATGTATGTCTTTCATCTCCTTAGTTAAGTTTATTCTTAAGTATTTTATTATTTTTCATGCTATTATAAATGGAATTATTTTTTTAAATTTCCTTTTCAGATTGTTCATTGTTAAAACATTACTTTTGTGTGATTTTACATCTTGCAACTTTGCTAAATTTATCAGTTCTAACAGTTCTTTTGAAGAATTTTAGGGTTTTGTACATATAAATTCGTGTCATCTGTGAACAGAGATAATTTTACTATTTCCTTTCCAATTTGCATGCCTTTTATTATATTTTTTCTTGCCTGATTGTTCTATGACTTCCAGGACAAAATTGCATAGAATTAGTAAAAGTGGGAATCCTTATTTTGTTTCTCATCTTAGAGCAAAAGCTTTCAGTCTTTCACATTATGATATTAGTTGTGAGGTTGTCATATAGGCCTTTATTATATTGAGATAGTTTCCTTCTATTTCTAGTTTGTTGAGTGTTTGTAATCACAAAAAGGTGTTACATTTTATCAAATGCTCCTTCTACATCCATTGAGAAGAATGTGGTTCCCCCCCCCCCGCCCATCATTCTGTTAATGTGATATAATGATTTTTGTGTGTGTTGAACTATCATTGCACTCTAGAAATAAATCCCACTTGGTCATGGTGTGTAATTCTTTTAATATGCTGTTGAATTCTGCTTGCTAATATTTTGTTGACGATTTTGCGTTAATATTCATTAGGCATATCGTTCTGAAGTTTTTTTTATATTACTTTGTTGTTATATAATTTAATTACCTGTATGTTTTTGTTACTTTTTTTTAAAAAATATATCTTTATTGATTTCAGAGAAAGGGAAGGAGAGGGAGAGAGAGAGATAGAAACATCAATGATGAGAGAGTCATTGAGCCCACAATCCGGGCATGTGCCCTGACGGGAATCGAACCCTGATCGCTTGGATACTAGGTTGATGCTCAACCGCTGAGCCACGCCCGGCCGGGCTTTAATTTGCTTCTTAATAGTGGCTGTTTAACAATCAGTTCATACAATTCCTGAAAATTTAACAACTGATTCTCATGATTCAATGTGAGCTGGTTCCAGCATATTACTGGCTAGATTTTTCATGTCTCTTTTCCTTTTGCAATTTGGGCGACAGTGAATAGAGAGACTTGCTTAATTTCTGTCTTTTCTTTCTCTCTTCTTTCTTTCTTTCTTTCTTTCTTTCTTTCTTTCTTTCTTTCTTTCTTTCTTTCTTTCTTTCTTTCTTTCTTTCTTTCTTTCTTTCTTTCTTTCTTTCTTTCTCTCTCTCCCTCCCTCCCTCCCTCCCTCCCTCCCTCCCTCCCTCCCTCCCTCCCTTCCTTCCTTCCTTCCTTCCTTTTTTTCTTCTTCCTTTCTTTCTCTCTCTCTCCCCCCCTTCGTCCCTCCCTCCCTCCCTCCCTCCCTCCCTCCCTCCCTCCCTCCCTCCCCCCCTCTTTCTTTCTTTTTTATATATCTTTATTGATTCCAGAGAGAGGAAAGGAGAGAGAGAAACATCAATGATGAGAGGGTCATTGATCAAGCCCGCAACCGGGCATGTGCCCTGACTGGGAATCGAACCCCATTCGCCTGGATCCTAGGTCGATGCTCAACTGCTGAGCCACGTCCGGCTGGGCTTAATTTCTCATAATAATAGGAAGAGCAAGAAATGAGTATGTCGGCTTATTTGGCAAACAAACAAAAAACCAGAACAAGTATTAAGCTGTGAATTATTTTCCTTGTCCTTACCTGATTACATCATCTTGACAGTATGAAATTCAGTCCTTTTTCAGGAAGGCAATATAGTCTTTCTCTTTTTATTTTTTAACATTGGCCTGAGTAAATATTGTACTTGCATGATCTCGTTTAATTCTCCAAAGAGAATTTTCCTCATTTTAGAGATAAAGATGCTGAAGTTTAGAGAAGTTAAGTAACTCATTCAAAAGTCACACAGCTAGTTAGTGGTATAACCAACATTTGAACCAGATCTTCCTGGGCTTCAATTGTCATCTAATCACATATTGGCACATGCTAGGGTATATACTGCCCCATCTGATCTTTGGTGTTGATACATAACTGTTCCTCATCTAATACAGTCTCTACAGCTCTGGCTCAATCTGAGCTCTGTTCACACCCTCCTAGAAGTAGAGGGTAAATTTCAGCTGCCCTACAGTGTTCCTCCTGGACCATGAGATACTGTGTAAATATCTCAGGCATTAGTTACCTAGATATACCACACAGTTATTTGGGGGGCAATTCCTGCTTGGTCATATGTAAGACTCTTTGTATATTTAGTTGCAATTGACTTGCTAAAATTTTTTAGTTTGTTTTTTTTTTTAAATATGTTTTTATTGATTTTAGAGAGAGAAAGGGAGAGGGATAAAAACATCCATGAGATACATGTATCGGCTGCCTCCTGCACGCCCCCTACTGGGAATCGAGCCGGCAACTCGGGCATGTGCCCTCCCTGGGAATCAAACCAGGGACATCTTGGATCATAGGTCGACGCTCAACCACTGTGCCAGGCCTGCTGGGCTAAAAAGATATTTTTAAAAATATTTCTTCTAGAGGGACCTTGGGTAATTTGTGTCCTTTAAGGAATTTTTCCATTTCAACTAAGTTGTCAAATTTATTAGCATATAGTATTTAGCTATTTCATTACCATTTTCATTTCAGTAGAATCTATAATGATATTTCCTCTCATAGTCCTGCTATTGCTGAATTGTATCTTCTCTCTTTCTGTTCTAACTAGTCTTGCTAGAAGTTTATCAATCTTACTGATTTACTCAGAGAACCAGCTTTTGGCTTCATTGATTTTCTTTATAAAATTTTCTTGATTTCCATTCTGATCCTCATTCTTTTTTTTTTCTGTCTGCTTTAGATTTAACATGCACTCTTCATTCTACTTTTTTAAGGAAGTAGTTTAGGTCATCGATTTAATTCCTTTTTGCTATAAATTTCCCTCTAAGCTCTGTTTAAGCTATATCTCACAACTTTTGATATGTGTACTTCTGTTTTCATTTAGTTCACAGTATGTTCTTATTCCCCTTTGACGTCTGCTTTGACCATTTGATATTTAGAAGTTTGTCATTTAGTTTTTGTTAACAATCCTAATTTAATTTCATTGTGGTCAGAGGAAATACTTTGTGTGATTTAAATCCTTTTAAATTGATTGAGACTCATTTTATGGTCCACACTATGGAATATCTTGTGCAATTGAAGCAAATGCACCTTCTGCATTTGTTGGACAGTGTTCTATAAATGTCAATTAGGTCAAGTTGATGGATAACGTTCTAGTCAAGTTCTCA
Source organism: Miniopterus schreibersii (assembly GCF_964146895.1). Classification (NCBI taxonomy): domain Eukaryota; kingdom Metazoa; phylum Chordata; class Mammalia; order Chiroptera; family Miniopteridae; genus Miniopterus; species Miniopterus schreibersii. Next base: position 114,694,075 of record NC_138101.1, on the reverse strand, counting down.
CTGACTTCTCTCTACTTTTGATATCAAGTATTGAAAAGGGGGTATTGAAGTCTCTAGCTGTAATTATATATTTTCCTATTTCTCCTTTTAACTCCATTACTTTTGTATCATGTATTTTGAGTTTCTATAATTAGATGCATTAACTGTTTATAATTGTTTTCTTGATAAAGTGACCCTTTCACTATGAAATGACATTCTGTAATCCCTAGTAATATTCTTTGCCCTGAAATGTACTTTGTCTGATATTAATATAGCCACTCAAGTTTTCTTTTGATGTTAACATGGTATATATCTTTTTCCATCCTTTTACTTTCATGTCTTTAGGCTTACAGTGGGTTTCTTATAGGGATTTTCTCTTTTTATACTATCTGACAATCTTTGCCTTTCAATTGGATTGTTTCGGTCATTAGTATTTATTATTACTATTGATGTAATTGGGTTTAAATTGACCATGTTCATATTTGTTTTCTATTTACTCTATCCTCTGTTCCTTTTTCTTTTCTGCTTTCCTTTGGTTGTGAGATAGAGCTAAAACAGAGCTTAGTGGGAAATTTATAGCATAAAGGAATTAAATCAATGACCTAAACTACCTGCTTTTCTGCTTTCTAAAAAAATATTATTATTTATGATTTTACTTTACCTCTTTCCTGGCTTATTAGTTGTAACTCTTTATCTTGTTATTTTAGTGGTTGGTTTAGGATTTAAGTACACTTCTTTAACTCATTATAGTCTAATTTCAAGTGATATTATACAATTTCAAGTATAGAATAAGATCCTTAGGCCCTCTCCCTGAGCTTTGTGCTACTGTAGACACACATTTTATCCTTATAATGCCATAATAAGCTGTTACTATTTTTTGCTTCAAAATGTCAAATTTCTTTTAAAAAGACTAAAAAATAAGGAAAATGTTTTTTATATGTACATACGTATTTATAATTTTTGATGCTTTTTGTATACACCGAAAATTCAGGATAATCAAACTGTTAGGATGTCATTTATGCCTAAACTCTTGAATTTCCTGGAATGGCCAACAAGTCACACAAAGATATATTGCTTCACTTTATAAAAGGGACAATTGTGAGAATTTCTTCCACCTTCCAACCTGATGATGAAAGAGGAGATATTTCTTCCTAGAAGTGAAGTCTCTTTGGTTTTTTATCTCTTAGCTTTGAATACACAATCTTCTACATATGGTATTATTTACCCACAAATGCACAATACTTTGCACTTGTCCTTGGTGAAGCTATCCTGGTGCTTAAACATGTGGCCTTTACTTACCTATGTAGACTCAGGAGTTAAAATAGTTTAGTTATATCCCACCTGGGCAGGTAACTTTTTCCCTGATTCCTCATCTGTGAAAATTTTTTTGGTCATTTACATGGGACCATATAGTTAATAGAGTATAACCTGTACAACCATACCTAGTGCCCATGGTTATGGGGACTACACAAGGTAGTGCAAACAAAGAGCTTAGAAGAGCGCTGGTGATTAATAAGTGGTCAATAAATGTTAGCTGCTATTAGGACTGGAGTAGAGAATGTGAAGAGGAAGTGCTCAAAGATGATGGTCTTTGTAAACCATGTGAAGAGGTTTGGAATTCACCCAAGAGCATTAGTCAGATTTCTGTTTTAGAAAGAATGGTCTGGCAACAGAGTAAAATGAAAAAAGGTTTAGAGTTAAGACTGGAAGCAGGAGAGCTGTTAGGGAACTGGAGTCCAGAAGAGAGATTATGGTGGCCTGGACAAATGTGGCAGTGGTGGAGATGGAAAGCATGCGAATTAGTTTATGTGCCATGAGGTGAAAAAGGTTGAAAATCGCTGGACTCATCTTATTTGACTCAAGTTATTTTGTTGATCATTTGCAGTCTTGACTCCAAACCTGTGCTGCTCAATATGCTAGCTACTAACCACATGCTAGCATACCAAACGAACACATACAGGAAATTAAAACAATCATTTTTGCCTGATAGATGTGGGAGGTTAGGTAGAAGAAAAAAGGTCGACTCAGGTTTCTGGCTTAGTAAGATGGGTAAACTGTGGTGCCATTTATTAAGATAGAGAACACTAGAGGAGAACCATGCTGCATATGTGGATTCTTTTTAGGAGTGAGGAGTTGACCTTATTGTGGAACATGTTGAAGTGTTGAAGACATCCAAATGGAAATGATCAATAAACAGATTATATATATGTATTTGCTTTGGAACACCGTTTAGCAGAACTTTCTGCAGTGATGCAAGTGTCCTATATTTGTTCTGTCCAATATGACAGCCACTATGCCAAATGGCTTTTAAGCATTTGAAATGTGGCTAGTGTTCCCAGGGAGCCGATTCTTTAATTTTATTTAAGTTAAATTAATTTACATTTAAGTATTCATGTGGTTAGTAGCTAGCAAATTGAACAGAACAGGTTTGGAGTCAAGACTGCAAAAGACAAACAAAATTTGACTTGCGTCAAATAAGATGAGTCCAGCGATTTTCAACCTTTTTAACCTCATGGCACATAAATTACTAAAATGCTGCAGCACACTAAGAAATACATTTTTCCCCCCAACCTAACAACAACAAAAAGGTGTAATTTTGATTCATTCACACTGGACAGCTATTGTGCTGGCTGTTGTCATTTATTAATTTGACAATCTAAGGGAAAAGAGGTCAGTGCCCCTGACTAAAGATAGTCAGGTATTGCATGTTTTAAAAATTCTTGTGGCACATCAGTTGAAAATCACCATTTTAGTCTAATGGAAATTAAAGTTGGTTTTATAATGGTTACCTTGAAGTAAGATTTACCTGAAAGAATCCCTAATTTGACCCTAACAGCATACCAATTTTTTTCATATACATTAAACCTGTTGTGAACTTTTATTTATCTAACTTCTAAGCACAGTTCCAAACCCTAAATTAATTTACTGTAAACTTGCATAGTTCTTCCATCAATCATATTTTCCCAGAATCAAATGTGTGTAGATGAGTGGGGTGGGAAGGCTCTTATATCTAGAACTTCAACATTTGGTGAACAAAATCAATGATCACTCTTAAGTATATTCCTTGTAATGATTTTAGACATAGCCTGTCTCATCTTCCCAGATTAGAGACCAAATGTTTTCAGTCAATCCACAATGCAATTCTCTATGGCAAAAATATGTGCAAGTCCTTATTCCCAGAATCTGTGATTTACCTTGCATGGCAAAAGACTGAATTAAGGATCTTGAAGGGTTTATTTTGGATTATTTGGGTGGGCCTTAGATGCAATCACACATACACTTACAAGAGAAAAGCAAAGGGAGATTTCAGAGGAGAAGGTGATGTGAAGACAGAGTTTGGAGCGATGCCATCATACTCTAAGGGATGTCAGGTAGCCACCACAAATTGGAAGAGGCAAGAAAACGGCTTCTCCCCTACAGCCTCCAAGGGAAGCATGACCCGCTGACACTTTGATTGCAACTCACTGAAACTTATTTTGGACTTCAGAACTGTGAGAAAATAAATTTCTGTTGTTTTAAGTCATCATTTGTGATAATTTATTAGTGTAGCCATAGGAAACTAATACAAGTGGTCAGAAACAGTCTTCAGTAAAGACGAATGCTCTACAATACTGACAGTCTACAGACCAACCCCTTTTTGTTTTATAAACTACAAAAGTAGGGCAGATCGTTCTCCAAGACTGGATTCTCCTATAAAACACAGGGTTTTACATTTTGCCTATATGAAACTTTTTTTGAGGCTTTTGTACCTAATTTGTTCATAACTTATTGTTCTGGGAAAATACTGAAATTGTTGTCTGGTTCTTGAAATAATGTATTTCACAGATAATTTCCAAAGCTGGATAAGTATTACATTTATTTAAAAAATCTCAAAATGACTCCAATAGACATTTTATATTAACTCTAATTTTAATGTTTGCTTAATTTTGCCTAGCTTATTATTTAATGCATATCCTACTAGAATGTCAGATACATGAAGGCAGGAACTTGGATGATTGCTGTGTCCCCAACACCTACAATAGTGCCTGGCATAGTTAATAAATATTTGTTGAATCAATGTGTGATTTGTCTATTAATTCCTTTTGCTGTTACGTTTAAACATTAAAATAGCAGATTCTTTTTTGGGGGGAATAATTCATGTAGAACAAACATCATTACATAAAATAGACAAAAGCAGATCTGCTCTAAGTTATTAGTGAGGAATGTGGAATCCTGCTTACCCATCTGTAACTTATTACTAACATTGTAGCATATTCTATATTGTTATAATATTCATGAAAAAAATTCCTAAATTTGGAGTTCAGAAAACACTGTCTTTTTGGGAAAACAAAATTTATACCTAGGGTAAAAATTCAATTTGGGAGGTTTTTGGGCTTCTACTTATGAAATGGACAAAAGCATAATTGCAGAGGAAAGAATCAACAGTACGTTTCTTTAGGAACACAACAGGGACAAAGGTTACTAAGAAATTATATTAGTAATCTATTTCCCAGTTTACCTACCAAGCAGGGGGATACAAACAGCTGCAGCTTTGGGATCTGGCTGATGAGTTCAAACCCTGGACTGTCAATCACTGTGTAACTTTGAATGAATCTCACCTACAATATGGTGGTAATCCTAGTATCTACTTAAAAGGGTTATTGTGAGGATTAAATGAGATAATTACTATGCGTAGGATGTTACACTGTAAATACACAGTAAGTGGTAGTTATTAACTAGACTAGATGTCAAAGTTCCCATGATGACCTATTTTCCTTTCCCTAATATCTTAGTGTTTAAATTGCACGTTTGCATCAAGTCCTTCACTTCAGGCTATTTTAACACTGGTAGTAGAGTATATGGAAAAGTTGCAAAAAATTTAGAGGCCAAAGATGCAGTTTTGAATAATTTTCCTTATTTTAAAATGTGAATGATGCCAATATGTATTTTCTCTGCGTCTCAGAGTTGGTATGGTCAAATAAGAGAGTAAGTGCTTACATGGATATTGATCATCACTTGCCTACCTGCCACTTCTCCATCCCTGCCCATGCAACTCACTGCAAATTCCTGACTGGGTATGCTTGATGAGGACTCCTTTCCTTGTTCCCCAATCCAGGAGGCACACTAGGCACTTTATGGGCCCAGGCCTGCTTCTATCTGTGAGGTTTCATTTAGAAATTTTAATCCTAATCCCAATTATTTGAATACATGTAAATCAGCAGTTTAAGTTTTTAGTCACTATATTCTCCTTAAAGGACATAGAACAGAATAAACAAAAGTAGTTATCCAAATTCTAAGTCTGCTCCTTTGAGACAGGGAATTCTCTTAAAGGTGAGAATAACTGTAAAACACTCAAACAGTGACAGCTATATTACACCAAGATTTAATCCCACTCTTGATCTCACCCAGGTTCATGGCTTTTAACATCATCTATGAAGATAACTCAAGTTTTGACCTCCAGCCCAGACCTCTCCTCCAAATAACAGACTTTTATATGTATCTACATGACATCTCTAGTTGGATGTCTAATGGATACCTCAAATAGTCCAAAACTGAGCTTCCCCCAAACTCACTCCTCCCACAGTGCTTTCCAACTGAGGCCAGCTGCTCAGGCCAAATACTGTGGAGTCATTCTTAAATCATTTTTTTCTTTTCTCATGTTCCTCACACCTACTCAGCGAGCAAAGTTTACTGGGTTAACCTTTAAAATATAAACAAAATTCAACTACTTTTCACTACCATCCTTGTCACTATTATCTCCCACTTGGATTATTACAATTTGCTTCCTAACTGGGCTCCCCCTGCAGTCCATTCTGAAGACCAAAGCCAGAATGAGCCTGTTCACATCACATCACTCCTCTGCTCCAAACTCATTTCTCAAGTAGAGGTAAAGCCAAAGTCCTTAAAATCTCGGACTAGGTCCTCCACAAGCAGGCTCCCGGTTACTCCCCGACCTATCTACTCTTCTCTTTCCTGCTGTACCAGCCACACTGGTATTCCTTTAGGAAACCAGGCACTCCTACCTCAGGATCTCTGTACTTACTCTCTCTGCCTACAATGCTTTTCTCCCAATTTCAAGTCTCTGAACAAATGGAACCATCTTTCTTGCCCATCCCCCACCCCATCCTGGCACTGCTTCTCCTCCCATCCTTGCATTACTTTCCCCCTAATACTTACCACAATACCACTTAAATCTTATTAATTTTGTTTTTAATCACCTAATGAGATTAAAAACTCCACAAGGGCAGGAATTTTTTCACTGTTGTTGGACTGAAAATAGTCCCAAGCAGAGTAATCATTCGGTAAATAATTGTTGAAAATATGAACTTAAAGATAAAGTCATCATTCCCATTCCCATGTTCCCCTTTACTGAATGATTTTGATTAAAGTCACACAAAAGTTCTTGGGGTGAAAATAAAAGCAAAAGACCACTACACATTAGTTTGTCAACATGTAATGCCCTGGGTTTATTTTGTGAGAATTCTATCACAATTTTTCCAGGTGGGATTAAAAACCTTAAGGATAATGTATGCCATTGGATTGGGCATTCAGACTTCGGTACTGACAAAGCACTGGTAGTAGTCTGTTAAGTACCATTCTCTTCACAGAAGAGAGGTCAAATATTTCCAAAGGAAGGCACCCGATAATTGTGGTTCTGGCCTTGCAGCCTTCTGGAGAATCTTAAAAGGAAAAAAGCTGGCTGGCTGTTTTTAGAAACTGGAATGATGATACACATATAGCAATTACTGCATTCTTCTCCCTTATATCCTTTTGTAAGAACAAGTAAAGAATGAAGTCTTTTAAACAATTTGACAATAAAAAAGTACAATTTCTTTTGTGCTAAAAAAAAAGGGCAAGACAACATAAACTCCAGTTGTAAGGACTCCATTTGCATACTTGATTTAACACTTTTTGGTGTGGAAGGAAATTGGACTACTGGGCTGTTTGTAGAGCAGCAACATAACATTAGTGCTTTAAGTACCAGAAACTACCCACAGCTTCGTGGGCAAGTGGGGATGGGAAGATTCAAGAGACTTCATTTTTAGCTTGTTACTTATCCTAATGATAGTAGACCAGGAAGATCCCCATTTAACAGTACATTCCCCCTATTTTTTTTAAACTGATGCCTTTTTTTTTTTTGTAAAATCTGTATGTATGTCACCATTTTTTTCACATGATACACAGAAAACTCAGGGACCCAGAGGGGAACCAAGTTATGTTATACCATTTACAAAATACCAAGGAGTCCACAGCTACCTAACACATTTACTACAGCACAGGAACCAATGAAGGTACAGTGTACAAAAAACTGTAAACACGGCACAATAAATAGGTAAAACAGCAGGTTCCGCACCATGCACATGATGTGATGACACTTCATCTCTATACAATCTCACATCTCACACTCTTTGTTGCAATTTATTTCCCTCCCACCCCCCCACCCCCAAGTGCAAAGCATCACAAATGAACATTTCTGTATTCAAGTAACATATATACAAGGGTATTACAAATATGCAGTATTGTACAGATAATTGCTGTATTCTTAATTTACAGATGTTGATTTTTTTCCTATTAACAGTAAGAAAAAAAATTGAAGCATGAGAGATGAGCATTGCTGTCAAGTCCCCACAGCTGCCACAGAAATGCATGTGCTGCATTTCATCATCCCCTGCATTCAAAATGCTACTGATGCATAGCACCTAATCAAGTCCCCAGGTTGCAGTCCCACTCCTGAGAGAGCTACGTCACCTCCATCGCTACTGTATTGTCTGCTATGCTGTTTAGTGCTGGCTTTTCTGATTCATGATTTTCCCTGTTGAAATAAAGTTCAATAAATTACTTTTCTGCAACAAATTTAACAAATATAAATTGAACAAACCAAGGCTATTTTCCCAATAAAAAGTTTAAATGTTTTCAATAATAGAAAGAAATTTGACTCTTGGGAAAGACAGCAAGTAGAGGAATAGGAACCTTTATAGTTTATTATCAGAAATACACAACCAGAAGTCAGGCTTATAAATTCCATGATCGACTATATTACCAACAGAATTGTAGTAGCACCCAACCTAGATATTAAAAACACTAAAAATTCCCAACTTTTAGTTTTTAGTTTCAATTTCCTCCTCTACTAAACCATTCATCAGAGGTTTAAAATAAGGAACATATGTGGCCAAGGTTCATTCATGTCAGGACTTTAAGTAAGGTTTTACATACAGAGTAGAGCAGGACAGCTACTGAGCTGGGAATCAGAAGACTAGGGTCTTAGTTGTTCAAGCACCTAGACTGCTGAGTGCACCTAGAGAAGTCGGTTAACTTCTCTGGATCTGTTTCCTCATCTTTAAAACAAAGGAACTAAAGTAAGTTATATAAAAAGTTTTTCAGCCCTGGCCAGGTGACTCAATTAGCTGGAGCACTGTCCTGTGAAACAAAAGGCTGTGAGTTTGATTCCTGATCAGGGCACACACCTAGATTGCAGGATTGATCCTCCGTCAGTGCAGGTATGGGAGGCAACTGATGGATGTTTTGCTCTCACATTGATGTTTCTCTCTCTCTCTTCCTCTCTCTCTCTAAAATTAATAAAAACATATCCTCAGGTGAGGATAAAAAAAAAGCTTTCCATATACTGCAAATTTCCATGGTTATACAATTCTATAGTGACAAAAACCATGTATGATATACTTAAGAACTACAACTGATTGATTAGCTGTGACTAGAACCAGAATACTAGTAAGAATAGATTAGTATCGAGCAGACAAGGTCTATTAAGTTCAGAAGCAGACAGGGATGCATGGATTTGGAAACTCAAGGCTATAGTTTGTCGCTACAAACCCTGCTCCTCCTTCTAGGCCACTGCCAGCTGAGGAAGTCTAAATATCAGTCTGGCTTTTTCCTACCACTCCAACTTCAACTACTAACCTTCCCAAACCTGTAGACAAACTAGTTTACTTGTTAACCTCTGAACACGTTTATATTCCCCAACTCTCTGTCTTCCTCTTCTATGCCCAATCAAAATCAAATCTAATCTTATTTTGTAGAACATTCCCAGAACACTCTTGTGGAAAGATGTTTCCTTATACTGAAATTATAGCCATAATCTATATAATTAATTTGACAAGCATATAATGCTTTGTGATACCTCTAGAACGATTTTCACCTATTATTTACAATCAACATTATTTAACTTTTCACACTTTTATGCTTTTCTTCTAACTAAACTGAAAACTTCTTGTCTTTCTTTTTGTTTCCCCACAGTACTTTATAAACAGCAGGAATTTACCATTAATATTTAAAACAGAATAGAGCCTGAGTACACATTCTAAACTGTCCACTGAAACCCAAGAAGACCAGTTAGCATACAAAATAATCATCTGATTAAAAGTTGACCTGGCATGAACATTGTAAGGCTTTTTATTTATATGATTAAGAACAGCTTAGGACTCTAGCCATGTGAGTTCTATCAGTTCTGTCTACACAAAAAACTTTGGGCCCGGCTGGTGTGGCTCAGAGGTTGAGCATCAACCTATGATCCAGGAGATCACGGTTTTAGTCCTGATCAGGGCACATGCCTAGGTTTTGGGCTCAATCCCCAGTGGGGGGCATGCAGGAGGCAGCTGATCAATGACTCTCATCACTGATGTTTCTCTCTCCCTCTCCCTTCCTCTCTTTGAAATCAATAAAGATATATTAAAAGAAAAAAAAAAGCTTTGGGAGAATACACAAAGAAGCATTTGAAAAAGAACCCCATCCATCTAGAGGTATAAGAGTGAAAACATTATAAGCTGTTATCAACTAAATCCCAAATCATATATGCAGTATTCACTGTACCATTTAGTAAAAATTTTCAACAATACTGAATTAGATTTATCTGTTTAGTTCTTTAATAAATAAGGAATTCTCATGTATATATTTTTAATATATATAACGAAAAGAGCAAATGCCACAAATAAGTAGAGAGCAATGCCTGGGAATTTAAGTTGGATCTCTTTTCAAACACTTTAGTCTTAAAATAATTACTCACCTTGGGGCTGAATCTACAGAGGATGAAGATGGGACCTTGGAAACTTGACAGTTTGCTGCGGCAGCCAGCTTTAAGGCAGACGATGGAACAGCACTTAAAGTCCTAGGTATGTGTCGTGCATTTATGGGGGCAATAGAGTTTACAGTGGCAACTGATGAAGGTACAGTTAATCGAATGTTGTTCCCAATCAGAACCTGAGTTGTTGCAGAATTGGCAGCAGTTACTGGATGACTCAGTGCACTATGGGAACTTGAAGTCTGTGTCACGTTTGAAGGCTGTAACAAAGTTGAACCTGCTGATGGACTCATATGTACCGGTGCTGTTGGTGTAGTACTACTGAGGTGTAAGCCCTTGTATACTCCTAGAATAAAAGAGAGAAGCAACTAAGCAATGTGCAACTTGGCTGTTTATTATAGGAATGTGTTACAAATCTTATTAAAACCACTTAAATGTCATTGTCCTTACCTGAGGCTGGAAGGACACCATTCACCCCAATCCCAAGCACCACATCATCCTTCATCTTGAATCCCATCAGTTGTTCTGATGTCACCAAAGCAGAAGCAGCAAATTGAGCACTAGCAGAATCCAAAGTCTTGGAAACAAAACCCTAAAAAGAAAATAAAAAACAAATCTAATCAGCATCACTTACTTTCAAATTAATATTAAGCTACACAGGTATAGCAAAATCAGTATGAAAAATTAAAGTGGCAAACCACTGGAATATCTTTTGATAGTCAAATTTGAGGAATGTTCAAATAATCTTATAACTCAGGATTATGAATTTGGATCTTCATATGTGACAATATAGAATATGGACAAGTTAATTACCAAAATCAACGTCCTATAACGTGGAAACAATAAACCTCCAACACAAAGTGTTGGATAAGAAATAAGCTAGTAAAACATTTCAGTGATCTGCAAGTACATATAATAAATAAATGAATAGGTAAACTTCTTTCACCTAACTTACCATATATATACACATAACCAAAGGCACCTTTAGGATAGTAAGATAACTATTCCTTTAAAATGGAAGTAACTAAATATCATATCAGATATGATATTAATAGATTAAGAGGTCCTTGAATTTTTTACATGAATTTTTCTTCCAAGATGCTTAGAGAATCAAATCTCAGTCTCTAAGCCTTAAATATGTTTAAATGGCAGACATTTATCATACTTTAGGTTTAAAAGTGATTTCTTCTAAAAGAAGTATAATTTTTAATAAGTTGTAATACTAATTAAAATAACAAGGTAATGAGCTAGATGTCAGTGGGCTTATAATATTAAAGACATATATCAGACTACAGGTCAGACTTGAAGACAGGGTCTCTATCTCATTTAACTATGCTTTTTAGTTTTACTTTTTAAAATAGGGAGCAGAGGCAATAGCTTCTATACTCACCTGTAATGTTCTTTCTAAACCCTGTATAGAATGGCTATGATGTAGATTCAGGCGAAAGCCACTTTTCTGCTGGTTAGATGCAAGGTTCTATGACAACAGTTGGTAATTAGAGATGAACTCTGGTGGGAAACAATGAGGGATAATCATAAGACAGACAAATCCCTCACCTGTGAAGTGTTGGTGGAGGAATTACTATTTGCTTGCTGTTGCTGAATTTGTGCAAGCTGCTGTTTCTGCATTAGTGCCAGTTGCTGTTGATGTTGCTGGTATTGTTCGGCTGTAAATGCTGAACATAAAATGAAGAAATACTTTATAAAAATGCACAATATCATAGACTTCTGACAATACTAAAATTTCAGCACTAAAAAAAGTTTGTGCAAAATTAAAGCATTTGACAAAAGCTCATGGTCCTGCTAAAGATCACTTTCAAATGAAAATTTAAGCATTTTTACAACCACATTTAACAAGAGTGGCTTGAGACTAAAGAAAAACAAAATTAAACTTCCTGAGTTAAACACAGGAAAGAGAACTGCTCGCTTCCCAAGTTGCAGAACCATTATTTTTGTAATTTGTGACACTTGTATAAAAAGGTAATACCAGGTTGTTTTTTTTAATCCACATATTTGAAATTCAACTTTGCACTGAGCTTGAGAACAGATCTGATAATTACCATTTGGTTTCTAGTTTACTCCTATTACTGTCCCACAATGCATTCAGATGATCCCTAACATAACTGTTCTACATATTTTCTAATTTTAGTCATTATAAACATTTCCTCTATATAAAACATAAGGTTGTTGATTTATTACCTTAAAAAAATAAAAAAAAAAAAAAGAACCCATCCTTTAAGTTTAACAGGAAGAAAAGAGGCTCCATATGTTAATTTTCCCCACCCAATTAACCCACCTGGAAAAAATCCAGTCAATAAGAACGGAGTTGTTTATGTTGATTTACTGTACAGAATGATGTCTGAGGAAAGACACTGTGTTATGCTACTTATGTTTGTCTATGGAGAGCTCAGTTCTAAAAAAAACAAACAAAAAAATGTTCATTTATTACCCCTCAAAAAGTGTGTTCAGTTTTTAAAAAGGAAACCTTTTTTCATTTTGCCAATTAAAAAAAGCAAAAAAAAAAAAAAGCACATACAATCACAACATCTGACCTTAAAGGCTTCTTTAAGAAGCCTGTGATGTTTAGGTAAGAATTCTTTCAAAACAAAACCAAAAAAGGGTTATCATGCATCCCTGGATACCAGGGAATCTATAAATCATGCAAATTTCCTCAATCTCAAGTTGAATGTTTGCAAAATACTGCCACCTAATTTGTTGTCTGTAACTGCATTTTGATGATTTAGTTAGAATATCACTTCATCAAGTTTTGTAATTCTCACAATTCATGATGAATCATTTATCTACCAGTATACAGCTTCCACTCTGTACAACTACAAAGTGTTTGGGTAGAAATTCTACCATATTTTGAATGGATCGGAAAATTGTGAAAGAAGGTATTGGTATCTATATAGCTCTTAAACTTGAGTAGCTGAACTAAGTTTTTGGGCTACAAATTCAAAAAAATAATTTCTTATTGGGAAAATTCTATTGATTTTTAAATTTTGTGTGTTATAAATCTATTTAACTGATACCTGTTCTTTGATGAGTTTTTCTACTATGTTTGAAATCCTCGGATCTGATTTCTAATATGGAAAATTTTATTGATAATAGGATAATCTCTGAATATTGACATAAAAAAGTAATTTTTTGTCAACATGACCATTTCCATATAACAGAAATCTGTTGAATCAGAACTTGAAGAAAATCTACAAATTTGATCTGTCCTGAATGCTTAGAATGAACATAATATTATTAGTTTTGCTAATGTTTTTGAGATTTATATTTAATTTTCTAAATTTAAGTGAGTTGCCAAAGTCTTGAATTTCCTAGTAGGAATATAGATATCTCTATATTCTAGAGTCTAGTTATAAAATTTCCCCTGGATATTTTTAATGAATGATCTTGAAGAACTGTACAGATTATGTATTAGCTGGAAGCAATGGTAGTAAAAACCATGGGTCTGGGGGCCAAGACATCCTGACTGCTATTTTAGTTCTCAGGTCTGCCATAACTAGTAGAGTATACCTGCGAAAGTTGCTTAACCTTTTGGGATTCAGTATGTTCATCTAAATATGAAAGAGATTAAATAGGCGATGACTGTAGTCCTTTTATGCCATGAGATGCTATTTTAAATTTCTTCTGAGACAGGAAATTCCAATCCAAAAGGCTGTGTACATCAAAAGAAAGCTTGGCAAGGTAGTAAATTGGGCCAAGTACAATCTGAACTGGGTTTTAGATTATTACTTATACAGAAAACCAAGAACATCTTGGATGCCATTATAATTCAAAGTGTAACCAAATGTTAAGTGGAAATAAAAATGACCATACTTCCTTAAATCTCTATCAAGGTAGAAAGTTTTTAGGTTATATTGTCTACCTCCATATATTATACTGTGGTAGTCGAACTTGCAATTTACACAAAGATGGACAAGATGGCTTTGTAGACAGAATCAGAATCATTTCTCAGAACCAAAAAGTTTTAAATCAGGAGGGATCCTTAGTGATTTCTTCCTACAACCTCAGATGAAGAGACTTTCATCTGAGGTTACAAAGGCATTTACCAGGTGAAGGGGGAAAAGCCCACCTCCAAACCAATGAGATTTAAAATATAAAAAGAAACAGACAAAAGTCTGTTTTAGATTTACTATTATTTGCATGAGAAAATAAATTTTTTTATGTACCGACTTGTGAATCAAGTGCTTAAAAAATCTCATATATACAGCACCTAACAATAGGAGTTTAGGCAGCGAAGAAGTCATGTGAGGGACATGATTAAAACCTGAGAATTGTAAAGGAGCATAACAGGACTTCAAATATTTGAAGGACACTATGATGTTGGAGATCAAGAAAACTTATTTAGTACGCTTCCAAAGGCAAAACAGGAACCAGAAGATTTAAATTGAAGGAGGCAGCTTTTGTTCAATATATGGAAAAACTTCTAAACAAGATACACAAGTGTACAATAACCTGATCAAGAAAGTTGTTGAATTTGCCCTCACTAGAGGTGTCTAGGCATAGGTCAGAAACTATTACTGTTTTTTGTTTGTTTGTTTGTTTTTAATCCTCACCTGAGGATATTTTTTCCATTGCTTTTCAGAGAGTGGAAGGGGGAGGGAGGGAGAGAAAGAGAGAGAGAGAGAGAGATATTGATCTGAGAGAGAGACATCGATTTGTTGCCTCCCTCATGCACCGACCGGGGCTGGGGATAGAACCTGCAACCGGGGTACATGCCCCTTGGCTGGAATCAAACCCAGGACTCTTCAGTCCGAGGGCTGCTGCTCTAACCACTGAGAAAACCAGCTAGGGCTGAAACTATTATTGTTTTGATAGCTTCTTACAATTCTCTGGGGTAGAAATTTAGATGAAATAATCTAAGATTTTATGAGTCCACTTCTTAATACAAGGATACTGGTGCATCATGTGATACACCAGCAACTGGAATATCTGGTATCTCAGGCTGCTGCCCTTTAGGTGACATTCCTGCAGCTGAAGCAGATCAACTAAAATGATCAAAGTGCAGGTGGGGAAGGTGACAGGTACTTTGGAAAAAATGAACAATTTAAAAATTCAGTTGAGAAGATGGATTCTAGATTAACAAAATGTGTATTTCGTTAAAAAACAAAACAAAACAAAACAACCTCAACAAACCCAAATACTTATTTTAAAAGATACCCCTCAATTACAGTATTTTTGAACAGTACACAGGCAGGAAGTTATTTTAATACAGAAAAAAAGTTAACTCTTAAGAAATAAACATAAAATAACTCCAGACAGTTTTAAAACATGACTCCCTAATCAGTAAGCTTGAATTGATAGTTTAGATTGAGATTTATCAGTCACACAGATACCCAATCTGAAAACAGAAGTTTGGTGATACATTTGATGGCAAAACATAATTGAACCCTGAACATGAGATTATTTGTAGTCAAACATTTTGCTTAGTGTGACTACTCTTCCATTTCACTGTAAAACTGTAGAACTGTTAATGTATTTTACTATGGGTGCTAGTTGAGACTGCTGAGGATGCAATTCTGAATTTTCAAACATATTTAGATAAGGATTAAGGTCTTTCGAATTTACAAAATTCAACAAATTATTCAGTGCTCAAATCTACAGTTCCTTTTCTATGGTAAAATTCAAATTTTATGTTACAAACCGAAGTAAATTGCACTAAGTAAGCTGCAGATATTGAGACTTAAAATATGACATTCTAGATACAAATTCCCTATTCGCTTATGAAAATAAACCAAGTCTTTAGTGCAGATATGTGAGCTTAGAAAACTGATTTAGTACGCCGATGAAATTTCATTGGGAACTAAGAATTCAAATCCTGAACATACAATGGTGGTTTTAAAAAATCACTTTTCTGTTTTCAGTCTTTCTGAATTATATAGAGTCCTTTCTATTTATGATAAAAGGTGTTAATTCTGACATGTGGTATCCCCCAAACTCAAATACATGCAAATAACACTTAGTCACAGAACAAAGATTACATTTTCAAAGGTGCTTTTATCAACTAAAAAAAAAAAGAATTTGGAAACGCTCCAAGTCACATATTAACTAATAAAGATTATTAAAAATACAATCTATCCTTAAGTGCTAAAATCTAGTCTCAAAAATTCTAAATACACATATAGTTAAGTCCTCCCAAGTTCCTCAACACTGTGTCATTCTGCTATATAGTATCCAGAGGATGAAGCACTCCAGCTCCTGACTAACCAGACTACCCATCTGGCCACACAACTATGCAAATTTGCAAAAAGGTCAAGATTGGGAAGCAAACAAAAAAGATTCTGAGCAGTTGAAAAAGAGGTTACTAAAGTTGGTGTGTTAAAGCTCAGTTCCTTTACTAAAAATAATGGGCTCCTATCTGAAAATGAGAATAAATAGGCCGTTACAGATGATTATTTAGAAAAGGGAAAACTCAGTCCAGAGGGTATCACTATGTCACAGCACACATGTTAACATTTAAAACTATGATAGAATAATAAAAAATGTCTAAATCAAAATCCACCAATTTGGCTTAAGCAGCAAGCCAAGTATACCAACTGACTCATATCTCATACAATGGTTAAGTTCTAATGTCAGTAAAATAAAAATTAAGCCTTAAAAATTCCTCTAGAGTACACCATATGATGCAGACCCATCTCTTTCAATAAGCCCAACAAAGCCAGTTTTTCTTCTGACATCAGACTAGATGCAAGTTTCTGTGGTTGAGTAGTATTTGTGGGCTATGTTATATGAAAAAAAAAATCTTTAAAACTATAATTACACTGCCCAAGATGAGATGCTTAATCTATGAGTGATTAATGCAGGGACTGATGCTATCAGGAGAATAATAAAGATTCACTTCTCCCATTCCCACTGTAGCCCACTCCAGCAAATACATTATTCTAGTAGAATTGTATTTAGAATCCTGAATGACATTTGAACTGCTAAATTTTTATATTTTTCTCCAGAGGCCTACAGTTGAATTCACTTAAACATACATATGATGTAACTTCACTGTAATGCACTTTATAGAGCATAAAGAGAAAAGCTTTAGGTTTCTGGAATATTCACGATTATGGAAGATCAAAGCGCTTTTCTACAGCAATCAGTAGGCATCTACTCTTAAAGCATAAGGGAGCTCTAGTAAAATTGAAGGGAAACTGCAAAGAATTAAATGCAACAGGAAAAACTGATAAACCCATTTTTTAAAAGTTATGTCACATATATAAGGGAAGGAAATAATTAAAAAGAAAATTAGAGTTTACTAACATTTTTCCCCCCAGCTAAACTTTTGGTAATACTCCTCCTCTTGTTCAGTGTTCACCTTTTAATATTCTTTAGCCAACAAATCAATAAATTTTACAATTCCAATGCCAACTTAAGTTGTATAGCAAAACAATTTACATAAAAAATATCACTACAAGATCCTAAGGATGGTTACACAATTCAACTTCTCTATTCTAAGAGGTGGAAAAGATGGGGATTGATGGAACATGCCAATTTTCAATGAGAAGTCTAAAATAATTTTACACAGCTTAAAAATCTGTATCAGGGAAAACATATTACAAGTTTATACTTTTAAAATCTCTACACCCAACACTATAAATAAGTCCTCCTTCATTTTGGTTAAGACTATAAAAGCAGAGAGAAACTGACTTTTCATGATACAGAATAAAATTAATGGGATTATAAACAATCTGTTAGGTCTCAAATACTTAAGATTATCTTTTAGTTAATTTCTGAGGAAAAAAGTGATTGTTTTTCTTATGAGCTGAATTACTTTTTTTCTAACACAAAGTAAATTATGAAATCTTCTCTGGAAGTCTTTAAGAATAAGCACATTTTCATATTTATTAGAAGGTTTTACTACAGCTTTACCAGATGATTAGGGGAACAGAATAAATATCTTTATAGTCCTTTCAAAATCTGTATTTAAATTATCTTTATAAAAATGTGTAGTAACATAATTTCGACAGTGGATTTCTATAATCTACATGCTAAAATAATACATTTATGCTTTAAAATAGAAAGGTAGCCTGGCTGGCGTGGCTCAGTGGTTGGGCCACAACCTATGAACCAGGAAATCAAGGTTCAGTTCCTGGTCAGGGCATGTTGGGGGCGGGGGGCGGGTTTCAGGCTTGATCCCCAATAAAGGGCGTGCAGGAGGCAGCTGATCAATGAATCTCAGCATTGATGTTTCTATCTCTCTCTCTGAAATCAATAAAAACATTTAAAAAATAAATAAAAACATAGAAAGGTAAAATTTTAGAAATATTTAAAATAGCCATTTATTTTAGACACATTTCACAAAGTAGTCATAATGCTAAAGTAGATATTATCTAAAAATGTTTCCAAAATTATTAAAATAATCTTTTAACTTAAATATTATTCTATGAAAAATTACTTTCTCTCATAATAATTATTCTGAATTACTGTGAAAAATAAAGCTTTGCATATCTATCAACTTGCTGGTCTGCTTTTAAGCAGTATAAGTGAAAGACTAGAGAAGTGTCCAGGCATAAAATAGCAACAAATTATGGTCCTTCCCCCCCATATTATTTTGAAAATGTTTAAATCAATACCCATGTACAAACAGGATTCAAACAGATACTTAAACGTAGGTCTTTTTCTTAACTATTTTGAGAAAAAGACTTTTAGCCATAAATATAATAAATCACATATTCAAAAATTGATAAACCTGACATTTCCATAGAAATGTACATTATAACAAATAAACATACCAAAGTGTGCTGAACCACTGCTACTTTTACTTTGCGTAGAGGTACTGCATATCTGGGTCCCAGGTTGTGCTGTTCCTGTTCGAGTTATACTCCTATATAATTTTCTACAGGAGAGTTCATCATTGTCACTGTCATGTAGGGATGGTGTCCGAGGCCTAAAATGCCGCCATCTACATGACTTGATATTGACTAGTATCTGACTGAGGTCTTTAGAGAAAGATCTGTCCGAGGTATTTGTTTCTGAGGTATTGGCAGACTGATTGATTGGAGAATGTTGTGGTGAGGAAAGCATTTCCAAATCCAGATGGTGAAACATACTGTCATAGTCTGAGTGAGCTCTGTCCAGTAACACCCTATTAAAAATAAGGCAGAAAACATGTGTGTAAAATAGCTATTCAAAAATTTAAAATAAAAATGATTTTCTTTCTCTCCCCCAAATCCAAAAAGCCATCTCATACTGAATATTTAAATTTGATTATTGCAATTTTTGGCTAAAATCTTAATATCTAATAAGGGTTTTTTATTTAATGTTATAATGATATAATTAAATAAGAGAGTAATCCACCTCAAAGAATAAGGTAAATATTTTACAACAGTAAGAGTTCTAACAGTTCTAAGGGTTGGTTGACCAGTGTAAGTTACTGGTAACATATGAAAGTCTTTTTCTTTTCAAATTACTTTTAAACTGAAGATTTTCACTTCCATTACAAAGCACCAGAACACTATAAAATGCTGCTAACATATTTGTTCTCTGTTTAAGTAAAACATTCATTGGGGAGGGGGGGCAGGAAGAGGAGGTAGGAAAAAAGCAGTAAAAGGTGTGCGATCTTTGGGATATGTTATACCATTAAAAGTTCTGATAAAATATTTGAGATGTTACTAACCTAAACTTTATAAATGACTTTACCTTAAAATGTTAATGAATTAATGCTAGTATAGAATAAAATATAGCCACCATAGAGAATTCTCACTACTAGTGATGTCAATGTAATGATATGGGAAAAAGTGCTAAATAAAATGTATTTTGAAGATGGAAGGAGACTTGACTTTGGTGGCTGAACACACAAAGCAATATACAGATGATATATTATAGAACTGTACACTTGAAACCTATATAATTTATTAACCATTGTCACCCCAATAGCTTTAATAAAATTAAAAATATGCATTTTGATGCCCAGGTAATTCTAAACTAATGTTTAAGTGATAAGAACTGCAAACCAAAATTAAAACATGAAACAAATGTGTAAGCCATTAATTTATCATAAATCATACTCTTAGCTTTCTTCCTGAAAGCACCTTGACATTATGTTTTGCTTTTTCATTTTTATCTTATTTTACACAAAAGCTTTCTTTTTCTTTGCTTTTATGCGTTCTGCAATTCCTTCCCTCCCTCTATACAATTTCTCACACAAACGCATCTACAGTATGAAGGAGATCTATCAGGTTTAAAAAAAGGAAGAGCAATGAGATCCCGACAATCTGAGATGTCAAGATCAGGTCATACATGGAACCTGGAGACTTTTCACTGAAAAGTTAAACAATTCAGTATACTATATATGGTATTTCTTAGTCTATTTAACCCCCCCCCCTTTTTTTTTCTCAATAACTTCAAGAATTCCTGAAACAACATTTGTAGTTTCTTTAACTTAATACAATTTATGCAATCATGGCTTACACTTGCCTTTACTTGGTGCCTTTTGTCAGAATTCTGTGAGGATAGCTATCTGAGGTTTTCAAACTTGGGAAGAAAAGCAGATCCATTAGGGATCCATTAGTTATGCATTAAAAGCTATGGCTGTGCCTGGCTGGGTGTGGCTCAGCAGTTGAACATCGACCTAGGATCCAAGAGACCACGGTTCGATTCCCGGTCAGGACAGATGCATGAGTTGTGGGGCTGGATCCCCAGTCAGCACCTGATCAATGACTCTCACCATTGATGTTTCTGTCTCTCTCTCTCTCCCTCCCTCTCTTTGAAATTAATAAAGATATATTAAAAAAAATAATGCTATGGCTGTATAAGCACCAGACAGCAAGACAGAGTATTTTGAACAAAAAAATAAGTCAAGAATACAAATGGAAACAAATGAGCTACCCTAAATAGCACTTTAAATTTTAAATTCGATTATCCTCTGTCTAAAATATCTCTATGCTTAGGATACAGAAATACCTTACCTTCCACCGCGACCAACCCGTCTTCGTGCAAATCCAATACACCTTTGCGGTACGGTAAGGGTAGTTAAGCAGTATCTATATCGCACATCCCCTAATCCTCCGTCCTTAGGACTAGTCCAAGGCCAGTTGCCAGTTCGGTCTAAGTGAGGCTTAAAAAAAAAACTACGTTATTTTACTTGGTCAGTTAAAGGTAAACATATTGTTATTTAAAAAGAGCCTAAAACTTACAGCATAGTACTGACAGCCTGCTTTCCTACGGAAAGCAAATGGACCATCGGGATCATTCTCTTCCTCAGCTTCCGAAGAACCAGACAAAACCTTTAAATAAAATGCAATGAGTCACTGCATGTGACTTCCTCCTACATTACTCCTCTACATTCATAGAAAAATTCTTATGTTTACCTGGGAGAGAGGTTCTTCATCTGAGCTGGGGAAATCATACTGATTTAAATCTTTAGCATTAAAGACTGGCTGTGCAGCGGGACTCGTCTGTTGAGGAGGAGCAGCAGCAGACGATGGTAAGACTTTGGGCTTCTTTTCGTATTTACGTTTAGGTCGGATAAGATCAGCTTTATCTTGCTGCAATAAAGTCATGAGTTAATCAAACACTAGGAAACAATTTTCGACAAACCTGCAGTTTTGGGAAGTTTTTAAAAGTTTACTACTGTAATGAAGGCATTCATATTCATAGGAAATACAAGACTCTTATGTTTTGTCATCTTATACTGTAAAGTCTTAGAGTTTGGTTGGTCTCTGTGAAAACATGAATATGCTCCTAAACATCATCGATAAAGTATTTTGTTACATTTAAAGGACAGGAAAAAAGTTCTCCAGCTCTGAAACCCTTAACTGCAATTAGTATTTACTGCCGGCTCCTGTTTCTTTTTCTTAATTTCCTATAAAAATACTAGGAGGGAATTTTTAAAAAGGGATATCTAGTCTTTATTCTAAAAAATTAACAAATCAATATGGAGAAAATAATAATGAAAAATTTTACATATACAGATAGCAGACTTCAGATTACTGTTAACAGTGGAAAATAAAGCCATAATGCTGAGGTGTTAGGAAAGTAAAGAGTAGTAAAGATTTACTACTAGCTAAACAATGAAGTCATTCTGGAGTGGTGAATTTTGAGCAGTATTAGAGGACAATGACATGAAATCTTTAAACAGGAGAAACATGAGGATAAAATACACAGGTAGAGTGACTGATCTGATGAACAAAGGGCATGTTAGAAATATGTATGGCAGGGATGGCAGAGGTAGGAGAGGTATGAATTTGATGTGTAGGGAAAAGGAAATGATTAAAAGCAAAAATGGTATTTGTTGGGAAGAAAAAGATCATGGCAAATATCTGGTTATGTAAATATGCTAAATATTGGTCAAGTTTTATGCAGTTTATGGCATGGTTTCTTGGGAAATGTTAATCACAAAGTTAATTATTATTTACAACTCTACTGTTACAGGCCAGTCTTGAATCAAAAGCTGGCTTTGCAGCATATTTCATGGGAGGATATACTTTTCTTTTTCACTGATTCTAATGATAAAATATCACTCCATTATCAGCTACTATAATCAGAAAACTTTATATCACCTTATTAACTTTAAACTCCTTCACATCCACTGCTTCCTGATGTTTAAATTGACCGCTATTAGTAATAGGGATGATGGGGATGGCGTAAGTAGGTTTCAATGGCTGTCTCTGTGCCATAACCTCAGACATAATCTCTCCATTGTAGTCACCCAAATTATACCTGGAATTATAAAAATGAAAGTTTAAAAAGTTAGTTCTTTAAGTACTTACCCTTCTATTAATAGCTGAGATGTAATTATAAACAATGATTAGACTTGGTAAAATTAGTTAAACTTTGATTAATTTGCTGAATGCTCATTAAAATGAAAGATTATGTAATTCCTTCTGTTTCTTCCTTTTACTTTCTGGCTTATAGCTTTATATTAGCACCATAAATAGAAGACTGTGGCTAAAAAAACAAAGGCTCAAAAAATTTTTTTTAAGTTTTATTTATTGATTTGAGAGAGAGACAGGAAGAGGGAGAGAGAGGGAGTGGGAAAGTGGGGGAGAGAGAAAGAGAAAGAAAGGGAGGGAAGGAAACACCGATTTTGTTCTCCTTATTTATCCTTTCATTCATTGGTTGATTCTTGTATGTGCCCTAACTAGGGATCGAATCTGAAACCCTGTCCTATAGGGATGATACTGCCACCAACTGAGCCACCAAACCAGGGCACAAAGGTACAAATATTAACTTAGCAGTTTTGGTGAAAGATTTGGTCGAGATGTTGAAGTTAATAACTAAAATGGTGCTGAGGAAGTTTCTACTAATTTCAATTGCCTGTGCTATTAAACTAATTTTTCTGAACTGAATCACAAGAAATTCAACAGTGGTTTTCTTTGGGGATAGGGACCAGGAAATAGGGGAGCAAGGCTTCAAGTTTTCACTGTGTACCTTGCTGAATGGTTATTTGAGTGTTAAAATTATGGGCCTTCTCCTTCACTCTTATGTTTTCTTTTTTAAAAATCAGTACCATCTAGTAAATAAAATAAATACTTTAGGCCGGCCAGCAAGGCTCGATTCCCAATCCCCAACCTCTGGTGGGGTGTATGCAGGAGGCTGCCGATCAATGACTCTCTCTCATCATTGATGTTTCTACCTCTCTCTCCCTCTCTCTGAAATCAATAAAAACATATAAAAAAATAAAAATAAAAACTTCAAATTGAAGTTATAGCCATGCACACACTACATAAGGACAAACAAATATGTAAGATTTCAAAATGGAAATACCTGGCACACTTTAATTTTACTGAACACAATCACTTTTAAAGAAAATAAAGAGAGGAACACATGTAAAATTATACAAAGTATATCATACCACACATTTAAATAGTCTTTATTATTAAAAAAAACACATTTCTGGACTTACAGGTAATTTTTAGGAGATAACTCAGTATACAAAATGCTTATAGTACCATACTTCCTAATGCTATTAAAATATACTTTACCTCTTTTCCATAATTTCCAGTGTTAAGTGCAATAACTCCCTTTTACTCTTTTCTCTTCTTTTTATCATCTCTAGAATAGTAACAGCCCGACTTAGATCTCGACGCAGCTTAAGCATTTTTTCATAAGAGGCTTCATCATTTTTGCGATTCTGAAAATATAAAAGTCCTTGTTTAATGTCAATAAGCATTTCTAGCTAGTGGCATTCTGAACACAGCTACTCATATATATAAGAATATATATATTTGAAGGGTTAGAAGAGAATTTTAAAATACTAAATGAGGGCAGATCACCAGGAAATCAATTTTGTATATGATTTTAAACAGATGAATATCAAAATATACCAACAGCTCCATAATGAAACTTAAGGCCAAATTATTTTAAATATTTTCATTATATTGTATAGAAAGTCTACTTAAACACAAATTAAAACATAGCCTCCTGATACTGAGATATTCATAACTATAGTTTTCTTACAGTAAAAAACTTACAAAATGTCTCAAATTCACTTACTTTTCTAGTTTGCATTTTTTCGGTACGTCTTCTAAAAGCCACGTAAGGATCATTTGTGCTGGAACCATCTCGCTTCTCTTGTTTTACTGATGGGATAAGAGATGGCCCTCGACAGTTTTTTCTCTTTTTAATCCAGTATTCATAAACCTCTCTAATTAATTCGTCGTCTTCTTTTAGCAGTAATTTGGCTTCCTGCAGACTGACTGGCTAAATATAAAATTATTATGTCATTTTCATATAGTATACATATATAAGGTTCAAAGATACGTCTAAATTTAAATGACAACAATCAAAATAACAACAGCATTTACAATAGCAAACACATGGAGTGCCTTACATACACTAGTCACTAAGCTAGACACTTTATATACATTATTTTATTTAATTTTCACAACAATTCTATGATAGTTATCATCTCTATTTTACAGATGGGAAAACTGAGGCACAGAGAAATTTAAACATACTGCTCAAGACTATACAGGTTATTGTGGGCAGAGACAGGGTATGACTTCATGCTTACTAATTCCAGAGCCTGTTCCCTTACCTCTCTCCAACATTATACTCTTTCCATATAAGTGTAGATATTTATATAAATACACATAAACACACATATATACAATGAAGTTGTACCTGCTGACCACTGCCTTTCTCTAGACGGTCAATCATCTCCTCAAATTGCAATGGGCAGATGTCCATTTTCTTTTTCAGTTTATTCACGAATACTTCATCTTCAGAATCCAAATCATAGTCAGGCTGTTCAGCATCCAAACTAAAAGCTGACAGAAGAAATCATAACCATCATTTAGTATGTGACGCCATTTGACAAACCTTCTCACAAATGTTTGGGTAAAAACAAGACATAGACTTTCTAAAGAAATAAAGAAGATTTTTGAATTTTGTTTTCAGACACACAATCTAAGCTTGTAGATATGTTTCCCACGTTTAAAGTTTAAGAAATAGAGATTATCTTTACTATTAGTATAGATGTCATAAAAGACAATGGATGTGACTCCACTCCCAAAAGCAAATAAATTAGAAGTCCATTATTAAAAACATAAAGAGATTATTAATGCATATGAAAGTTTTTAGTTCAAAAACTGACAAAATATCAGCAATTTCACATGGTTTGATATAACATAAAAAGATCTTAAGTCCTATCTTATAAATTATTTAACTTCTTTACAAAAAGCGTAGGGTGCAGTATTTAAAGCTAAAGTGTTAGAAGTCACTGCCAACAATAGTAATAACTATCACTTAGTGAATGCATTCCTGGCAAAGGAGGTTTATTCCCTCATGAGACTCACTGTCATGGTGATAGAAATGTGAGGTGTTACTTGTATTTGCCAAGATTTGAAAAAAAGAGGCATAAACCACCACTCTATATTATCAAATGTCATTTAATTACTTATGAAAATGAAGTGAGGTTGACCATAATATAACTAAAATTAAATTAAGTAGCTTGATATCACAATTTGTCTTACATCTTTCCCTTGCCTAATTCCTCCTACTAACTTCCCATCACCTTAGAATCCAAATCCTTACAATTACATGAGCCCCACCTCCCTTTTTAAATATGTTTTTATTGATTTCAGAGAGAGGAAGGGAGAGGGAGAGAGAGATAGAAACATCAGTAATGAGAGAGAATCACTGATTGGCTGCCCCCCTGCATGCTCCCTACTGGGGATCAAGCCTGCAAACTGGGCATGCGCCTGGACCGGGAATCGAAACCTTACCTCCTGGTTCATGGGTCAATGCTCAAACACTGAGCCATGCCGGCCAGGCCACAAGAGGTCCTTTTTGATCTACTTGTCCAGTCTCACCAGTATTTTATGACCTAGCAATATCAAATTTCATATCTCACACAGCAAGTTATTTCGAGTCTTCAGGCTTTTACATTAGCTATTTTCTGCCTGCTCACCTAGCAAATGACTATTCTTCTCAAAACTCAACCTGATATCAACTCCTATAAAGTATAGCATAGGAAATATAGTCAATAATACAGAGTGGAGCAAAAGTAGGTTTACAGTTTTCAGTATGTGAAACATATAGTGTTTATTCTTTTCTTTTTTTTTAATATATCTTTATTGATTTCAGAGAGAGGAAAGGAGAGGGAGAGAGATAGAAACATCAATGATGAGAGAGTCATTGATTAAGCCTGCAACCCGGGCATGTGCCCTGACCGGGAATCGAACCCTGATCGCCTGGATCCTAGGTCGACGCTCAACTGCTCAGCCATGCCTGGCCGGGCTAGTGTTTATTCTTGTATTACCTATTATTTATTGTATTATTACCCTACAAACAACTGCAAACGTACTTTTACCACCCCCTGTATTGTAATAACTAATAACTATCTATGTATGGTGTGAGGTGGGTACTAGACCTATCAAGGGAATTGCTTTGTAACTTGTATAAGTATCTAATCACTATGCTGCACATCTGAAACTAATATAAAATAAATATTGAATGTCAATTATAATAAAAAATAAATAACTGAATATATCATACCATTGTGTTTCATTTTTTATTTTGGCCTATATCACACTTCTATGACATTCCTAATTACAGTAAATAAATATTAAGACTCATAAAAATCTCTGTATGTTAACATCTTTGCACCCATGTTTGTTTCAACTACAGGCCCTCTAACGATGTTCCATGATCTAATTCTGTTTGTTACTGCTATGGAAATCGAGTTTTTGGAGATCTCGAAGTGAATTAAAAACACTTGTTTCTCTTGTCCCTAACCAAGATAATCTATATTTCTGTGATTCAATAGGGTAACCACTAGCCATGTGTGATTAATTGAATTTCAAGTAATTAAATTAAAAATTCAGCCCAGCCGGGCTTGATTCAGCTGTTGAACATTGACTTAGGATCCAGATCGAGGTTCGATCCCTGGTTGGGGCACATGCCAGGGATGCGGGCTCGATCCCTGGTGAGGGGCATGCAGGAGGCAGCCGATCAATGACAACTCTCTCATCACTGATGTTTCTATCTCTCTCCCTCTCCCTTCCTCTCTCTGAAATCAATAAAGATATATTAAAAAAACACAAAAACTCAGTACCTCAGCCCGGCTGGGCATGGCTCAGTGGTTAAGCATCAACCTAGGATCCAGGAGATCATGGTTTGTTTCCCAGTCAGGAAGCATGCCCAGGTTGCGGGTTCAATCCCCAGTCCGGGGCATGCACGAGGCAGCCGATCAGTGACTCTCTCATCATTGATGTTTCTATCTCTCTCTCTACCTCTCCCTTCGTCTCTCTGAAACCAATAAAGATATATATATATATAAAAAAAAAAAATTCAGTACCTCAGTTACATTAGCCACATTTCAAGCCACAAACGCAACATATGGCTAGTGCTGTACCAGATGGCAAAGATTACAGAATGTTCCCATCATCATTAAAAGTTCTATTAGAGTGGTGATCTAGATAATCCAGAAAACCAAATTGATAGGGACCATCTAGCAATGTTCTGCCTTTGTAAGGGCATATTTTATATATTTTTAGGGTCTCATTTATACACTACTACTGCATCCTCCACTATAAAATTTGTTTCCCCTTAGATCAAACACATTTATAAAGCTTAATTATTCATAGAGAAACAGGCTCACCTAACATCAACTTACTTTTGCATTACCAAAGTACATCTGATATACTTCTGGCATACATTATACCATCAATGACAAGTCATGTCCAACATATCAGGAAATGGAATCAAGACTGGAAAGGAAAATTCCTATCCAAGGGATCTCAGTGTGTTTCCCACTGAAATTAACAAGTATCTGAGAGTCAGAGTGCTCTTGCCTCTGCAAGAAGCTATTCTTTTAGTTGGTACAAATATATCTAAGATCTTAAAATATAAAGAGAGCCCATTCTTGTTCAGATATAAAATATTAAAACCTTAGAGAAAAGCTAACATGAAAAAATTCACTTTAGGATTTCATTTGACCAAAATAAACTCATAGACAATGATCTAAGTATAATTTAGCTTCAGCCAAAACTGGAATTCTGACAGCTCAACCACAGCTAACAGATGTAATATATTTATTATGGTCCTAGAAATAGGAGTGTCTTCTAATTTTCTGGGCCATGTTATTGAGTGTGTTCAAAGTAGAAAACAGGGTGTAAAGAGAATCAGGCCAATGGGTTGCTTCTTCTAATTAAGTTCTGCCAATTAAAATGAGACCTAGCTAGCCAATAATTGTTAAATAATGGGAACCATACTGTAGAAGCTGACTCCTTTAAAAATATTTGATAGGGACAAACACAGATACGTGTATGGTTAAACAAAATACAATATAATATACAGATGGACAAAATACTATTGAAAACAAATCTAAGCAAAAAGAACACAATACATATAAACTGAATAATTATTTTAAATAGACTGGTACAAACCATGGTACTTACCCTCAGACTTAAGAGTCCAGTGATAGAGATGAAACGTATACGAATGTCTGTGTAACAAATGCCATATTGTGGCTTGGACTAAGTGTGTACAGGTGGGTATGTCCATAACTCCAAATAGTATTTTTAAAACATAAAAAGCAAATAGTGAAATAATATTTGGGCCCATGGAATGCACAAAATGTGGGTTACAAACAATATAATTCCTGATTGAAAAGAAGGCACACTATTCAAGGTTGAGGAGAAATTTCTCAGATCAGGAATGGTAAATAGGTTTCAACTCAGTACTAACTCTCAATGATTAGTTAATATGTACTTGCAAAACTCCTGGAGTAAGTACGTTCTGAGCAGCAGAAAGTATTGTCATAATAGTGATATTTAGTTTGAGGTGGTAGGTATTTGATATTTTTTGCCTTAGACTGAAGAAGACAAAACTATCAATGGACAACCAGACCAGGAAATTCTTTCAACATCTCCCCCCCCCCCCCAAAATATATCGTTATTGATTTCAGAAAGAGGGGATAGGGGGAGGGGGAGAGAGAGAAACATCAATGATAGAGTCATTGACTGGCTGCCCCCCTGCATGCCCCACAGAGAGAGAGAGAGAGAGAAAGAGAAAGAAACATCAATGATGAGAGATTCATTGACAGGCTGCCTCCTGCATGCCCCTCAGTGGGGATCAAGCCCACAATCCTGGCATGTGCCCTGACCAGGAATTAAACTGTGCAATTTCCTGGATCAGGTTGACGCTCAACCACTGAGCCATTTCAGCCAGGTTTTCAACTTCTTTATAGTATTTATAAGCGATTAGAGCTTGTTGTTACGTCTAGAATGTTCTTGGGAACAGTAAGTGGAGAATCCCACATTTGAAAGTTCTAAAATCCCAGAAATGAAAATTTTTGTAGACAAAGTTCTATGGTTCATGCTACAGAGTTTATCTGTCAGAAAGTGGTAGCTGAAGAGTAATGGGGGAAGAATGTATGTTGTAGTGGGATGTGGAGGCAGTCAAAGGGAAGGAGAAAGTATGTAATCTTTGAGAATGAGGGCATAAAGACAGGACACATCTATTCTGAGAGGCAATAAAAATAAGCTCTACATGTATCTATTTTAAAAAATATATTTTTATTTATAAGTTTAAATTTGTAAAAGATGCAAAATAAAAATGGTACAAGAACACCTGCAAATCTTACCCAAATTCACCCAGTGTTAAAATTTTATTGTTTTATCATTTGTGTGTGCATGTATGCTCTCTCTCTCTCTCTCTCCACACATACACTTATTTATTCATTTTTAATGTTTTTATTGATTTCAGAGAGAGGAAGGGAGAGGGAGAGTTAGAAACATCAACAATGAGAGAGAATAATCAATTCATTGCCCCCTGCACACCCTCCTACTGGGGATCGAGCCTGCAAACAGGAATCTAACTATGAACTCCTGGTTCCTGGGTCGACGCTCAACCACTGAGCAATACTGGCCAGGCAAACACTTTTTTTTTTTTAGCCATCAAAGAGTATTATACGCTGCTCTTTCTGCTAAATACTTCAGAGTATATTTCCTAAGAATGGAGAGATTCCGTTATATAATCACAGTCATCAACTTCATAAATTTACACTCATACAATTTTACCTCTTGCCTATATTCCAATTTGTCAACTAGTCCAATAATTTATAAAATTTTCTCCCTCCAGCATAGAACCAGTCTAGGATTAGGTATTATCTTCACTGTTGTCTCTTTAGCCAACTTAAATCTGGAACATTTCCACAGCCTTTGTCTTTTTAAAAAATTTTAATTTTCAATTACAGTTGACATTCAATATTATTTTTTTAAATTAAATTTATTGGGGTGACAATGGTTAATATGAACATATAGGTTTCAGGTGTGAGTTTCTGTATTATAAGATCTGCATATTGCTCTGTGTGCACACCACCCAAAGTCTTATCTTCTCCCATCACCATATATTAAGACCCCAGAGATCGTGCTTTGATCTGTTTCTCCCTTTAGATGTGTGTTTTGGTGCTCCCAGGTTGGGTGCATATATATTAAGAAGTGTTATGTTTTCTTGATGTAGCATCCCCTTTATTATTATAAAGTGTCCATCTTTGTCTCCTGCTATCTTTGTTGTCTTGAAATCAATTTTGTCAGATATGAGTATGGCTACACCTGCTTTTCGGTGGATATTATTTGCTTGGAGAATCATTTTCCACCCTTTTACTTTGAATCTACCTTTGTCTTTGCAGCTTAGATGTCTCTCTTATAGGCAGCATATGGTTGGGTTTTGTTTTCTGATCCACTCTGCTACTCTGTGCCTCTTTATTGGTGAATTCAGACCATTTACATTTAGAGTAATTACTGATGTATGAGGATTTCCTCTAGCCATTTTATCTTTAGTTTTCTGGTAGCTCTGTGCCTCCATTGGTTCTTTTCCTTTCTACTTCTATCTGTAGTTTTGGTTTGGTGGTGTTTCATACTGCTTTCCTCTGTGTCCTCTTTTTTTAAGCTATGTGTCCTGGATTGGGGATTTTTGTGTGTGGTTACCATTAGGTTTATAAAAAATAAAGTTGCATATATACAATAGTTGTTTTTTTTTCCTTTCAAGTGCATCTGCTGTTCATCCTTCTTTGCTGGTTCAGACCCTTACCCCCTCAACTTTTACGTTTTTGTTGTCACAAATTATCCCTGTTTACGCTGTAAAGTTTTTGGCGATCTTACTCGTAGTGTTGTGACCTTATGTTTTTTGTTGCAGGTAGAATAACTCCCTTGAATATTTTCTGCAATAGAGGTTTTCTGTTTATAAAATCTCCCGGCTTCTGTATGTCTAGGAATGTCTTTATTTCTCCTTCATATTTAAAAGACAATTTTTCTGGATATATTATTTGTGGCTGGTAATTTCTCTTTCAGATGTCTGAATATTTGGTTTACTCTCTTCTGGCTTGTAGAGTTTCTGCCGAGAAGTCAGATGAAATTCTGATGGGTTTTCCTTTGTAGGTCACTTCTTTTCCCTGGCTGCTTGGAGAATTTTTCTTTGTTATTAATTTTTGACAGTTTTAAAGTAATGTGCCTTGGAGAGGGGGACTCATTGAGGTAATAAGGTATTCTGTTTGCTTCTTGGATTGGATGATCTAGTTCTTTCCATAGGTTTAGGAAGTTTTCATCCACTTTTTGTTGGAATAGATTCTGTTCCCTTTTCCCTCTCTTCTTCTCCCGTCATGCCTATTATTCTAAAATTGCTTTTTTGGATGGAGTCAGATAATTCTTGTAGAGCTCTTTCATTTTTCTTTATGTTCAGGTCTCTCTCTTCTGCCCTCTGTGTCATTTCGAGATTCCTATCTTCAATATCACTATTTTTTCCCACCATCTGGTTGACTCTATTTTTTATGCTCAGTAGCTCATTCCTAATCTCCACAATTGCATGCTTCATTTCCAGGATTTCTGACTGGTTCTTTTTTGAAGTTTCTGTCTCTTTGGTAAAGTACTCATTTTGTTCACTGATGTGTTTTCTGAGTGCACTGCCTTTCCTGTCTGTATTTTCTCATATCTCACTGTGTATTTTCAGAACTACAATCTTGAAATCTCTGTCATTTATATCACATATTTCCATGTGTTCCAACTTGCTTTCTGAGGATTTTTCATTTTCTTTCTGATCATCCTCATTACCATGCTTGTTCATGGTAGTTGCTCCTCTCCATTTTCTAGGCATAAATGCCCCTTATATAGCAGCATTCTCTGAAGAGGTCTTTCTACTATATTCCAGTAGATGGCGCTGAATTGCAAGATTTTTTTACCTCTGTGACCTCCCAGACTTGCTCTCCACAGCTTCCTTAACACAGTACAGCTGTGATGCTTGGGGGTGGGGTTTTACACTTATTGCATTGACAACTCTTGGGTCTCCCTGGATCTCCCAGCCCCAAGCACCAAACCCAGGGTTCAGGCACAGAGGGAAACAGCGGTTCCACCGGAAGCTCTTGGTTTACAGATAAAATGTTCCTCGACCTGACACCAAGGGCAATGGGAAATGAGTTTTGGGAGTCCAAGGGGTGGCAGGGCTCTGTGGTTCCATTTCTTTGCCAGAAACAACCCTGCCTGACAGTGGACAGTCCCACAGCAGAACCCTGCACTCTGTCAGGCATTTGCTTGCTCAGTCACTGTTCTCTCTGCTTGCCCTGCTGGCCTGGCCCCCGCAGCTCTGTTCCTCCCAGACAGCTGAAGGAAACACCCGCTTGCCAGCTTCTTCCCCTCTCCCAGCCTTGCCTTGAGCTCCTGGCTGCAGGGCTGCATCTAATGGCTATCTGAGATTTCCTCCCTTCTTGTCTTGCCACCTACTCCCGGTTGCCCACCTTTAGATGTTTCAATGCCTGGGTTTCTCAGGCATGGCTCTGTGTTGGGTAGGGAAATCTTTGTTGAATTATACCTGGTTAATCTGCTGAAATGTCAGGGAAAGATTTCAAGGGTCTCTCTCACGCCGCCATTGCTCTGATGTAACCTCAATATTATTTTACCGTCAGGTGTACAACATAGTAGACAATTATATAAGTTACAATGATCACCCCCCAAAAGTCTACCCACCTGGTATCAGACATAGATAGTTATTACAATATCATTGACTATATTCCCTATATTCCACTTTACATCCATCCTTTGTCTTTTAAGACATTGATATGTGTGTGTGTGTGTGTGTGTTATAATTACACTGCTTTTTAGAGAAACTGAAAGGGGGAGAGAGAGGAGACATTGATATTTTTTGAAGAAAACATACCTCTTCCCAGGATATTATTTTATTATTATTTATTTTCACCACATTTCTCACTTTGATTTTTCCCCATTGTGATTACATTATGCCTTGTTGGCTGGCATACTGCATAGTCAAGTTTTTCAGTCTTCCTCAGGAGAAGACATCTAGAGGCACACAATGTTCATCTGTTTCTTGTGAGTGATAATAATTTTGATCATCAGTTAAGAAACTACCTTGATTATGCTGCTGTATTTTTTCCATTCTTGTAACTAATAAGCAGTTTGAGGATTAATGACTAGGCAAATATCCTGTGCCTCATCAAAATTTCCTCATATACTGGGCACACATTGATGATTCTTGTGTGATCCAATCTTTTTTTCTTTTTAAATTATTTTTTTAAATTTATACTTATTGTTGAAATTATTACAAATGTTCCCCTTTTTCACCCATTGATCTCCTCTCCCTTCACTCTTCCCCCTAGACCTTCACCATGCTATTGTCTGCGTCTATGAGTTATGCATATATGCATATAAGGTCTTAGGTTAATCTCCACTCACCCATCTAACCACCCCTGCCTTCCCTCTGAGATTGTTCAGTCTGTTCCATGCCTCTGTGTCTCTGGATCTATTTTGTTCATTGGTTTATTTTGTTCATTAGCTACCACATATGAGTAAGATCACGTGATACTTGTCTTTCTCTGGCTGGCTTATTTCAATTAGCACAATACTGTACAGGTCCCACAACGCTGTCTCATAGGGTAAGGGATTCTTCTTCTTCTTTTTTTTACATCTGCATAGTATTACATAGTGAAAATGTCCAAGAAGATGCTTGATATGATTTCAGTCTTCTTGAACTTGTAGAGACTTGTTTCGTGTCCTAACATGTGGTCTATCTTTGAAATGGCCCACACACACTTGATGAGAAAGCATATTCTGGAGCTTTGGGGTGAAATGTTGTATTAATGTCAATTAAATCCATCTGGTCTAGTGTGTCATCTAGAATCACTGTTTTCTTGATTTTTTAATCTGGAAGATAGATCCTGTAAAGTCAGTGGGGTGTTAAAGACCCCTACTATGACTGACTGTATTACTGTCGATATCTCCTTCAAAGTCTTCCAGAAGTTTTAAAAATTTTTTTCAGCCTGTGTGAATCTTTTGTTCTGAGGTGGGACTCTTGTACTCAGCATATATTTGGGTATGTTTTCTTATCCATTCAGCTACCCTATATCTATTGAGTGGAACATTTAATCCATTTACATTTAAGGTTCTTACTGATAGGTAGTTATCTATTGGCATTTTATTTCTTTATGCCTGTATTTCTCATTCTCTCTATTTCAATTTATTACAGCAGTCCCTCTAACATTTCCTACAATGCTAGCTGGTGGTGATAAATTCCTTTAGTTTTTTTTCTCCCCTGGGAAGATCTTTATTTCACTATCTGTTTTCAATGACAGACTTGCTGGATAGAGTATTCTTGGTTTCAGACCCTTGCTTTTCATGACCTTGAATACTTCCCTTCTGTCTTGTAGTTTCTGATGAGAAATCAATCAGCTGACAGCCTTATGGGAGCTCCTTTGTAGGTAACAGATTGTTTTTCTCTTCCTGCCTTTAAGATTCTCTCTTTGTCTTGAATTTTTGGCATTTTAATTACGATGCATCTGGGCACGGGCCTCTTTGGGTTCTTCTTGCTTGGGACTCTGTGCCTCCTGAACTTGTGTGACTTTTTCCTTCACCAGGTTAGGGAAGTTTTCTTCCATTATTTCTTCAAGCAGATTCTCTAACCCTTGATAACTTTCTAGATCTTCTGGTACAACTACAATGTGAATATTGTTACATTTCATGTTTTCCAATAGCTCCCTTAAATCGTCCTCCTGTTTTTTAATTGTTTTTTCTTTTTGGTTCTCTGATTGATTTTTTCCACCCTGTCTTCTAAATTTGGTGATCTGATCCTCAGCTTCCCCTAATCTGCTCTTTATTCCTTCCAATGTTTGCTTGTTTTTTTTATCTATACTATGTCATTCTTAATTTCCTTCATAGTTTCCATTTCTTTTCTCATGCTGTTGAGCATCCTTATGACCAGTACTCTGAACTCTGTATCTGAACTCTATATCTGATAGATTGATTATCCCCATTTCACTTAGCTCTCTTTCTGGAGAATTCTTTTGTTATTTCATTCGGGGCTTGTTTTTTGGCCTCCCCATTTTGGCTGTCTGTTTGGATTGGTTTCTATGTATTAGATAGATCTGCTAGGACTCCCAGTCTTTTGGATGATCTCTGGTGCAGGCCAATGTCAGATGCTGCTTGTGACTGGACTTGAGTACCGTGTTTGAAGCTCTCTGCCACATTCAGCTTGTTGTTCCCTGTGCTGGGGCTGGGAGCTGGGTGTGTTTAGACAAGACCAAGATGTGCACCAAGGTATGCTTTTCCAAGCCCTGGGTCCAGAAGCAAATCAGGCAAAGACACAAAGCACCCAGAGGCTGATTGTTATTCAGTCTCTTAAGGTGCCTCAGGCTGTAGAAATTCCACAGGGTGGGGCAATTGCTTTCCTGCCAGGCAAAAGCTGCTTGGATGGTAAATGTCTGCCTGAGAAAGATGTCCTCTGCAGTTTGGGGAAATGACTCAGCACAGGAATCCAAATGGCTGTCCTCTGAACTCTATCCCTCAACCAGCATACCTCGATTCTCCTCACACAGCTCTGGTTCACTCTGCCCTCTCTTTGTCAGAGCCTAGGGCGAGTGGCTGCACACAAAATTCTGTGCGTTAGACCTTTAAGAGTGTGTCTGCGTTTCCAACTGTCTTTTCCTGGCAGAAAGAAAATCCTGCTGCTTTTCATAGCTAGATGCTGTGTGGGCACCTTTCTCCATTCTGGTGCTCTGGGCTGGGAAGCCCAGCTTGAGATTTAGACCCCAGATTTCTTAGTAGGAACCCCCCACAGGTGAGATATCCCTCCGGAACTTAAGCTGCTGCTTGCCAGCCCTCTCTCTCTTCTCTGCATTTCCTACCAGTCTCTTTTGTCTTTGGTTATGAGGGTGCTCTCCAGTTAGTCTACTGTTGCAGTTGATTATTTAGGATATTTTTTCTGTATTTCAGTTGTAATTCCAGTTTGGTCCTGGAAGAGTGTCAGTATAGCTTCCACTCAGTCTGCCACCATCTTGGAATCTCTTGTGTGATTTCATCTTGATCATGTTAATTGCGAAAATAATTTCCCACTCCAGAACTCTCTTCACGTGTACCATTCGGCCACTGGCATTGCACAGTAAAAGCATGAGACATACTCTTACTCTTATCCATCACTTGTCTATTTATCATCACTTTGGCATCATGAATTCCTACTTTTTCAAAGGTTTGTAATTCATTATTACACTTAAAAATTTCCCGTTAAATTGTCCCAAAATTAGGTAGTGGAAACTCCTGTGTCCTTCTGAGTGCTTAATTTCTTGCATGACATGATGTTCCAGGTTCATCTTTTACTACCCTGCCCCAGCCCTGAAATCAGCCACTCTCCACAGATTCTCGGTGCTAGGTATGCTCACTGCTACTGAATATTTTTGCTTCTTGGCCCTTCCAGTGGACAGAACTAGAAATGCATATATCTATATCTATCCACACATATATATATACCTATACAAATATACATATCAAAACCTTTTAAAAAGTGTTTGCTTTGAGGATTAACAGAAGAGCTTTGAAACCCAAGTGCATGGGGAATAGGGAGGGCAAACTGTTCTAGTCTTCTGGTCAGAACTTTTTTGTCCTTTCTTACATTATTAATAGGAAAGGAAAAGTCCTATTTATATAATGATTTTTATATGGGTTTCTTCCTTCAAAGCTCTGACTAAGATAAGAGAGAGTAAATTATTATCTCTTTCCTAAGCCAGGTGAAGACAAGAATAGAATTGAGATTTTCCAAACTAAAAAGTTACGAAATATTAACAGATAACATGTAATGAATACATTCAAAAAATGTTTGGTTAAAATAAACGTTTTTTAAACTGCAAGACACCCAGAGTCTATAAAGAGAGTAATACTCTCATACGCATTATGCCTCTGGGGGTGGGGCGGGAATACAATATGCAATAATTCTAACATGTTTAATCACTGAGTTTTACGGCATACTAATTATCATCTTGAATACTCCTAGGAACAGTGTGTGTAACTTTTAAGAGCTTTATGTAACAGAAATGAGGGGAACTGAAATGAACCAGTCCATATATGTAATCTGAGGCAATTTACTAGACCACCTAGCAGTAAAGATGCAGTATCAACTTTGCAGAAACTTATACTATTATTAGCTTTTTATTATTTAGTATATTAAAAGCCAATAGACATGATCACCATGTCTCTCACCAACAGACATGGGGATAGCCAGAGGGAAAGCAGAGTTGGGAGAGGTAGAAGTGAACAGATGGAGAATAAATGGGGACAGAGAGAAACTGGACTTTGGGTGGTGAACGCACAATGCAGTATGCAGATGATGTTTTGTTGGGCTGTACACTTGAGACCTGTATGGTTTTCTTAACCAATGTCAATAAAATTCAATAAATAAAAAAGTCAATACCAACTTATTAAAGAATTGACATCAACTTTACACAATCTCTTCCTGAAAATGGAATAAGAATTTGTTCAATAAAATGTTAGCAAATCCTACCCAACAATGTATGAAAAAAAACAACAACAAAACACCACAGCCAACTGGGATTTATTCTAGGTATATAAGGCTGGTTCAACATTTGAAAATCAACCAGTTGTACGCTATGGTATCAATAGGCTAAAGAAGAAAAATCACATGATCCTATCAATTGATGAAGAAAAATGCATTTGACAAAACTCTTTCATGACAGAAACTCCCAGCACACTAGGAATAGAGGGGAACTTTCTCAATCTCATAAAAAGCAACTACAAAAAATCCTATAGGCAACATTATACTTAATTGTAGATGAAACACTAAAAATTGTTTCCCTCTAAGATCAGGAATAAGCAAGGATGTCTACTCTCACCACTTTTATTTTAACATGGTACTAAAGTTCTAGCCACTATAATAGGCAAAAAATGGAAAGAAAAGAAAAAAAGATATGCAGATTGGAAAAAATAAAACTGTCTCTATTTGCAGACTACAACATGATCTTCTACACAGAAAATCTGAATCTGAAAGAAGTTGCAAGCATTTCCTAGGACTAATATGTAATTTTAGTTAAGACCACACAGGACATAAGCTCAACACGTAATTAAACTGTATTTCTATATAGTGAAACGAACAAATGCAAACCAAAATTAAAAATGCAATACCACTTTTAATTGCTTCAGAGAAAATAAAACACTTGGGTATAAATCTAAAAACATCATGTACAGGATTTGTGTTATGAAAATTATAATGTGTCAATGAAAGAAATCAAAGAAAATCTAAATAGCAAGAGACTCATACTATGGCCATGAACTAGAAAATTTAACACAAGATCAATTCCTCCTAAAATGATCTATATGTTTAATATAACTCCTATCAAAATCTCATCAAGTTTCTTTGTAGATAACGAAAAATAAAGGAGGAATCACTCTCGCTGATGTTAAGGGTTATTATATAGCTGCAGCAACAAAGACAGAAGTACTGTCTTGGGATAGACACAATAGAGGTCGACAGAACAGAATACAGAACCCAAAAATACACCCAAATCAATATGCCTAATTAATTTTTGTCCAAGAACCAAAAGCAATTCAATGGAGGAGGGAAACTGGATATCCAGAGGCAAAAAACAAAAACAAAAAATTACTTTGACCTAAACCTCACATTCAAAACTGATCATACACTTAAATATAAAATGTAAAACTTCTAGAACAGGACATAGGAAAAAAACTTTGGGACCCAGAACAAGGGAAAGAGGAGTTAAAAACAAAATCATGATTTATCTGTAAGAGGAAAACTGATAAAACTAGACTCATCAAAATTAAAAACTTCTGCCCCGTAAAAGACCCTGTTAACATAAGATAAATTACACACTAGGAGAAAATATTTCAAATCACATATATGACAAAGACTTTCTGTCTAAAGTATATTACCAAAACAAAATCCTCAAAACTCAACATCAAAACAAACCAATTAGAAAATGGGCAAAAGACATGCACAATCATTTCACCAAAGATGGCAAATAAATACAAAAAGAGATGTTTAACATATTAAGCATTCAGATAAATGAGATATCACTGTATACCTATTAGGCTAAAATAAAAAGTAATAATCCCAAATGCTAGCAAGGATACAGGAGAAACTGGATCACACAAACATTGTTGATGATAATGTAAAGTGGTACAGTAGTCTGGAAAATAGTGCAGAAGTTCTTGTGCAACTAAAAATGGGTGACCCAGCAACTACATTCATAGGTATTTATCCCAGAAAAATAAAAAACATATTCACACAAAAACTTGTACATGTATGGTTCATGGCAGCTTTATCTGTAATAGTATAAAACTAGATACCCAAATGTCTTTCAATGGGTGAGTGGTTATAAACAAACTGTGGTACATATATATTATGGAATACTTCTCAGCAGTAAGAAGAAATGAACTACTGATATATGAAAAACTTGGATGAACCTCAGGATATCATGCTAAGTGAAAAACGCTAATCTCAAAAAAATACAAAGTACATGATTCCATTTATGTCACATGAACTAACATAATCATAGAGATGGAGAACAGATTAGTGGTTGCCAGACTAGGGATGGGTTTGGCTATAAAGGAGTAACAAGGTGAGTCTTGTGGTGATGGTATAATTGAGTATTTTGATTGTGGTGGTGATTATACATATTCTGTGAATCTATAATTATTCAAAACAAAACATTAAAAGAAACTCAAAGGCAGCTAACACTAATTTAGTTGACTTTCTTTCCAAAGACAACATACTTCAAATTTGTACTGATTAAAATTTTTCTTTCCAAACAAGCTATAATTATGCTGCCATTTTATTACTATTTGATTACAATGTCAGCTAAGTCAATTCTTTTCTAAATATAGTACCTTTTGACTTTTCTAACCAGAATGTAATTCACTCATTACCAGTAAAATGTGTTTCGTGGATTTTAGTCATCAATAAGCAGTCTATTTGTAAAACATGCAAATTTTTTTCCTGACAATGTAAATTGATTAATATAATTTTATCTTACTCAATCCTGCTTTAACCTAAAAGCATGCAATTGTAAGATAATATAGCCTGTGGCTGTGGAATACAATGTGGCTCTAGTAAATATATACAGGAAGATCAGATTTACAACTTTCACATGGACATGACTTTTCCAGAGAACTTACTTTTAGGTTCTAATATTGATCAAATTTGTTCAGAATGTCTGTGTCTTATATGTAATTAAATGTGAGTGGACAAGAAAATTACATGACACTTAAATTTGGTTCACTTCAAAGTAACTTTTAAATGAAGTTATTTTTTCTAAAGGAAATCAATA
The DNA here is from genome assembly GCF_964146895.1 of Miniopterus schreibersii. Taxonomy (NCBI): domain Eukaryota; kingdom Metazoa; phylum Chordata; class Mammalia; order Chiroptera; family Miniopteridae; genus Miniopterus; species Miniopterus schreibersii. The sequence continues at coordinate 114,653,066 of NC_138101.1, read as the reverse complement.
AGGTTACGTGCAAATAAGAGGTAAAGATGAAAAAATATCACAAGTTAAAAATATCAGATGTCTCCTACCACCATGTGAGGACACAAACAAGTCTGTGGTCTGGAAGACAGCCCTCACCTGACCATGCTGGCACCTGATACCGGACTTGCAGCCTTCAGAACTATCTCTGAGGGAATAACTAGGGCCTGACAAGTTACAAGACTTTGAGAAACAAAAGGCACTCTGGACTCAAGAACAGACACGGGAATATATAGTCACTCTGGCTATGATAGTTTCACTAGTTCAACATAATGAAATAGACATGAGACAGCTCTTTTCCTCCCTGGTTACTTGAAGATGGGCCGCCATCATGAACAGCTTAATAACTATCCATACCAGGAAGTTCATGACCAACAAACTACTTCAGCGGAAACAAATGGTCATCGATGTCCTTCACCCTGGGAAGGCAACAGTACTTAAACCAAAAGTATGGGAAAAACCAGCCAAAATGTACAAGGCAACAATAGATGTCATCTTCATATTTGGATTCAAGAATCCATTTTGGTGGTGGCAAGACAACTGGCTTTGCATGATTTATGACTCCTTGGATTATGCAAAGAAAAATGAACACAAACACACACTTGCAAGACATGGCCGTTAGAAAAGAAGACAAGAAAACAGCAAAAGGAACACAAGAACAGAATGCAGAAAGTCAGGGGGACTGCAAAGGTCAATGTTGGTGCTGTAAAAAGGAGTAAAGATTCTTCAGTGACTTTATCTATGATTATGCACATTTTTCATGAGAGGATTAATAAACTAAAAACTTAAAAAAAAAAAAATCAAATGCCAATATAGTACTGGTAAGAACCAATATGGCCACTATGTTTACTTTTGGTTTTTACATTTAAGAAATAGTAAATGTTTAAAACCCAGGACAAAAACTAGATCATATAGAGAAAAAGTTAACGAGTTAGAAAAGTAATTAATGAGTTAAAAACTAGTAAAAAGTAGTTTCTTTATGCCCTTAGAAAAAACAATAAAAGCAAAATAGACTTATACTATCCTGAAAAAAGTTTAGAAAGGCCCCTGGAAAAACCTCTTGCTATAAAAGTCAACAAAACCACCATGAAAACTGCCACAATTTTTTTTTTTGAAAGGACACACATTGTATAATTCTTTTTATTTATTTATTCTTAATCATCACCTGAGGATATTTTTTCCATTGGTTTTTCAGAGAGTGGAAAGGGGAGAGAATGAGAGAAAAAGAAACATTGACGTGAGAGAGACACATCAATTGGTCACCTCCCACTCCCGCCCCTACCAGGGTGAGCCTGCAACCGAAGTACATGCCCTTTGCTGGAATCAAACTGAGGACTCTCTGGTCGGAGGGCTGACACTCTAACCACTGAGCCAAACCACCTAGGGTGAATGCTGTTGCAATTTTACCTTAATAACTTATCAACTATGTTTCAAGTTGTCAACTACTTGGGGAATGAGAGAATGAAATATACAGTACTTATTCCCTTACAAGCTCTCAGCTATTCAGCATCATCTGTGATAATTATCAAAAGATTGTTTCTAATGTAGAACTTATCATTATCAAGTGAAATAAGTTAACAATTAGAACACTAAATTTTAAAAAATTAGTAGAGATACAGATCAAGGACTGGCAAACATGGCCCAGGGCCAATATTGGGCTGCCACCTTTTTTTGTCAATAAAGTTATACGGAAACACAGCCATGTCCATTCGTTTACATATTATCTATTGCTGATTTTGCCTTACAACAGCATAGCGGAATACTTGTGACAAATGACAAAAATGACTCATAAAACCTAAAATATTTCCTCTCTGAACCTTTACAGAAAGTTTGCTGACTCCTAACATTAAGTTCTTTAAGACTTATTAACATTGCAATTTCTGAACAATAAGAAAACCATTTCTGTATCTGAGGCATATTACTTATCCTATTTGTCTAAAGTAATGTAAGATCTCATGTTGAGATGAAACTCTAAATCTAGGATAAAAATGTTATCTTTTTTGTCAGGCAGAAATCTCAAGTACAATTTTAAAAGTTGAAAACGGACTTCAGTAAGGCTCATTTCATTAATCCTGGTCAATGAAATAGGTACTGAAAATGGCTTGAACAGATAAAAATCTGTCAAGAGTTACAGAGGAAAGATGATAAATACAGAAAATAGAGAGTAGTTACTTACGCTGTATGTGAATGAGCTGCTTTGGCATTTTAAATTCCCCAGGATATATAGACTCATAGTAAGCAATATTACTTTCTGCCTCTGGGACAGGTATAACCATATTATCCCTCTTCTCGCCATACACTTGCTGTGCTGAAATAGCCCGTTGAAGATGGTGTTCCTAAAAAAAGAGGGAAAAATAGGTAAGTTTATGTATTTTTAAAAAAGCAAACGGGATGTATAGTGTTATGAAGAGGTTTCTGTTCATTTGTTTCTAAAATACAGGGATTTTAGTAGTCATTTGAAAGGATGTTGCTAAAAATTCAGTTAGTAGCAAAAATATTTTAAATAGAAACGAGATTTTATTAGACATATTGTGTATTTCTTTAAATTAAGAGAAAGTACTACACTGAAACTGAGAGAGTTAAATTATACAAAAGATTCCAAAAGTTGACTGTTACATAGTCTGCATTTTACAGAGGAAATTTCAAAGAAAAGGGTTAAAACATTGAACATGTATGAGCAAAGCAGGCTACGGAAAAAAATTTAATCGACTCTTATCTCCTATATAGTACTTTCATACAAATATTATGTTTTCAAAGAAGGATAGAGATTATCTCCATTTTTAGTTGATAAAATGGACACAGATTCAAGCCTGGTCTTTTGTCTGGAGTAATAACTTTTTTTTAAATGAATTTCCAGACCCCTTTTGAACAATAGTAGAGAAAGCACTGGAGCTGAAAGCATAGGCTCTGGAGTTTTGTGTCTCTTGGCAAGATACTTCAGTCTTCTAAATCTATTTCCTCCAGTAAGAGAAAAATAGAATCTACCTGATAGTGTTGGTTAGAGATATAAGAAAGGTAAATTTACGTAAAATGTTTAGTATGATGTCTGGTATGTAACAGTTGCTCAAAAGGAGCTTTGATTTAGTGACCACAAAGGATGATTTTGCCAGTTTGTGATACTACCAGCTGTCATAAAAGTATCAAGTTCTCATCCAGCCCTATAAGCACTGAATTTTGGTTAACATTTTATTAAATTTTAACTATTTTTCTTAAATATATAAAATATAACTTCAAGGATGAAAAACATTCCAACAGTATGAAAACAAAAAATTCCAGTCCTCATAAGTAGCCTCTGTTAAAGATAAATGTTTATATATATATTTAAATTTACAGATAGGATTCTACTATGCAACATACAGAGCTTTATCCCTTGGCTCACTTGATATATTCTGGAGATCTTCCCATACTGACACTTCAATATTTGCAACAGCTGCATTGTATTGCACTATATCGATGCACAGGTTTCTAACGTAATCCGTTCCGGAAGACTGTTCAAGTTCGGAAACGTTCGAAAGCCGAGGGATTAACAGCCAAGAACTAGGCCTCAGGATCTTGCGCTCAGCGGAAGCCGCGTGGCATGTTCGACTTCCCAGGCGGGTTGGAAAACCTAAGCATTTACTTCCGGGTTTACGGCGTTCGTAAACTCAAATGTTCGTTAACGGAGGCGTTTGGAAACCGAAGTACCACTGTACCATAATTTATTTAACTAGACACTGATAAGAAAAAAAGCCCCGGAAGCAACAGAAATGCCATTCCTTCTCCCCGAATGCTGCAGAAACCACTCCTGTACTATTATATACAAGACATTTTTGTGGATTTGTGAAAGCATCTACAGGACAATTTACAAATGGAAATGCTCAAAGGGTATATGAGGTTACAACATATATGCCTATCATTCCTTGTAGTAACTAAACATCCCTTTTGAATTTTAAAACCACCCATCTCATTTTAATTTTTTTACAATGCCATTTATGTTCTCCCCCCCAAAAAATGTTGCTGCTTTTTGCTCATTGTCAAAAGTTCTGCTTTTTTCTTGTTGATGTTTAAATACATGGATTATTTCCTTTTTAATATTAAGGAAATTAGCCCCATGTAGTAAGTTTTACAAATATTTTCCTGAAGTTTGACTTTTTGACTTTGTTTAGAGTATTTTTTCCACACAGGAAAGTTCTACCAGTCAAATTTACGAATCTTTTTCTTTATGATTTTGTCAAGCCTAATAATAGGTATAAATTGTATAGTCACAAACTAGGGTGTATAAACAAATACTTTCTTTTTTATAACCCAATTTGATCTTTGATTCAGGCTGCGTAAGGGCTTCTGGGAGCTGGTAGAAACTAAGTGTGTAGGTGGGCAGGAGGGTTGACCAACAGCTAATTGTATCCTCTTATACTTGGGTAGTCTGTTTTGTCTACTGGTCCCTACTGCCCACTGACACAGGGTGCTTCTGTGAGGCTCAGCTGGAAAGTCAGTCACATGCATACTCTTCTACTCTGATACCCTCAAGAGTCAAGAGAAAATTTTTTTTTACCCATGCCCCCCCATATATACATCAAAATCAAGGAAGGAGTGGGGAAGCAAGGCACGTTATTCTTGGTTTGCATTTTGTGCCTAATTTAGAATGCTCAATCTATTATTTCTTTGTGTAGGTGAGCATGTGTGAGAGAGATGATTGTTTAATTTTTTTTTTTGTATAAGGATAGTGAGCACATAAATTTCATTCATAAAATCATCCACTTTCCTTAATGATTAAAAATGTCCCTTTATCATAGAATAAATTCCCCTTGCACTTAGGAGTATTTCCAAGCTCTTGTTTCCTACTCAGCTGTCTCCTATGCCAGTATTTAATGTGTTTTAAATGTAGAAACTGTAGTTTTATACTACATTTTATTATCATAATTCTTTGCCAGAACTTTCCTGGATATCTCATTTATTTTCCTAGATGAACTATAATAAAAATTATTTTCTAGTTGTGAAATAGGACCCCCAAAAGTTGATTTTTATAGGCAATACAGTATGGTGTTTAAGAACATAAACTTTATCATCAAGACTGCTCTGAACTTGAATGTTGGTGCCACAGTTTGCTAGCTCTATGACTCTGGGACCTGGAACAAGATATTTATCCCAGCCAAGTTTTATTATCTGTAAATGTACATTTGTGTACCTACCACATGGGACTGTGGTAAAGATAAAATGCCTGAGGCATACTATATACCCAAAACATGGTAGCAAAGGTATACCTTTCAATATTAAGAAGATGAAGAGTTTTCTACATGCTTAATATTTCTAGTGTGAACAGTGTTCTGTAGAAAGATGTTTCCTTACGTTTATATCCATTTCCATAACTGTGGAATCAAATTTTTGTTTATCAATATTATAATGAATACTTACAGCTTTAAAAAAATCTTATTTGTGGTTTTTTGTTTTATAAAACATTTCACACAATTTCTTCGTATCTTTAACAGTGAAGAAAATTATTTCCCCTTAATACATGGCATTTAGGGGTGAAGTGTCATGATATGTGCAACATACTTTCAAATGATTCAATCAAACACCATTTTCTTATGACAGAATAAAAAAATACTGCAAAACATTATAGAATCTAGACTGAGAGTATGTAGTAGTTCATTGTATGATTCTTTCACAGTTTTTCCTCTAAGTTTGAAAGTTTTCATAATGAAAAGTTAGATAAAGAATAGGAACCCAAGATGGGTCTAATAGACAACAGATATGGTTAAGTTCTTCTCTAAGTCTTAAAAATCATTCCTCAACAACTGGGGTGTAACTATAACCTCATGTATTCCCACTTATTTTCTCCCATGTATGTATGAGAATTCTAAGACAAGAAGACCAAACAGAGAAGGCTAGCGTGGCACAGTAAGTGATGGGGGAGAATGACAGGAGCCCCTGCATAGGAAGTTAGCACCAAATCATGCAGGGTCATGGGTCATGTTAAGGATTTGTTGATTTACTAAGAGCAATAGTGGCTGAAGGGCCACTAGCTGCTGTATAGAAAATGAACCATAGTCTATGTAATAGGATATATGTAGCCTTTAAATGGTTCAGAATAATATTTAATGATATGAGAAAGAGCCTCAACAATTTATTAAGTAAAAAAAAAAAAGATCTGAATATTGTATGTTTAGGATATTTGTGTTTTACCTTTTTAAAAAGAAAAAGGCACAACTGAACATAGAGAGAGAGAGAGAGAAAGAGAAAAGTCTAAAAGTAGATGTGCACATATATAATAACCCTTCTCTTTATAGTCCTTTTTTCCTTCTTTCCCTGCTTTATTTTTTCATAGCACTTATCATCCTCTGACATGTAATATACTTGGTTTGTTTACTATTGTCACCCCTTCCTCCCCATCCTATCCCCCCATCTCAATCTAAGCACCTATTTTGTTCACTGCTGAATAGCTACCCTAAAATAGAGCTGGGCACAAAACATGGTGCTTAAATATTTGTTGAATAAACAAATATGTATGTATGCATCTGTGTATGTACATGCATATGCACACACATGCATGCATGCACATACATACATAAAATTTTAAAGTGCATACACCAAAAAGTAAATAGATTATGTCCAGGTGGTACGATTTTGAAATGCTCTTCTGTAATTTTACTTCCTATGTTTTCTTTTTTTTTTAATCCTCATTCGAGGATATTTTTTCCATTGCTTTTCAGAGAGAGTGAGAGGGAGAGAGAGAAACATTGATGGGAGAGAGACACATAGATTGGCTGCCTCCGGGGACGGGGATCGAGTCTGCAACAGAAGTACATGCCCTTGGCTGGAATTAAAGCCAGGACTCTTCAGTCCGAGGGCAGACACTCTAATTACTAAGCCAAACCGGCCAGGGCTCCATGTTTTCTAAGATACTTTCTGACAAAAAAAAATCTGAATACATTTCACTAAATGATTTTCTAAAAAAATTATTTCTAAAAGACATAAATTATTTGCTTCAGTAAAGCTTTTCCCATTTAAGTCAGAAGCAATCTAGGAATCTATCAATAGATGAATGGATAAAGATGTGGTATATATTCACAATGGGATATTATTCAGCAATAAAAAAGAATGCAATCTTGCCAATTTGCAACAACATGTTAAGTGAAATAAGTCACACAGAGAAAGACAAATACTGTATGACTTCATTTATATCTGGATCTAAAAAACAAAGCAAACAAAAAACAAAACAAAACAGAAACAGATTTAGATACAGAGAATAAACTGATGGATGCCACGGGGAGGGGTTGAGTAAAAAGGGTGAAGGGAAATAAGAGGTATAAACTTTCATGGGGTTATAATGTACAGCACAGAGATACAATCAATAATATTGTAATAACTCTGTATGGGTATAGATGGTTACCAGACATATGGTGATCACCACTGTAAGGTATATAAATGTGGATCACTATGTTGTACACCTGAAACTAATATAATATTGTATATCAACTATACTTTAATAAAATAAATTTGAAAAGTAAATAAGCAAAAGAGTAAAACATCATGCTTATAGCTTTTCAGGTAAAGGAAGTAGTTTTAAAACCCAAAACTATATACATCTATTTCTATGAAATAGAACATTAAATTATATAATGTTAAATTATAAGTGAAAATGAGATTTTTGCTTTGAGTAGGAAAATTCACAATGGTGAAGCCAAGTAACAAATGAAATAAATTACAATGAGTTCTGAATTTGGTTCAATAATTATTTACTAAATACCTTGACTAAATACTTAAGACGATCTAACTCTAAATTATAATTATATAAAAGTTAGATGTTTCCTAAAGATATCTGTCAATGAAATTTTAGAATAAATCAACTTGCAGCACTGAGTACACCAGCATTCCCAAACTGTGTTCACTGGAATACTTTATTTCAAATTATCAACAGATAGCCCAATAAAGAGTCTGACAATAAAAAAATAATAAAAATAGTAGAAAATGCTGGATTCTAAACTTAGATTTTTCTACTTTAGAATTCCTCAGAGATTTTAACATGCTAATGTAAATTGTGGTTCTTCATGAGGGAGAACATAGCCATTCCAAACCTATGACCACAGAATCATTTCTTTCAGAAAATATCTATGGAGAACTTTTAAAATATATTTTGGGAAATACTGGTATAGAACAAAAACTAGAGATAACAAAGCAGAACATCCTGTTCATTAATTAACTTAGTCTATATTTATGGAATGCCAAATATGTGCCTGGCACTGGGAACAATGGTAAATAATATAGACACAGTTCTTGACATTGCAGAGCTTACACTAAGGTAGAGGAGAGAGACACCAATAAAATAGTCCTAAAAATAAACTGTAAAGTGTGATAAGTGCTATAAAGGAAAAGTACAGTGTATTAAAGGAAATATAAATAGGAAAGGGATTTCAAGGACAGTATCACTTTCACTACTGCAAAGTGACATTTAAGCTAAGATCTACAGGAATGGGAGCTAGTTAAAAGATTGTTTTAAGAACAGGGAATAAGCTATGTTGAAGACCACTTACTAGTTTGACACCCTGGTCTTTATATTATAGAATATTTATAATAATTAGGTTCAGTTGCAATTTAAGAGTTAATCACCAAAACACAATGAACAATTCCAATTTTTCATAAAATAAAAGAGGCATAAACTCTTGAATAAGTCTGATCTTACAGGAACAAAGTAAATAAATAATCTAAAGAATTCAATCTTATATATAATGGAATCAGATGAACCATAACTTATGATTAAACAAATAACTTTAAAAGCCTCTTGCACTGCAAGTAATTATAGACGTTTTCTATACATAGCAATATAAACAATAAAAAAGAGGATATAAAAAAGACTCAACAATGACCTTTAGAAAGTTCAGAGGCACACTTTCATGTCTCCATGAACCTTGCTATTGTGAAACTGGGCTCCAAAATCGTTCACTTTTGTTACTTCAGCCTGCCTAGTACATTGGAAAAGCATGAGCTTTAGAGACAAGAGACCCAAGAAAGAGCCTTAGTTTCCTCATGAGACCCCCAAGTCCAGCAACTCACTTTGCTACCAATTTTAAAAATTGCATTATATATATATATATTTTCCTTACCCATCTTTCCCTCTCTTCTCTCCAGCAGTTAATGTTTACTCTTTTACTGTCCTCTTTGTTATTTTTGCTTGCCCTAGAAAAACTTTGCGTTTTCGGGTGGCTTTTTATGGTCTTTGCTAAACACATGGGTAATTAATGTGAAAAGATTCATTGGCTCTAAACAGGGCATATCACTTAAATTTGAGAAGCCAGAAAACATTTTTACTGATTAAATAGCAGTGGCATTAGATATGTTAATATGTAGGCTGAAATATTTAGGGAAACATGCATTGATGCCTGCAATTTATTTTGAAATGTATATTAAAAAAAAGTAAGACGGATTGATGGATGGAGAGATGGATAGATGTCTGATAAATCAAGTAGACTCTAACTTGTGGGTATTTGGGTGGTCATGGTAAAAATTCCTTTTTTAATATATGTTTTTAAAAAATATATTTTTATTGATTTTTTTAGAGATAGGAAAAAAGGGAGAGAGAGAAACAGTGATGCAAGTGAAACACTGATTAGCCCACAACCCGGGCATGTACCCTGACAGGTACTTGAACAGGCAACCTTTTGATGCACGGGACAAAGTCCAACCAACGGAGCCACGCTGGACAGAGCCATGGTAAAAATTCTTCAAATGCTACTATGTCTGAAAAGTTTCATAATAAAATATTGCAAAAGAAAACGGAATCTCTCCCCCTCTCAACCCCAGAACACTTACTCTCTACCCCTCCACCCTAATTTATTTTCCTCTATAACATTTACCACCTAACAGACTACTGAATTAATTGTTTATTTCTTGCCTGTCTCTTCTCACCAGAATATAAAATTCATGAAGGTAGGTATTTGTTTTTTTGCCTTACTTCAACCAGGTCTAGAATTGTATATAACACATACAAGCGTCCAAAAAAATATTTGCTGAATAAATGAGCCAGAATAGACTTCATAAAAAACTAAGATTAACTTTCAGAAAAGGAAAGAAAAATTAAGACCTGAAGACATTTTGTTTTCGTATTTAAAATACTCAGGGTAAATAGTTAAAATAGTTGAAGGATAAAATATTTGACAAGAACAATTCAATACTTTTTTTCTTGAATAAGTGGTAAAAGATCCTAAGACTATTACCCTCTACCGCTCTCCTCCTACGTAGAGCTCAGTACTGCTAAGGTACAGGTAAAACAGTCCAGTCTTGTTATTTCTCTTCGGTGTGAAATATTCGTCAATTTAGTACTTTTCTTACAAAATATTCAGGGCTTATAGTTACTAAGTAGCAAGGTCAAAGGCAGCCCTAGGAAAAATTGAGTTTAATTTTGCTCCTTGCCTTTCTCATATTCCTTATTTGTACCCCTTACATCCCTTTGGACTTGGGTTGTTTGTGTTGTACTTATTAAGAGCCTACTTGCCTAGTGTGATGTTTGGCAATATGAAGGAAAAGGGACCAAAATTAGTTTCTTTCTACTCGTAAAACTCAATCTCACTGGAATGTTTCCCTAAAATTATATTTAATAAGACTCAAAAAGCTTTTATTTTTGGTTACAATCTTTATACTGATGATTTCTTTACCTCCCTCCAATGCACTCCTGAGAGCTAGGAATCTGTCATTACTTCATATCTTTTAATTCACGCAGTCAAATAAAATTCAAAGCATGTTTCTCAGGGGTTTTTGTTTTTGTTTTTGTGGTTAACACCCTAAATAAAGCAAAAGCATTGACTACACTGACTATCTAATTTAAACTTGTCTAAAACAAAACATGTTTAGATAATCTAATACAAACAAAAGCTGTACCAGGACTTATCCTTAGCCCCTGTACCACCACTCTTGGGCTTTCATCCACTATCATGGATTTAATTACCATTTGTATGCTGATGACAGGATTCAAAAAATCTTAATTTCAAGCCCAGATTTCTGCTGAACTCTAGGCACATTTATAAAAAGATCTCTTACTATATATTCCACAGACATATCTCTCATAACATCATTTCCATCCGCTGACTCTCCAAATCTCTTCCTCCTGTTTTACCTATTTCAGTGAATTAAACAATCATATATCCAATCATCAAAGCCAGAAAACTTGATTTTTCCAGCTCCCTCTTGCTTTTTACTTCCCCATTTCCAAATTAGGCACCAGATCCTCTAGATTTCTCATTCATTTCCTATCTAGAAATTATTCAGTGAATTTTTCATCCCATTGTCATAGTTCAGGCACCAACTAGCCACCTTATCTCTAGTATTACACTATTCTCAAATTCCCTTCTAGTTACTGCCAGTGATCTTTCTAAAAGAATTTGATCACGCCACTGTCATGCTTAATTCTTGGCTCTCTATTGCCTTTGTGATGAAATTCAAACTTCTTCGCATGGAAAGCAAGGTCTTTCATGATCTAGCTCTACCTAATTCTTCCAGTCCAACATCTTACCACCTTCTACCCTGAATTTCACACTCTGGCCACAGAACTTTCTATAACAACTATTGGTGATGCTTCCTGTATTTAAGTCTATAATCATACAAACCTCTGTATTATTTATAATTCTACTAAGATATCTACCCCCTTTTAGAAAGTCTTTCCCAATTATACCACTATCACAATAGTAACACAGAAAACAGGAAGGGGTGATTTTAAAAAATGTCTATTTCATAAAGATTCAATTAAAATCCTTATAAAATTGAGAACCAAGCAAGTCAGAATCCAGAAAAAAAAAATTCCTGATGGGGTTTTCACTCCTAAACTACCTGTCTCATACATACCAGAGGGGGCAGAGCACGACGGGCAGGGAAGAACACCAAAAACAAGAACAACTTCTATAATTAGATATTTTTAAAAGGCATTCATCTTGGTTAAAATATTAATCTATTTGGAAGAAATGACTTTGTGAAGTCCCTTTCAGCTTTGGGTTATAAAGCTTTAACAACTTCACTTAGGCTTTATTATTATGCGTATTAATTCATCTTTCCAGAATTAAAATAATAATAGCTAACATGTACTGAGCATTTACCACATGCCAGGCTTGAGCTTCACAAATCTTATTTAAAGCTTACAATACCATTCCACACACACGTAGAAAAAGAGGTGGCAACTACCATCCCTATTTCACAGATCAGTAAACTTGCCTAGGTTCATTCATAGCTGAATTCAAACCCAGCTATGAGTATGAGCTCTAAACAACTTCACTATATTGACTCTCAAAAAGATGTAGATTCCTCACAGATGGCTCATTAGTTGCAAGGAAAAACTATTAACTATACAGTGGAGAAACTGGACCACACCTTGACTGGTGATTAAAATTAACATTACTAATGAGGGACAGATAGATGTGCCTCCAGATGTGATGCCATGAGAATACAACATCTCTTCTGTAATATTCTAGCTGGGAATGCAAAACCTGAATCTAATTGAGAAAACATCAGACAAACCCCAAATGGTATCGCTATTTAAAAAAAAAAAAAAATCAAAGGGACTGCGATCTTAAGAAATGTCGACATCATAAAAGATTAAACATTCACTGAAATGTTTAGGGTGATGACATAGGCAACTTATTCTCAAATGGTTTGGGAAAAATACAAGTGTGGAGGAATGACAGAAAGTGTGTGAAAAACATCATAAAGCCAATGGGGCAAAATGTTAATAACAGGTATATATGGGTGTACTACTCCTTTTCTTAACTTTTCGTTAAGTTTGAAATTATTTTCAAATAATAGCTTTTTTTTAAAGCTAAAAGCAAAAGGAAACTTAAGAACAAGTAGACTGTCTGTAAGGAAGAGATACAAGTACTTCTTCCAGAATTGCTGCCAAGAAACTGCATAATCTTCATAAATCAGTTAGTTTCCAGCTCTTAATTTCCCAATCTAAACTAGGTAGTCTCAAGACTACTGTCCTCTGAATAGTAGTTGTAGGGATATCATTAGGTGTTATGTGAGGAGTTCTGTGATTAAATAATTTTGGGAAATGCATAGACATGGATAAACAATGTTGAATAGTTTCTTTACAGAAGAATCCTCATAGATTTTACATAGCCAAAATGCACCATGATTTTCCAAATGAGTAATATAGAAGTCAACCTTTTCTTATTATTCATTGACCATTGTTAGTGTGATTTATCTGAATTTTTTGTGGGACCAAGTCTTTACTTTTCAGTATTAAAAAGTATGGTAAGCATTAAAGTAAAGTTGTAATGTTAGACTGTGGTATACAAAATCCATTGTCTTCTACACTAATAGAGAGTTTATCAATTTTGGGAAACAACTTATTGACTCTATTTAACTCATACTGAGGTATCTTTTACTAAGTTCATTTTTAAAAAGGGGAACTGTATTTAAATATGCAATCTCTGACAAAATACAGATTAGGGGTTGGCAAACCATGGTCTTAGGGCAAATTCTGCCCACCACCTGTTTTTTGTAAGTAGTTTTATTAGTACGTAGTCACACTCATTCATTTGCATATTGTCCATGGCTGCTTTTGCCCTATAACAAGAGTTAAATAGTTGTGACACAGATTGTAAAGCCTGCTAAGCCCAAAATATTTACTATCTGTGTCTTTACAAAAAATTTACAGACTCTTGATATATAGTTATTTATGCTGAGATTCAGCAGTCTGGTTGTGGTAAGGTGGACCATTGGCAGACACTAAAGCATGCTTTACTATTTATATGGTGGAAATGACAGAGAGAAGAAGGAAGTAAATTATTAAGTACAAATTTTAATCACTCTGTTCAGACCCTAACAGACACAATCTGCATTCTGAAGATGTATTACTATGCCTGTTTTACAGCAAAAGTGAAGCTCAGTAAGATTAAGTCACTTGCCCTAAGTAGGATTTGGATTGAGGTCTGACTCCTCATGGTCTTTCTACTATAGCTTAATTCCTCCTCCCTACTTCTTTTGCTTTTCCAATGTATGGCTGAGTTCTGATTGGTACTCAGGGGAGAATTCAGAATACTGAGAGAAGCAGAAGGGACTTGAAACAGCTATAAAGAGATGAGCAACAGCATTGTGGTTACAAGGATCACTGGGAAGATACAACCAGATAAATCAAGGGAAGTAACAGCCGATTTCCTTTTTTTTTTTTTTTTTTTTAATAGAATTCTCATTAGAGTGCTTTACTGGATTAGAGCTCATAAACCTTATCTGCTGGTAATACCCAGGCACACTGGATATGAGGGATGAAGCTGAGGAGAGATTAAGTGACGTGAAAGCCAAGACCAGGTACATGTTTCCCTGTGTAACTACTCTTAATCAAGTATCATCCCTACATGTATAGAGGTTCACAGTAAAGGGTAAAGTATGTTTTTCTTTAATAAGTATTGTTTTATCTTGCTGAATGGACAATAGAAAAATATTAAAATTTGTTACTTCTTGCCCTGGATTTCCAACACTATATTGTATCTTTATCAAATGTGGAAACAAAATAATCTTTTTACAGAAATAACTAGCAACATCAGTTTTCCTCCAAGAAGGAAATCAAGAAATCAGCTTTTAATTAAAAAAAAAAAAATTATGAAGGAACTCACTTGTCTTTACAAGTACTGTATTTAGGTACTATTATATATATATAACCTACCGTAAAGGAAGTCAAGGATACTAACTGATTTACCACCTTAAAGAGATAAGGGCCTATGTGATGAACTAAGAAGGATGAAACAACTCACTCAAATTCACTCTCCCTTTATTTAAAGTAACTAACACAGTAGTGAATGAAAATAAATCATATTTCATAATTTCAAATCATTCTAATTAATTCAATGTTATTTGGTGCTACGAATTTTCTTGTATATAAAACATACTGTACAGAAATAAAATTTGACTTTATTAGAATACTCTGTATTCAATAGGAAGACATATACAAGGTATATTATTTAACAGCACACATTCTGGTGTCAGAACCCTGGATTGGAATCCCAATTCTGCTGTTTATTAATTGTGATTTAATTCCTCTAAACATCAATATCCTTATTAGTAAAATGAGGTAACTGCCATAGGATAAAATGAGATAAGAAATGCAGGTAAAACTCTCAGCACACACTTATTAGCACTTCATATATAAATAATGAAACCAATTGAACCTTTTTTCCTTATTAATAATGGGCAGAAAATGCTACCTAATTTACAAGGTTGCACTGAGCAAAAGTGAAGTTATACCAAAAAGCACTGGTCCATTAATAGAAATTGCTTTACTGTAGCTATATATGAATCAATAAATCAATATTAAAACTAATTCCAAATTTACCCTGTGTTTTCCTAAAAGGTATTTTTTCTCCTACTAATCCTATAAAAGCCGACATTTTATTATTATTATTTTTAATTATTTTTTCTAATATATCTTCATTGATTTCAGAGAGAGGAAGGGAGAGGGAGAGAGACAGAAACATCAATGATGAGAGAATCATTGATTGACTGCAGCCCGCAACCCGGGCATGTTCCCTGACCGGGAATCGAACCCCGATCACTTGGATCCTAGGTCAATGCTCAACTGCTGAGCCACGCCCGGCTGGGCAAGCCGACATTTTAAACCTCCAATTAATTTTTGTTGGCAGACCGACACTATTAACAAAATAATCCTAACCTCTGAAGATAATCAAATCTCACTATAGAACTTAAGAAGAAGTCTACATAACAAATTCAGGCACCATACTATAGCCAGTCACCTTTTCAGCTTTTACAAGAGAATGAGATCTCTACACACTTTAAAAAGTACAAAACAAACGAACAAAAAGTACAAAAAATGTATCGCAGTCATAAAGAAGCCTTGTTCTCCCAGCTTTCCTAAACAAGTTAAATTAATGGCAGTAATTCATTTCAAAGCTTATACCACACACTTCATTCCAATAGGTAGAGATAACTCACTAGAAAAATGTAAAACTTTTAAAGCTACCTGAAGTAGGTCTGGTAAATGAGAGAAAAATGCCTTTGGGAAGGGAAAATTGGTTGCAAAACTTGAACAACAAATATACCTACAACAGTTTCAGGTCTAATCCTAACACATTTAAATTATTCTCTCTTTAGTTGACATTTATAGACATAAGAGAAAGGAAATTATAGTCCTTCTTGCAAAGGTCTTTAGGCTCATAAGTCAACTCAATAAAGCTTCCAGATAATATTTAAGTTTCTTATAAAAATGTTAAGCAAACTACGCTAAAAGTTTGTATCGTCTCAGGAGATGCATTAAATTTGGTAAGAATGAAAGGATGATTCTTCTACACCTAAACAAGAATAAGTAATGTACTTAATAAAGATCTCATTTCAAAGCAGCAAACTGTGGCAGGCAATGACAGTCAATTCTTTTCTTTTTTTAACCCTATAAAGGCAAATTAACTTTCCAGTAATAAATGGTAGCAGAGGATTGGTATTATACCTGTACCTCATTAGGAACTAACTTACTTCAATCTGATCATAACGACCAAAACATGCCTTCTACTAAGTAACTGAGATATTTACCTTTTTATTATAATATGAATAAATCATGTTCAGAATGCAAAACTTACTTCTTACAGTGAAGGACAGATCAAAGGCCTTAAGCTTGGAAGATATAAAACACAGACTACTGAAGTTATACCTCTTATCTGTCTTCACAAATGTCCTCTAAAAATGAGAGGACAGTTAGCACACTGCTCAAATGCAAGGAGTTGTAGAATTTAATCTACAATAAATACCCTCTTTTCCTCATCTTCTTTCCCTAATACACAAAGATGAATATTGAAAGTCTAATAGTCTTTGATTCTGTTCATCAAATTATTTCTGACTGTATTCAGGCATGCAGTACAATTGTGCTTTTCTGGCCCTCCTGTGGCTGGCTGGTGGCACAAGGTGGTATTTCTGGCCAATGAGCTGTGAGTCAAAGCCTCTTATGTCACTTCTGGACCAGAGTATTTAATTGCTGGTAAATGATGTGAAATCCTTCAAAGTGCTCCTTCTACCTGTCACCATGTTTGAGAGGTTGACTGCTGCATCAGCCTGTTTCCCCAGCTGAACCATGGAAAAAATATGACATTAACAAGAAATAAACTTTTGAAGTTGTTTTTTGTTTTTGTTTTTAATATATCTTTACTGATTTCAGAGAAAGGAAAGGAGGGGGAGAGAGATAGAAACATCAATGATGAGAGAGTCATTGATCGGCTGCCTAGCCCGTAACCCGGGCATGTGCCCTAACCGGAAATCGAACCCTGATCGCCTGGATCCTAGGTCGATGCTCAACAGCTGAGCCATGCCCGGCTGGGCTGAAGTTGTTTGTTATCACATCATAATCTAGTTTGTCCTGAATGACATAAATTGGCCCCAGAAGTGCTGTACTGTTATAATACAAAGACTAAAATATATGCCATTAGTTTGGGGGCTAAGAAGCAAGGAAATGTCCCAGAGGCTGGAAGGTTGGCAACTCATAGTAGGTAGTACAAAATATTGGTGAAAGTCAGTTATGATGACTTGAAAAGCAGGTAATGTATTTAACAAACCAAAAGCTCTAGGAGAAGAGGTTAAAAAAACAATAACTGAAGATTAAAACGGTGTGTTAGCTGCTCTGTGTTTAGTATTACAAGAAAAACAATTTTAAAAACTGACCAGTTTGTAAGCAGGAATGATAGGGAAGAGTCCAAAAATTTGTGGACTTGGAGTATTTGAAGAGTGCGTTGTCTCCTGGTCATACGGTAGAATTATACTTCCTGGTTCCTTTGTGGTTAGGTGGAGCTATAAGACTTGTTTTGGCCATCAAGCTTTGAGCTGAGGTGACATGTAACTTCTGAACAGATAATTTGAATAACTGATACAAGATATGAAAAATTCCAGGCTCATTCCTCTATTAGTGTCCATCAATGTTCAGGAAGGAGGATGCTGTGTCAGCTGGACCTGGAGTGAGGTCATGTAGAACAGAACTCCCAAATTAACCCAATGAGAAATGCAGTGTCAGGAATTAATCTGTTACAAAGCCACTAAGATTTTAGGATTGTATGTTTATAGCACAACCTTGCCTATCCTGTCTGATAATTGGAGAGAAATCCGAAATGTGACTAACATTTGAGTCAGAGATCAACTAGTTCAGGTTCCTTCTACAAATGATAAAAGGTCTAGCAGTTAAGTGACATGTCTAATCACATAGAAACAACATGTTTTAAAGAATTTAATGGAATCACCATTGTCCCACTAAATTATAGTGGGAGTTATGCTCCTAAATCTTTAAACACAGCTCTGAAATAGATTAAACTAACACATGAATACATTAACAGGCAAATCTAGTCGTTCATTCAACAAATAATGAAACCATTAAGCTGTGAAATTAAAGGTACTTGGGGCTTAGAGTCATATGGTAAAGACTAATCAAATAACCACATAAATAAAATGGAAGTTTAAACAGTAATTGCTAAGAAGACACGATTATTGGAGCATGTAAAAGACCTATCCTAATACACCAATATGCTACATATTTATATCACAAGGATGCCTTAAGAGCCCCAGCAATACTTTTAGAAAATACACATATATTAGGAATACTGGTCATCTTGTTCCATGCCACTTCATATAGTAAACGTTAGATTATATCCCATTATTTCCCAAATGATAAGGCAGGCTACCTAGTGAAAATTTTCTAGATCTGAATCTTAGAAATTGTAGATGTTTTTAAATCCAAATTTAAGATCTATTCCAGAAAGGATTTAACTAAGCTGAACCAGAAATAAAGAAACATTATCGTTATTTAATTGTTTTCCTGTTAATGATACAAAGTATTAGACATCCATGAGAAATAAGAGCTTTAGATATCAGTAAGAATTAAGAATTTTATATGAAAAACCCAATCCTAAAAGTATAAAGACAAGAAATGTTAATTTTATCATAAGCATTTCTTATTCTGCCCCATCTTCAGGGAAAAAAAATTTTTCCCCTTCACTACAAAAGTTAGCAGAAATTTCTGAAGTGTATTCTACAAAATCACAACATAAAAGTTGAGACAAAAGGTAAAATAGAATTCAAAAAATGATTTTAAACAGTATAAAAAAAAAACCAATGCAAAGGAATCTGGGACTATATTTTTATGGAGTTGCTCTATGATATTTCCTGGTATAGAGGAAAAAAAGATTGCTTTTCTTTCATTGAAATTGCATTATAAAGGAAAAATTTACCAAGGGGGAAAATTTATATAGGATTCTCATATAGAGTGTCAAGGTGTCACTTATAGTAGATGAAAAGGAAACTTTAAAGAAGGTAGTAAAAAGGTAATTACAACCAAAATTTTTTGATTTTCATAACACTTTCAGATCAGAGAAGGAATTTTAATGTAAGAACTTTAGAGTAAAATAACTGATTTTGATTTTACATGATTTTACTTGTATCAATTATGTAAACTACCCAGAGTAAAAAGATATTTCTAATCTTTATAAAAGGGACTTAAAAAGACTACCCCAGATGATGGTTTACTTCTCATGTGAACTATAAGCCCCTTGAAGAAAAAGACATGTCTGTGAACCCCATAATATAATATTTAGCATTATACTTGCTAAGTTTACAAATATTTATTAAATCAACACAATATAAGCATTTTTAGCACAGTGTTTCACAAAACATAATTTTGGCAATGCCACGATATTTTCTCTGGCTTAAAATTTTGGCTTAAATTATTAGAATGTCACATGTCCTTCCCAATCTTATAAAAACCATAGTTTAAATCCTACTTTATTAGCCCCACTCTGAAAGCTCAAAGGCAATTAAAATAGGTATCTACCATTTTCGAACCCAAATAATCATGAAGTACCTATATTTTTACAGAATTATTTAAACATCAAAGGAACATCTGTGCCAGAACAATATTGTCTTTTAAGTTGCAACATTGTTTGTTTTCAAAGGGCTTGTAGTATAAAGGAAATCATCATATAAATGAATTTGTTTTCTTAACGTGTGTGTGCTGTCATAGGGCTTTGAAGGGGCAAGTCGAGAAAGGCTTCATAAAAGTTGACAGCAAACTGAAGTGTGTTGACTGAACATGGGGAAAGGAAAGACATTTGGGGTTAAGAGGGACGATGTAAGCAAAGGCAGAGGTGAGGAACTAAGACAACATTAAGTACAATAGTTCAGTTCACTGAGCAGAGGGCTTGTGGTAGCCAGACTCCAAGATAGCCTCCAATGATCTTTCCCTCTTGGTATTCACACCCTTGGGCAGTTCCCTCCCACACTACCAGTGTTGGTCTGTGTGACCAATAGCACATGGCAGAAGTGATGGTATGTCACTTGTGAGATTAGGTTATAAAAGACTGCAGCTCTTGTCTTAGGTGCTTTCTTACTCACTTGCACACTTTTTCTTTTAGATCCTTTGCTCTGGGAAAGCCAGATGTCGGGTGCCCGTGTATGGAGGAAAAAATGCCTCCAGCAAGGAATGTGAGTGAGCTGAAAGCAGACTCCCCAGTTGAGATGACTGTAACCCTGAATAGTATTCTGAAGACACTGAACCAGAACCACCCAGTAAGGCCACTCACAGATTCCTGATACTCAGAAACTCAGACTGTTGTTTTAAGCTGCTAAATTTGGGATAAGTAGTTATGCAGCAATGGGTAACTCATGTCAGTACTGAGAGTCCTCACTGTGTAACAAAAGCCTAAATTGTTGGGATGGCTTTGGAACTAGACCTTGGCCTTTGAGATAAGTATTAGTGAAGAAGCTATTAATAAAAGCCTCATGGTATTTTACAAGGCTGCAGGTGAGGGCAGAAAATATAGTAACACTGTTAACTTTAGTTACGTGAAAAGTAGAAAATTTATCTAATGAACTGAGTTATTTGGCTAAGGTGATTTTCAACCAGAAAGTTAAAAGTGTTGCCTTGTTCTTCTGCTATATGTGGTAAAAATGAGGAGCCAGGACTTGATTTTGAAAATTTTCAGTCTCTCTAGATTGCAAACAATGCTAAAATTTAGCAAGGGATTCCGAGCCAAGATCAAATATAGGGTACTGACAAAAAACATGGTCTAAAAAACTAAGCCAAGGAAGTGCCTAAAAATCTTCTATTAAGACCTCAGAAAGATCAGAGATGGTGCCTCAGACAAAGGGACTGCTAAAGAGAACTATGTGCTTCAAAGGTTTTTTTCAATAAATAAGGCTAAATTTTAGGAAGCTTAAGGGTGTTGTCTCCAGCAGAAGCTCAAGGCAGCAAAAGGCTTATGTCAAAGACATTTATGGGTGTGGCTTTAAACTAATGGAATGGGCCTCAATGAAATTCACACAGGACTCATAAAAGAATGATATATTCAGGAACATTGCCAGCTTGAACTGAAAGAGATGATATGAAATAAAAAGGGGCCTTCAGAGTCTAAAAATTTTGGCAGAAAGCAAGCTAAGAAAATTCAGTAACAAACATATTCTACCTTTCATGGAAAAGGAAAAGATGAAAAGAAGGTAGAACCAAATGCACAAAGGGCAAAGATGAGAGCCTGGGGTGAGTTATCCCCAGGAAATGATGCTCAACCAAGGAACTACCATCACATGCCTGACTGGATTTCAGACTCCCCCTTATGCCCTCCCACCCCCCACCCTCTGTCTTCCTTTGAAAAGGAATATTTTATAGCAGTTATCCTAGCCTGACCCAGTATTGTATACTGGGTATGTGAGGGAGGATGAGCAGATACCTCTCTTTAGGTTCTTAGGTAGAGAGGAATTTTATTTAAGAAGCCATACTTACAGAACTGCATCTGAGAAGCCTCACTGTACTTGAATCCAATTTGGATGAGATTCTGGACTGTGAACTGATATTGTAATGGGATGGGACTTTGGGAGGGGCTGAAAATATTCTGCATGTAGAGACTGTGGTAACCAGCCTCCAATGATCCCCATCTCCTGGCATTCACAGCCTGTGTAGTTCCCCCCCTACATTTTTACCAGGGTTGGTTTGTGTAACCAATAGCATATGACAGAGGTGAAGGTATGTAGCTTCCAAAATAAGGTCATAAAAGACCGTGGTTTCTGTCCTAAGTGCTCTCTCTTTTGTATCACTCCCTTGGGTTGAAACCTGCTGCTATGTTGTGATGACACTGATACAGTAATGGAGAAGTTCATGAAGAGAGGTCTCCAGTCAACAAGGAATTGAGGTTGCTAACAACTATGTGAGTGAGCTCAGAAATGAAATTCTCGACTCAGTCAAACCTTTAGAAGACTGTGGCCCTTAGCACCTTGTAAAACACCCTGGGCCACTATCACCCAGATAAGCTGCTCCTAGGTTTCTAGTCCTCAGAAACTGTGTGATCCAATAAAGTGGGGTTTTTTTTGTTTTGTTTTAAGCTGCTAAATTTGGGAGTAATTTGTTATGCAGCAATAAAATAGAGGGCTTAAGGAAGCTTAAGGAAAAGGCGGGATATGAAGGCTAAGGTCATTAAACCCCATTAAGGAGTTTTTACATTTTATTCTATCACAAAAAGAAACAATTTACAGGTTTTTAGATATCAAAGTAACAACCAGACTCAGCTGTGTGGCTCAGCGGTTGAGCATCGACCTATGAGACCTATGATCCAGTAGATCGCAGTTTGGTTCCCCAGTCAGGGCACATGCTAGGGTTGCGGGCTTGATCCCTAGCTAGGCCTGGGCAGGAGGCAGCCAATCAATGACTCTCTCATCACTGAAGTTTCTCTCTCTCTCTGAAATCAATGAAAATATATTTTAAAAAAACAACAATACCTTGATAACTTTGAGTTGGAAATTTGAAAAATAGAATGGGGAGACCAGTTAAGAAGAAATTATAAACCTTTCAGAATAAAGAGGGCATCCTCAACTTTTAACAGGAATTCTTAGATCTAAATGAATTGATTTATGTAAAATTTCACCTACTAGGATATTCTACGGGATAGCCAAAAGTCACACGGGTGATTCCTTGTTTTGCAGGACTATCCTTGGCATGGTGGAACTGGTTCCTGGCCCCAAGAAGTATCTCCCCAAATTGGGACAATCAAAAGCATCCCTACAGTTTTCCAGAATGTCTTGAGAGTGAAAGAATGGTATAGTCCCTGTTCCTGTTTGAGAACCATGGTAGAGGAGGGAGAGTTTGCAGACATTCAATAGCAACCCCAAAGATCCTGAAACAAGCATGCTGTATAAAGATTCTTTGTTGTTAAGATATACAACTGTGCAGCAGGAGTGATACTCCTTGGAGTTCACCGAGCCACAGTTTCTATCTAGTGCAGTGGCTGTCCTTCCTACAGGTACCATGTCTAGCTGCAGGAGTGGTCCCGTACAGTTCAGAGTATCTAATAGAAAAGTATCTTGAACTGTCTGTGCATCTGAGGTTGGCTGGATAAATTTCATCATTCTTAATAACCATTACCAACAAAGTTCAAGACTTAACAGCATCACCATTCTCATCTCAGCATTCCCAATCTGACCCATTTTTCTCTTTCCCCACCTTCCTCAACTCTTCCACTCTGTTCTCTAGAATAAGGATATTATCAGTAAACTCTTCTTTATAGTCTCAACTTATTTTAATATTCCCTCATCTTCTTGCCCTAACTGAAGCCTGGCAGTGTCTTCTAAAAGCAGTACTCCATATACTGCAGCCCTTTCCAGCAGAAGCTTTGTTTTCTCATGTCTCACATACTGACAGACAGGAGAGGAGTTTATTCTCCTTGCTTCCCACTGCCCGTCCTTTCCTTGTTGTCCTTTCAAAAATCATAACCCTTCAGAAGTTCATACACCAGTCTCCCTCCCCAAAGCTGTCATGCACATTTTCTTGGTCACAGAGCTCATAGTCTTTTCAACTACTACTGCATTTCTGGCATCATTCTTAGTGAAAATATCTACATGGATGATACATCTAATACCATGACATTATCACCTGCACTAATCTTTTCTCCACCTCAGCCATTCCTGTGGTTATACTCTAGATTTTGCCTTCACTAATCATTGTGCCACCTCTGAAATCTAAATGCAAACATCTCACTCTTTAACCACCACCCTCCCAACTTCATTTCACCTATTCCAGCATTCACTCCAACAAAGCTACTGCACAGAGCTTTCTGTACAAATGAGTCCTACCACTTCCCCACTATTCATCAGCTACCTGATGTCTTTTTTCCTCTGCTTAGTCAGTTTAGAACCCAAGGTCTACTATCATGATAACCTACCTCAGATACTTTGAATCTCAACTCTCTCTTCCTTCTTAATACTTGCTAGAAAAACACCATTATATACCTACTTTGTGCTTGAACTCAATCAAGCTCAATGCTTACATTCAATTGCCCAAGTGAGCTAACTGGTCTTACTTGATTTAAAAAAAAAAATGTTTTTACTGATTTTAGAGAGGAAGGGGGAGGGGGAGAAAGAGAAACATTGATTGATTGCCTACCTTATGGTTGGGGGACCCTAAGGGAGGCAACCTGGGCATGTGCCCGGATCAAATCTGAGATCTTTTGGTGCAAAGGATGCAACTCCAACTGAAACACGCCAACGACCAGGGTTTAAGTGGTCTCACTTTAAATGACCACAAATATTCCTCATCAATACTACCACATTTCTCCAGTAAGTTAGCTTTCCCCCACTTACCTTTGTCTCTCTTAAGGTCCCTCTCAGTCTGAGGTGATGACCTCACCTCATACTTCATAGTGAAAATAGAATCATAGGATAAAGTACCTCATCCTCCCATTGCCAACTCTACCAACTAATTGCTCTAATTAGTGACCAACCCCTCCAAATAACTGAACCAGGAGAGACAGTAAATAGTTCTTAGGAGCAAAGTCCTTGAGTAGAAGGAAAAGAAGGGATAGGACAGTTTACCCTTTTTAATGACTTAATTCCAACCATTATACTAGTTCTAATAACTCATATTTTTATTTATAATAGCTATTTTAACATTTTAATCTACTAATTCTATCACCTGAGTTGTTTCTGTATCTCTTTTTGATGAAATTTTCCCTTAGTTATCCATTATATTTTCGTTTCTTTGCATGTCTAATTTATTATTGGGTCCCAGGAACTAACATTTATGTTGTAAGATCTTTTAGTACTCCTTTAAACATTTTTGGGCTTTATTCTGGGACACAGTTAAATTACTTCAAATAAATTTGATCCTTCTGAGACTAGAGTTTAATTAGTTAATCTTTGTTAGGGGAGCACAGAACAGTCTTTTTTTAGTCTAGAGCTAATTTGACTACACTACTAAGGAAATAACCCTTCTGAGAACTCTTATCTGATGCTCCTGATATTAGGAGGGCTTTTCACTCCGGCTGTGAGGACACAACCTATTCCCAGTCCTTTGTGAGCTCCCAGGACTGTTCCTCCTCCTTCCTTCCAGCTGCCTTTTCCCCAGCTTCCAGATTCCTCACAGAACAGTTTTCAGCCAAAGACTTAAAGGGGATCACTCTGTACACCTCTTGTGCCCTGCTCTGAAACCACTTCAGCCTCCCCAAACCCTGCATTCTGTCTCTCTCCAACTCAAGGAGGCTGTCAGGTTCTATTTGGGACCTCCCTTACTTATGCTTGCAGCCTGGAAACTCTAGATAGTGACTAGGACATTTGAGGGCTCAGCTTTGCTTCCTTCCTCTTGTTTGTGTCTGTTAGAACTTTGTAATTTTTTTACGAAATCATTTGTTGATGCTCCAGCTCCTGCATTATTTTTTTCTACTCCTTTTCAAAGCAGAACTATTCCAGAGTCATCTATACTTGCTACTGACCCCTTTCTGTATCATTCACTTTTTTCTACTATTCTAATTGGGCTTTTGTTCCCACCACTTAAACAAAACAGGCCAATGGCACACATCTAATCAAATTAAACAGTCACTTTCCCCTTACTCATCTTTTCAATGAACACAGTTACCCAATGCCCTTCCCTTCCTTGAAACATTTACCCTCATTTTCTTCCTACTTCTCAAATAGCTCATCCTCTACCTGAACCCCAGGGCACAGCTTTAAAAACCATTTATACACCAAAGACTTTTAAATTTATAGTACCAGCCCACTGCTTCCAGATAATACACTTCTAGAGCAAACTGCTTTAATGCACTACATTTTTGCACATTCCAATTAAATATGGATGACTAACAGGCACTTCAAACTGAACAAGTCCATCCTTTCTATACCCTCCCTCCACCAATTCCCCCTATCTCAGTAAGTGGTCCAATCATCTATCTATCCAGCTGTTCAAGGTAAGAATCAGGGTTAATCCTTGATTCTTTCTCCCCAGCTGGTTCACTCAAATTGCTCAGCAAGTTCTTTTGATTCTACCTTCAAAATACACATCAAATTCATCCATTTCTCTTCATCTCCACCCTAGTTAAAGCCACCAACTCTCACTCTTGCCCAATATGACTCATTCTCCACATGGTAGGGAGAATAATCTTAAAAAACATAATTCAGATCTTGTTATCCCCTTGCCTGAAGCTACCTAATGACTTACTTCATTTCAAAACAATCAAAACTCCCTGTAGCAGCCTACAGATATGGATCCCCTGACTACCTCTGGGTCCTCTTCCCATACTTCTTAACCCTTTTTTTACTTTGCTCCATTCATACTGGCTTCTGTTCCTACCTCAGGCTCTCTGCATGTGGTGGTCTCTCTGCCTGGACTATTCTTCATCCAGGTCTTCATAGGGCTGGCTCATTCTGACCATTCAAATCTCAGGTGCAAAGTTCCTTGACCATCTATGCAAAGAAAACTATAGTCTCCTCCTTCCACCTGAAATTCTGTATTATCTTGTTCCACTACCACATAAGAGTTGCATTATATTTTTTTACTTTGATTTATTTGCTTTTTGTCTGTGTTTTCCCATTGGAATTTGGTCACTCAAACAAACACTCACTACGTGCCAGGCACTATTTCACGTGCTGAAAACACATCGTGAATAAAACAGGCAAAATTCCTGCCCTCATAGAGCCTATGTTCTAGAATGTAAGATATATGAAAAATGGAACCCTGTTCATTCACTACTGTATCCACAGGGCCTTTATTTAACAGTCCTTGGCTCCCAGCAAATATTTGCTACAAAAGTGAATGAAATGGATTTTCTCAGTCTTTGTACAACATACCTCACCTCAAATATTCCCACTTAGCTTTGAGAATAATGATCAGATTCTTACTTTAGACTTCAAAATACACTTTTATTTTGTTTCCCCTTCAGACTCTATTACCTTATGGGTAAAGCACGAATCTGCAACCATCTCTACAAAATTCTGGCTCTAATTTTAAATTCTCATAACACTAAAAGCATTTTGTGACTACCGCATCCATTTATATTCATTAAATCCTAGAAGAACTAGAGCCTCCCTAAATGGAAACCACTTATCCATGCACACAGACTACTTTACTTCTGTGTCAATTATGTTTATGTAATATGCAGAAGTCATTAATTCAAGATTTAATGATTAAGTAACTATAATTATAAACACAATATACATTTGGAAACAGACTTAAATATACTGGTAACACAACATGCTCATTACAGCAGCAAACTATCATAGTTCTACTTCATTTTGCAGTTAAGAAAACCTGGGTGAATGAGAGCATGTATGCACAGCACACAGTTTTAGAAGCTGGATGAGACCTTAGCTTTAATAACTTCCAGTTAGATGCTTTTCCCAATTAACAATTAGCTAACTTTAAAGAATTTTTTACAACTATATCATACAACTCTTTAAGGTCAGAGAGCACATCTAACATGTTTGTATCAGATGATCCCAAATACAAGAGACTGTATAAATACAAGTAGTTTTTGAGCATCAACAAAAAGCAAGGCCATTCTAAACATTCTATTAGTATATAATAATGAAATTCATCAGTACAGCAATATTTACACATGCTGCCTTATACTAAAGTTCATTTAGACTTGTCTAAGGCCACAAAAGCCAAAGTACGTTTTCTCAGATATATTAACTGGTACTTGGGATTCCAAAATTATTCAAAAATGAATCCCAAAATAATTCATCCTAATATATAAAGACACTTAAACTTTGATTACATTCAGAGGACGTTTAAACTTCAGATTATCTTTGCCCTTGGAGTCACTGTAAGACCACATCCTATTTCTTCAGCCAGAACTTGCTCTACTGAAGAAAATTAAACCAAAATGATTTGCTTCAATAATCTGTTGGAAGGTTCAGCAAACTATGTCACCATGCATATCCAAAGCTGAACCAAACTTATTAAAGATAACCTTTATAACAAGTAATTGAGGAAGGACTTTATTTTTTGAAGAACTGATTGTATCCCTATTCATCAAAGGTACAATTCTAGACAATGGGTCATATTAGATTTATTAACTACACAACTTTGTTTTTCATATACCTACTACAGTGGGGCTGGTGGACAAAATTCCCTTCTTAGATCTGCCACAATTTATACATGTACTGAAGACATGTGAATCATTTGTTTACTCGTTGATTTCCCCATAAAATTATTCTTACAGAAAAGTTACTGTAACATTAATGTAAGTCACACTTCAAGGGTTCAAAAATTCACATTAAAAGTAAGACATATTTGCCCGCCTGGTGTTGCTCAGCGGTTGAGAGTCAACCCATGAACCAGGGGGTTCTGGTTTGATTCCCCAGTCAGGGCACATGCTTGGGTTGAGGGCTTGATCCCCAGTAGTGGGTGGTGCAGGAGGCAGCCGATGATTCTCTCTCATCACTGATGTTTCTCTCCCTCCCTCCCTGAAATCAATACAAACAAATCTTTAAAAAAAAGAGAAAAAAAGATATATTCTACCTAGTTCTGTCTCTGTATTTCATACTTTCATACCACTTCTGCACTTAGAGGCTCACAATTCACTTTATCCCAAATTAAAATACAAAATTCTTATTTCCGTGTGAGTTGACTTCTTTAAAAAAAATTTTTTTTTAAGATTTTTTAGAGAGAGGAAGGAGGGGAAGAGAGAGAGAAACATCAATATGAGAGTGAGACATCCACTGGCTGCCTCCTACACGCCCCCACCAGGGATCAAGCCCAAAACCTGGGCATATGCCCTTGACCTGGAATGGAACTGCCAACCCTTAAGTGCACAGGACAATACCCAAACGAGCCACACCAGCCAGTACTGAGTTGACTTCTTTTAAAAAGTAAAGTGACAAACTCTACCATTATTCCATGGCATTACTGCCCTTTTTAAAATGCTACCCTCTGCTTTACAATTACTGTTTTAACCAATTACCAATTGTTGATAACAAGGCTCCTTAACTTTCCAGGAGAACTGAATCATATAGTCATAATCCACACCTTCATATATACAAACAGAAATCCTGCCGTTATGCATGTACATACATACACATATGTATCTTCTATTTTTTTTTACCATGACTACTACTACATACCACAATGTGGTAGAATGAAAAACATAAAACTGAAACCGAGTCCATTTTAAAGTAGTAGGAGCAATTGGTTTCATATTTAACCCAAGCCACAAATTCATGAATTTGTAAGCACAGGTTATATTATTCCTTGTTTACAAAATTTAAGCTACCCTATATTTAGATGGTAGTTTTAATTAAGTCCTGCTGATTAACAGAAAAAAGGTAGTTCGGCACAAATTCCATTACATATCACAAAGCACCCACAAATGCCTTTAGATACATAAGCCCATTAGTTTTCATTATTACTGTTTTATAAGAAAACGAAGTCTAAGTACAAATGGTACTAATCCAAAATTTTAAATATCAAATAGTACACTGAAACAGGAGCTAATATTAACACTTTAGGCACTCAGGCACTATACTTTTTGAGAGATTCCTTTTGTAGTAAAGAGTCCTTAGTCTCTGAGCCGTTTTCAATTACGTCCCCCTATTAAATCCATGTAATAACTGCCATTCTGATAAAAACCAAAAAAACTCCGTTTGAAACTTCTAGGACAGTAGATCCTTGAGCTTTGCCTTGAGAAACTGCTGACAAATACGAACTTTCTTCCTAGAAAAATATACCATCACAAAAGTTTACATGCTTATCACGGTAACCACCATGTTCCAGAATCATTTTCATATAACCCTCAAGACCCCAACTTCTATTCAAAAATATCTTGAGCCCTAGCCAGTTTGGCTCAGTAGTTAGAGCGTCAGCCCGCAGACTGAAGGGTCCCGGGTTCAACTCCAGCCAAGGGCATGTATCTTGGTTGCTGGATCAATCCCCAGCCCTGGTTGGAGCTCCTGCAGGAAGTAACCAATCCATGTGTCTCTCTCACATTGATGTTCCCTGGCCCCCGCTGAAAAGCAATGGAAAAAATATCCTCGGGTGAGGATTAAATATATATGTACATATGTATGTGTACATATATATCTTGGTCAGGGTAAAAAACTGAAACTAGATTTTATCATTGCTTCTCAACCTGTGATTTTATCTGATTACAAAACCTTGCCCTGGACAGTGTTGCTCAGTGGTTAGAGCACCTAGCCTGTGCACCAAAGGGTCTCGGATTCGATTCCTAGTCAAGGGCATGTACCTGGTTTTCGGGTTCACTCCCTATCTCCGGTTGGGGTGCTGGTGGGAGGCAACCAATTGATGTCTTTCTCTCTCCCTCCCTTCCTTCTACTCTCTGAAAGCAATGTAAAAAAAATATCAAGTGGTTAAAAAAAGCCGTAACACAAAAAAACAAACAAAAAACTTTGGTTTACAAAATGTTAAAGGAATTTCTCTCAAAAGGAATCATTCTTTTAAACTTATCATTTAAAGTAATTTAAACTTATTTTTATAAAAAAAAACAAAAAAACTAGATTTTTGTTGTTTTGAAAATGTAGTGCTTAAAATTATTTCTCATATCAGAGATATGTACATATTTTCAATTTCCTCCTAATTAAGATCAAAAATCATCTGTCTGCTTTGTAAGTGGTCCTTAGCTTGGGTTTAATAAGATTTTATACTGGGCCAGTAATGAAAAATAGTTTTAAGAGGTGAGAAAACGTAGGTGTATGAGACTATTCCATCTGGTTAGAACCCAATGAAACCTAGGTGTTGGACTGTGATGGCTAGACCCCAATTCTAAGGTGGCTGTATAGGGTAATATCAATGTGATACCATCAACATCTTATTAATTACATCACATAGCCTACCCAACTAGGTCTAAGCAAGGACAAGGAAGGTTAATTCTCTGCCCCTTATAATAAATGCAGCCACACAGCCTATCCATCCCAATGAAAGAAGTTAAACCGTTATAGAAACCAGGTAGCTCCGTTTGTTAAATATCACTTTAAAACCAATGTTTTCAGAATGTAATTGCTAAAGTGAGAAATATCCATAAAGGAGAATTACAATTTAACATAAAGCTCCAATTTTAATAATATATTTTAAAAAGTCACCCTTTCAATTAAAGGTAAAACTGTGGTACCAAACTTACTATTTTAACACTTCTAACTTTAAAGTTAAGACCTTAAAGTTAAGATATAATCTTAAGAAAAAGTTAAAATATTATAATGGTGCAACATCTGCCCCCTCCCAAAATGCTTTAACTTCCATCCTTTTTTAACCCCCAAAGGGACTCATGTATCTCATATTTACAGCTAAGTCTACTGACTTCCTATGATTTGAAAATTACTCCTGTAACTCATTAAATCAAAGCCTTCAACTGTTACTTTTTGATTTAGCAAGCTACAACATATTACATTATATCAATTCAGACATTTAATACCTAACAGCTATGATCTCCATCAAGTCCCTACTACAACAATCAAAAAATGACTAACAACTAAATTCCAACGATGAGAAAATTTCACTTATGGGGTACTTCTAGTTTCTTAAAAATTAAGAGGTATATGCCTAATTAAGTCATTGTGTTAAGTTTATAATATAAAAATTAGTTAAATGGGAGTACATTAAGAAGTGTTATTTTCCCAGTGTTAAAATGTAGAATTCCTGTCAAGTTTACCATAGAAACAAAATATGGTAACAATTACTAGAGCTCACTTGACAATTTTGCAGACACATTTTGATCATGAAATGCTTTCTTAATGAGGTGGTGTATACAAAACTGTCCTCATCTAAATCTGCACCCATCTTTGATGATCAACACAGGATTATATATTCTCTAAACTAGACACTCAATTCAGGTTCTCGGTCACTCCAACCTAAAAGACACTGTAACTAATGTGTCAATTAAAGACAAAAGTTTGTTTTAATCCTTTGTCTTATAAGAAATATATCATGCTTCAGTAAATTATCAAAAAGTTTTTGTTTTTCTAAGGGTAACTTAGAATTCAATTACCTTTATTCTTAGTATACATTTCCATAATTGTGTAACATGCTACTTTCAATATTGTGATTTATACATCCGCTAACTACCGGCATGAACCACAGGACTGGAAAGCAGCTGTTGACCTGGTACTGTTCACCTTCTTCTATTAACTTCATTATTCCTGAGGTCTATGCTACCCAGATCAGAGTTTTAGTTGGACGTGAAGTGAAACAAATTCTAAACAGATGACAGAAAAAGATAGTGTGAAAGAAAAAAGAAATCCTTTATGTCCCTCAAAAACAGGGACTCCACATGTTACAAACTAATGATATCCATTGCACTATAAAATGTCAAGATCATTTCAGTGCACAAAAATAATCTGTAAAATTTAACAAGCATATTGATACTTAAATTGAGCTCAACTCTGATTTCAGACTGTAGCTCTTGGATTGTTCAAGACTTTTAACTAAAGCATGACTTAACTAACTTTCGAAAGTGTACTGTAGTGCTACCTTGCTTTTATCAAGGCTATCCCCTTCCTTGGCTGCAAAACAAGAACTACAAATTAATTTCCAGGGCAGTGTAACTGCAACACCATAAATTTAAAGTATTATCTGTAAAACAGGAACAAAAATAAAACCAAAAGACAAGATTCTGCAGTCACAAGTACTTTAATTTTTAAAAACATCACTTATTTAAAGATAAACAAATGGCACCATTCTGCACTAAAGTTGATACAAGTAAAATAAGAGGTTCTGTCTCATCATGTGCTGACAATCTCCACTACTACATCACTTATTCTTTAGCATATCTGTAAAGTTAGATTTAAGACACTATTCTCAAAAGTAACATGCAACTGTCACAACTGTTTTACTTTAAAAGGTTAAACAACCCGAACAGTTTAAACAGCTTTATTTTCAAAATCAACATTACAGAGCAGAGCATAATTTCTACATTTAAAATTCTTACAGTACCAAATAGAGGTATTACAGTACAGTTTTCCACAAGAAAATTGTAGGACACAAATCCAGCGACTCCTCGACTTCCTTGAACTGTCAATACACTGCACCCTGTTTAAATGGCTGTACCTGAAAACCAAGGTATGCAATTCCTTAGTTTTAGAAGTCATCAAGTTATACTGTCAAGGATCTGGGGGAAATGAGATGAAGATTCTATTATCCTTATGTCTGAACCCAACTTCCACGACAAAGTAAAGCCACAGCTATGATAAAATGTCTATTAGCTGTAAATATTTAAATACTGAAACCCACCCAAATTAGACATCTTAACGTTAAGATTTTAGTTCTGTTATGGACAAGAAAGGACACTCTTTCGAAATTTCGATCTGAAACATCTACTTAAGGTGCGTGTTTTCTACCCCCGTGATAAGAAACTAGAAAGCAGGCGAACTTAAAACTTTATTTAAAAAACAAAAGCAAAACAAAACCTGATAATAAAATTACAGGTTTTAGACGAACCGCGTACTAAAAAAAAGACAAAAACAAAACAAAAAAACTGCAACAATCTGCAACACATTCTCAAAGATCAAAGAAAAACTCAGGAACAGTAGTTTATTATCCTCCGACTAACTAGAATTGGGGAGGAATGGATGCAGAAGTGCCAAGGATACAGAAAATGTAAGTCTCCTCTAGTATGAAAGTCGTCCGGGCAAACACGCAGTCCCCTCAACACTTCGTTGCAGGGAAGGGTGATAAAACCTCAACGGCCTGCAATCAACATTGACTGAGCCCCAGGAGGCTCCACGTGGGGCCCCATGGAACCCCACGTTTCCAGGCCACCGGGAAGCGAAACGCCCCCACGGTGCACAGAACCTGAGCTCCCGGGCGCCAGTGACGCGCGAAGACCGAGGTGGCCCTAGAGCGCCACCCAGCGGCCCGCGGAGCGGCCTGCAGGCGGGTACTCCACAGCACCCGGCGCGCTGCACCCCCACCGCCACCCAGCCCGCTCCCGTCTCCAGAAGCATAAGGCCCAACCCGACAACTGAGACCACAAAATGGCTGCCGGCAGCTTCGTCACGTGACCCCTTTGTGCCTTTCGGGCTCCCGAACTCCGTGGGACCCGGGTACAAGTGGCCGGGGTCGGCGGGTGGCCTCAGAGGAGGCCCCGCCGAGCCGCGGCGGCCGGGGGTCGAGGCCGGGGAGGCGGGGTAAAAGGCCGGCCGGCGACTGAGTCGGCGGCGGAGAGAAGATGGCGGCCATTTTGTGTGGGTTTGGTGCTCCGCCGCCGCCGGCAGCAGTGGGAGCGGGGCCTGGCGGTGGGTCGGACAGGGGAGTTAACACGTACCGACTCCTCTTCCTTCTCCATTCCGGTGGGCATCTG
Source organism: Miniopterus schreibersii (assembly GCF_964146895.1). Taxonomy (NCBI): domain Eukaryota; kingdom Metazoa; phylum Chordata; class Mammalia; order Chiroptera; family Miniopteridae; genus Miniopterus; species Miniopterus schreibersii. Next base: position 114,618,552 of record NC_138101.1, on the reverse strand, counting down.
CGGCACGGCCCGGTTTATCGAGGCGTATTCGTGCAGGTCGGGCAGATCCTCACAGCGGAAAACCGGCAGCGGCTTCGAGGCGTCTAGCGCCCGCGCCCGAAACGACAGTTTACTCATCTCAGGCGCAGCAGATACCTCTCTGCTCTGGGGAAACGGCCCCGGCCAGCGGGATCATGGAGAACCGGGGGTTCGGTCCCCACTCGCCTACCGATGCCGGGGACTTGAGGGGCGGAGCGCAGAGCTCGCCGTCCGGGCCCTAACAGCAGCCTGGAGGGTGGGAGGCTGTGCCGTTCCGCTCCTCTCTCGCTCGCTCTCTTCAATACGCCATGGCCAACATGGCGGACATTAAAACTCCACTGTGCGCTCTTCAGCCAACCCCAGCCATTCCCCACACTGCATCGCGCAGCGGCGCGGGCACGCGGGGGGGGGCGCGGGCTCGAACGGGCGCCGGCCCGGAGCGCGCGTCCCGTCAACCCCCGGCGCCCGCCGGCCGCGTGGGCCGCGCCTGGCTGCTCGCGGCTCCCGCCCTCCGCGGCCCCGAGGCGGCCGGGCTGGGCGAGTGGCCTGGGCGCTCGGAGGCCGGGGCCGCGGCCCGGCGCCGCTCGCTCCCGGCACACGCTCACTGTCTCACGCTCGCTCCCTCCCAGCGCCTTTGGAAGACAGGCAAAGGGGCAGGCAACTATCTGCGCCCGCACGGATTTCCGAAAGGCCGCGGCGGGAGCCGCACGGGGCGGTGCTACCGGCCGGGGTCGCCGCGCCGGCACCTGCCTTTCTCCCGCCCCGGGCGGCGCGAGGGGCGGGGGCGGCCGGGCGGGAGCGGCGCTCCCGGGGCACGGGCGGGTGAGGAGGCGTCGTTACCGCCGAGCATTAGGTCTTTAAAACAAAAAAAGCGAACGAAATTAGGGGTAAAATGCTACTTGGGGCGAACTTTTGACAGCAATTATTTTTATGTCCAATGAAAGTCTGGATTATAACATTTCATAGGCTTCGCATCCCATCACTGGTCACTTTCCACCGGGCCTAACATTAAGGGCTGTCTCCTGCTCTGATCCAAAGTAGGGTTTTTGTTTTGTTTTTTAATTCTGCATTTTATCAACCCGTACTGCCCCCTTTATTATAATTGAAGCAAAGGGAATAATAGTTATCAGCCACTGTAACCTCCAGGGGAAAAATTTAAAGCAAAACCTGTTTCAAGATTTTAGAGCCTGTTCTTTATAGGTAGCTCATGATTTTCTGTTTGTATTCAAAGAAAGTGCTGCTTCAACATAGTTATGGGCTTCGCACTCATTTCTTCTGTGGGAAACTTTATAAAATTGAATCATATGAAGACCTGTAGTACTCCTGCCAAACCTAAAAATGAAAAATGAAATAAAAGGAAAAGCGGAGTTATTAGAAGAGATCTAGATGGATGTGATAAATTGGCAACAATTTAGATCACAAATGAAAATGAGTATCCCCAGAGAGCTCTTTCCAGTGCAATATTTTAAAAATCAGAGAGGGGTGGGTTTAGTAAGTTTGGCTGCAAAATTTCAAATGTTCACTGAGATACAAACATGTTTTAAGTCTGTTCTCCCTGGGAGCTACACAGTACAAATAATCACTATTCTTAAATACTGGGTTGGGTGGGAACTATATTTAGCTTAAGGCACAAAGGCAGACTGCTGCCTTTCAGGCTGGTTTATCTACACCTTACCAGGTGGGGAGAAGATGAGGACGTGGATGGCAGTTCTCCAAAATTAACCTAAAGCTCTGATCTTGACACATCTGCTGGGCAGAGGGACTGCCACTGCATTTCCTGTAAGACGGTGCACTTACTCAGTGAACAGTTATTGAGCCCTCATGGCCTTGGAAGTACCCGCTGATTACTCAGCACCTACAAGGCCCCGGGAGGAGCTTGCACAGTGGAGGAAGGACTGTGTGGACGGCACCTGCCCACCAAAGGTGAGTGTTCTGATGAAAGCCCAGGCTACTGTGAAAACAGGCAGGAGTGGCACCCAATCCATGGGGAATGGCTCTAATGAAAGTACTCAGGGAAGGCTTTTTGGAGGGGATGATATGAGTAAAAATTATGTAGGATAAGTATGGATTAACCTTGCAAAAAAAAGAAAGTATCTTAGGCAAGGGAAGCAGGGTGCGTCAAGACTCAAGAGTGCATGTCACAGCCTGGAATCCTCGACAACTGCCAATTGCACGAGAATATGGCGCCTATTTAGATAGGTTTCACCGTTCTGAAAATACTGGATGACTATTAGTATAGTAGTCCTCTCCAGCCTACAGTAAAATCCTAGTAGTAGAGTTTGGTTCATTGAGGAACACAAGATTAAGCCATGAGTGAACCACCAAGGAAAGGAATATATATTTTTAAGCTTTACTAAAAGTAACAGCCTATAGATAACATTTTCTACATCCTACATTAGTAATAAGGGGCACCATACAACTAAGCTCCTTGTTCCCTAGAAATTCTAGAATCACCTCCCACAGCAAGTTGAGAGAGATGCTTACAAATTAAGTTTGATAATATGCTTGCTAAGAGATATTTTCTTTCTGCATCAGTTCCCCATCCAACTCAATGCCCTGGGTTTCCAAGGCTGGAGCCCTTATATTCAGTTCACTCTCCTCCCTCCTAAGGGGCAGGAGTGCAGCAATAAAGATTCAGGTTCAGGTTTTTTTTCTTCAGCTTCCTTTATCCAATCAAAAGTTTCCTTGCAAAAATGGCTAATCCTGCACAGTCTTTAACTTTTTCTATTCCCACCTTAAAGTTCCCCCTTTGTTTAAGTATCCCCAACAATGGTAATGTGACATTTTCAGTGTTACAGAAGATACATACTAGTGAAAAGCTAACTATATTAACCTTTCTTCAAGGGAAAACTCTTGGTTGGGAAGGGATTTGCAGTATTTAAAATACTTTAGTCATGTCACAAATATTTATTGAATAGGTAACACACCATACCAACAATGTAGGGGATATAAATAAAATACTGATAAAGGGATACCCAGTTAACCAAATGACCAGTATGGTGAGATGCAGTGCTGTGGGAGTTCAGAAAGTTGGCAGTTCTAGCTGGGATGACCAGACATCATGGAGAAGACAGCAGGTGATTTGGTTCTGAAGGATGAGAAGGATCCCAATCAGTAATGGGAATGAAATGGTAGAAGAAAGGGTATTCATGGGTGATGGTAACTGTATAAAAAAAAAGGGTGGGAGATGCTTGAAGAGGTTTATTTGGCCAGAGTTTGTAGGAAATTCCAAAAACAATCCAGGGAGAACTAGTAAGAACTTGGGTGGAGGGAGTAGGAGTAGAAAGTAGAGACTTAAGTTTTAATGGTAAAAATAATTACTTATAGTGTCATTACCCTGATATGTGATTCGTTTCGTTTCAAATACAGAACTTCTGCTTAAACAACAAAATAAAATGTGTCAAATGCAACTGCTCTGACACTGCAGTTTGCTGTATATAATAATATGAAATATGGATCTAAATATTAGTTTATGTTTAATATGTGCCCAAGTCCTATTATTTTTTCTTTGAAATTGTTTCTGGGATTTGCCTCATTATTTCCATTCCTGTTGTCTTAACCATAGTCCTAGTAGAAACAACCTCCAACCCAATTTATTTTTAATTAATTCATTACTTCAGTAAACCTTTATGAAGATCTTACTTTATAGAAAACTGTGCTGGTGTTCTCCTAATAGTGGCTGATGGGAACCCGTGGTGGCTGATAGAGGTGGTGGATCCCTGGGGATGTGAAGAACACAGTTCAAACAGCCCTCTAGGGCTTCATAGTCCATGTCATCAAATCAACGTGCCCTCAAACCTCCATTTCCATCTGTATCCTCCCTTCTCCAAATCATTTATTTATAACTGCTTTTTATTTTTCCATTCCACAAAGCCATTTTTAATTTTTTTTTTTTTTGGTATGGCTGTCAAGATCTCATAATTTTCCCTTTCTGTCCAACTTTGCTTCTCATTACTGCCTAAGACAAGCTCTTCATTCTGGCTGGTAAATATAATCTCCTCAACATCTTTAGAAATCAGAATGTCTTTCCTGCCTTTAGGTTTTCATTCATTCTTTTCTATTCTCTCTGCCTGGCTTCAGATCATCTACTGAAATGCTACCTCACATTTTTGAGGAATGTTTTGAGGATTACGTAAAGCAATCCATGTAAAACATTTACAGTGGTTTCTGGTCCACAGTAAATATTCAATAGGTGTAAACTATTGTTATCTTTCAAAATCCAATTAAAATTTCACCTCCCCCATGAAATTTTTTTTGCTTAACCTCTCTGAGTCCTAATTTCCTAATCTGAAGAATGAGTGAGTGGTTAGGTAAATTCAAAAACAATTCTTAAGCCTGTATCAATGTTTTCATCTCTGAACTCCTATTATACTTTTAAAATAATATATGTTTTTACTGCCCTAGCCAGTTTTCTCAGTGGTTAGAGCATCAGCCCTCAGACTGAAGGGTCCTGGGTTCGATTCTGGCCAATGGCACGTACCTCGGTTGCAGGCTTGATCCCCGGCCTGGGCCTGGGTGCAACCAATTGATGTGTCTCTCTCACACTGATGTTTCTCCCTCCCGCCCTTTCTCCCTCCCTGCCTTCCTCCCTCCCTCTCTTTCACTCTCTCTGAAAAGCAATAGAAAAAAATATCCTTGGGTGAGGATTAAAATAAATATATATATGTTTTTATTGATTTCAGAGAGAGGAAGGGAGGCAGAGATAGAAACATCAATGATGAGAGAGAATCATCGATAAGCTGCCTCCTGCACACCCCCTACTGCAGATTGAGCCTGAAACCCAGGTATATGCCCTGACCAGGAATTGCACTGTGACCTCCAGGTTCATGGGTAAACGGCTGAACCACTGTACCACACTGGCTGGGCTCCTATTATACTTTTAATCAGTAATAATACTACCATTGAACTTCCAAAGAAGTTAAATTCTCTTTGATGTGACAATTTATTGAGCATTTACTATGTGCCAAGCAATGCAGAAGTCCATCTTAAATGCATTATCTCAGTTAATCCTTATGACAGTCCTATGAGGTGTGTTGGGTTAGAGAGGTTGCAAGACCTGCCTATGATCACAAAGCTGGCAAGAGGTAATGCTGAGATTGGAATGCCTGGTGTCTGGTGCCAGCGTGGAGCCCCAGAAACTGAATTATAAAGTGAAATGAGTGAACTAAAACTGAGGAAAGAGAGATGCCTCTTTTAAGAGGCTTGGCTGTGAGGGGAGGGGAGAGAAAGACAGAAAGGGATAGCTATTCAGGCCACTGGCTTTGTTTTTGAAAGTGGGAAAGATGTGGACATGTTTGTATGCTGAATCATGCAAATGGGTTAACTTTAGGACCATCTTCCTCTGAGGCAGGCAGGAAGGAGGGCAAAAATGGATAGTCATCCAAAGAAGTTACATTCTCTTTGATGTTACAATAAGGTAAAAACACACACCTCAAAACAACGATACCAGTTGTAGTAGCAGGAGTCCAGATTCTTCATTCCTTTAAGCATTCAATAAATGTTTTTTGGATATTTACTAACAACTAGGCAAAGCACGATCCCTATAGCCTCACAAAGCTAACAATAAAGTGAGATACAATTGTATTTAATTGGGAAAATGTGAAATTAATATTTTTAAGTGTGTGAATGCACAATGACCTCAACATTAAAATGTAATACAGTGCTATAATTGAAAGCATCATATAAAAGTACTAAATACTGAATTAGTATATTTTTACTCGAAGTGACCATTTTTCTTAACTTTCTACTTTTTATTTTTATGCAAGCCATATAAAGAAATGGCATCAAATAATTATTCCAACATAACTTTTAGGAAAAGAAAAACTGGAAGCTTTTTATGATGTGTTGCTTTTTCATTTAGGAAATGTTGGGAATAAAATATTGCACAATTCATTGCATACATTTCATAGGGTTTCACAGTAACAATACTGAAATATACTGATTTTCTACAGTTGATTTATACATGGAATTCTGTACATAATATTTAAGAACTATGTTTGATATAAAATAAAATAGTTTAGAATACTTTTAGACACAGCCTATTTCTACCTTAAAGAACAAAGGGCAAATTATGAATCTTAGCAAATGGTAGCAGGATAGACTTAAAGTCATTTCAGTTTAACTGTATGTCCAATATACACAACTAAAACAAATTGGGCCTGAGAAGGAATTAAAATTTTTAAAATCCACGAAGTGGTTCTAGCACTATTGCAACTAAAAACACACACACACAAAATATAATACATCTTATTGTGTAATGTAAAATCTTAAATTTATAGAAAACCCACTCTGAGCACAGCAAGAATTTTGCTAAACTTTAGACCCCCCCCCCCCACCCTCCAAAAAAGTGATTGGGTAAGTTGAACCATTTTTAGGACTTGCCACCTTTAATTCCTAGTTTTATAAATCACCTGATCTTTCCCTCACTATCCTGCAGCAGTTGATGAGGCCTCTGTGGCAACATTTTAATGAGGATACTACTAGAAGCAGTTGGAGAAGTGGTGGGGGAGGCACAGACAGGAAATCATTTGGGACTTGAACAATAACAATGAGGTATTTAAGGAATGTTATCCATTCCAGTTAATTTGCCAGAAGAATAAAGGTCTATTTTAGAAAATAATAAATACTGAAGTATTCAACCATATACATTAAAAAATATTGGGTATTTTAATCTAAGCTGAATTTTGTTTAATTATAGTTACCTTATTTAACCCAATGGCTGGCACTCACTATTGTATATAGTCCGGTGTTAGTGCAAGACTGTAAGGGGCAGAAGGATAACAGTGCGAGGACAGGGCCAGAAGGCTGCCTCGGAGGACAGGGCAGGGAGAGGGAAGGGAGGTAGCTGCCTCTAGGTGCCTTACCATATTGAGCACATAAAACATACTACTTGAGCATTAGTTTTACTAGGCAAACAAGCAAATCAGTACGGCGGTATAAATGGTACATGAGGGGTGAAAGGAAGAAACTTAGAGGTAGAAGAGAAGAAACCGTTAATGAAGTAGAAATTTATATTGAAAGGTTTAAGTGAAATACTGTATCAGTAGGTGGTGGACAAAGAAAGATTGACAGGGAGGAGGGTATTCAAGAGGGGCTATTGTGAATTTCTATCACTTCTATGACCCATGGAAGGAAATGATTTCTATTTTCCTTCTGCAACTTGGGGCACAGAATTATCTTTTAAATTACCTAATAAATTAATATTAGTGAAATAAGTTTTACTTTTACTATATTTACTCTTTTTTATGATACTTGGAGTAGCATCGTGTCAAGTGTTCTCTGAACCTGGCTCTTCCTCTTTTTCAGAAGAGGGAAGAGAAAGTGATTTCTAACCTGAGGAGTGTGATTACAGGTGTGAAGGATGATTCATGGAGTGAGAGGAAAAGGGCATGGAAAATGGAGCCCCAGAGAACACCAGCACCTAGGAGACAGCAGAGAGAGAACAGCCAGGAAGAGAGCAAAGGAGCAGAGGCTGGGAGAATTATGGAGAGAAGCAGGGGAGGTCACTGTTTCAAGGAGATGGTCAGTGAAAAGGACCCAAAAGAATGAGTAGGTGACTGGAAGGCACAGCAAGCACAACTTCTGTAGGATGCTGTGGGTGGAAAATACACTCTGCTGAACTGAAATGTGGATTGGAGGAGTCTCAGGCTGAGTGGTGCCTAAAGCATGTTAATCATTTACCAAGTAAGCCAAAGCCATGTAAAATTTTGAAATGGTTTCCCAGGGTCCTCCTATGTATTTTTCACAGGAGCGAGAGCACTTTGAGGTTCAAAATCAGCTTAGCTTGGGGATACAGCCAGGGACACAGGGTAGCTAACGTCATCAGCAACTCATGCATTAAACATCAGAAGAAAATACATTTTATTATTTCACAAGTCTTCACAAAATCCCATCGATAGGAAGAAGTAAAAGATATCTTCCATCTTTAAAGTTGCAGAAATTGATAAACAGAAAACCAACCTGACCTGTTTAAGTGAGTTACTGCAAGGGTATAAGCCACATCCAGATCTTAACATTTCTTTTGAATTAGGTTTCCCAAACACTAGACTTTAAGCCAAAAAACAACACAAGTACCCTGTGGTAGCACATACGTATGGATATCTATTTTGGTTTTAACTGCTTTACTCATAATTAGGTTAACATTTTGGTGTTTTTATTTCTTCCAGTCTTTTCTGGTTTTGTTTTTCATTTGTTTGTTTTATAATATTGGAATAATACTGTATATTATTTTGTGGTCTTCACTTCTTAATATAATTTGATAATGTTCCCACCTCATTAAATATTCTTATAAGATTATTTTTTGACGAAGATACTTACTTTATGTATATAGAAAATTTATTTAGCATTACCATCTTAAGGGGCATTTAGAACATACTGACTTTTCTTAAATAAAAATGAGTTTAACTTTTCATGCTTTAAGGCACAGAACAAATTTCTGCTGTTCTTTGAATAACAATAAAGCCAACTCTACACAAATGAAGGTCGGCAATTTTATTGTCAATTTGAGCTGATGGCAAAAACCCAAGTCTTAAATGTTAATATTTCTTCCCAGATATGAGCTTAGCATTTTAAAAGTATGTTCCATAAAACACTAATCCAGATGTTACATTCTGAAGTGAGTTTCATAAAAAACCAATAAGTTAGGGAAATACTGCCAATTATAGCTTTCTCTTTAAAATATGTATAGGCACACAATGTATAGGCTCAGGTAAGTCTTGCAGCAAAGAAATCTATTTACTGATACTAAGCATGGTACTTCCAAATTTAGCTGACCATGTAATCTCATCATGTACTATCAGTTATTACCACTAGTTCTGTAAAAAGCATACTTTGGAGTTTCCTCATATTCCAGAAGAGAGGAAGCAAGAAATTGAAAACCTGTTTGAAAAAATAATGACAGAAAACTTCCCCACCTGGTGAAAGAAATAAACTTACAAATCCAGGAAGTGCAGAGTCCCAACAAGATGAACCCAAAGAGGCCCACACCAACACACATCATAATTAAAATGCCAAAGGTAAAAGACAAAGAGAGAATCTTAAAAGCAGCAAGAGAAAAGCAGTTAGTTATGTACAAGAGAGTGCCCATTTGACTGTCAGCTGATTTCTCAACAGAAACTTTGCAAGCCAGAAGGGAATGCCAGGAAATATTCAAAGTGATGAAAAGCAAGGACCTACAACCAAGATTTCTCTACCCAGCAAAGCTATCATTTAGAATTGAATGTCAGATAAAGAGCTTTACAGACAAGAAAAAGCTGAAGAAGTTCATCATCACCAAACCAGTATTATATGAAATGTTGAAGGGTCTTCTTTAAGAAGAAACTAATGAACAAAGTAAACTGATGAACAAAATAGACCCAGGGACATTGAAGCATGCGACAGACTGACTTATTTCACAGGCGGGGGGGGGGGGGGTGGGAAGTACAGAATAGGTTAACCAAAGAACTTATATACATATATGCAAAACCCATGGACACAGACAATAATTCAGTGGAAGCCTGGGGAGGGGGCAGGAGCAGGGTGAAGGGGGTCAACGGGGGAACAAAGGGGAACATATGTAATACTTTCAACAATACAGATACTTTTTTTTTTTAAACCACACTTTGGGAATTCTAATCTAGGCAGTTCAAGGAAATAAGTTTTTCTGAATAAGCTATCCATTTATTTTATTTATTTTTTTTAAAATATGTTTTTATTGATTTATTTTTTAGAGAGAGAGGAAGATAGAAGGAGAGAGAGAGAAACATCAATCTATCAGCTGCCTCCTGCAGGGCCCCTACTGGGGACTGAACCTGAAACCCTGGCATACATCCTGACAGGAATCGAACCTGCGACCTCTTGGTGCATGGGATGACGCTCAACGGACTAAGCCACACTGGCCATGTCTATCCATTTAATCACTTAAAAAGGTCTGACATGTATACTTTGAAAAGGCATAAATATCTTATAAACAAAGTACTACCTTTATTCTTAAGATTTTTATCCTGCTAAAAACAGCGTAAAGTAAGACATTTGAGTATAAAACTGGACAGAATTCCAGCAAGCACTAGAATTGAACAGGTTGCTATACGATGGCAATATATTTGGTGTTAAATACCAAATTAACTAGAATGTTTAACTAGATTTCTTTCCCTAAGTGTCCCTACTAAAAAGAACAAGTTGAATTTTGATTAAAAGATTTTTACTGTAACTTAAACTCTTGGAAAAGAGGAATCATAACAGAATCTATCACCTAGGTTGTTATATTGATTCAATGAGATCATTGAAGCAGAGTTTAGCATGGACCTGAAACAAAAGTCATGCTTAATAAACAAGCTATTTTTAAGGATATTTTTGTTTTACATCTGTGACTAAATCATTTTACTTTTCTGAGCTTTATTTTTTTGTATGTACAGTATAAAACATAACACTGATTGTAAACCCTTCAAAACTAAGGAAACAAAACATAGCTAAGAAATCCTCAAATGAAACCAAAGACCAACTGGATATATATAAAAGTAATTTGTATACAATATTATACTCATCCTCTGGAATCTTTGTTTTGTTTCCACTTGGTAGTTTTGTATCATTCCTATGTTTAAATCTGTAAGGAGCTCTGCTACACCTTTCCCCTCCATTGCCAAATGATTCATCAGGTGGTTGCCCAGTGACTACTTAATCTCCAAATCTGGTCAAGCAAGATCCCAGGGAGTCAGGGCCTCTCTGCACAGATTGCAACTGTTTCCCTCAGGGTGAGTGCTTTGGTTAAGAACAATCCAATGATAAGTAACATTTTGCATTCAAACTAGCAACCTCATGCAGTGAGACATAGGATTATGTACTGGAAGGAATACTGGCTTCCATGTGTGAAGATCTAGATCCTGATCTAATATCTACCACTTATCAGCAGTATGACCCTGTAGAAATTATTTAATGCCTGAGCCTTAAGTATTTCATATGCTTGGTCTAAAAAATACTTGTTCTCACTCTTACTTAGGCCATTGTGAAGAACAAGTGAGGTAATATAACGAAAAGTCTTTGACAATTGCAAAGTACTATACAAATGTAAGGAAGAATACATTAGTTTATTTCAGTTTCACCATAGTAGTTAGGAAGGCATACATATACATGCCCCCAAATAACACACTGAAACAGAAAATCTATGACCTGTTCAGATCATACATTTGGTCACAGAAGATTTGATTTTTAGACTAGGATCCTTTGGAGATTAACCCATTTTAATTATTTTCACCCTTTTTATTTTGCTTAAAAAAAATTGTCCTAGAGAGTGTCTAGCACAATATAAAAGTTTAGGAAAGCTATGATAAGTTTGAATTATTTTTATTTATTTATCTTTATTGTTGAAAGTATTACAAATGTCCCCCTTTTCCCCCCATTGATCCCCTCCACCCTGCACCCTCCCCTCCAGGTCTTCACAACACTATTGTCTGTGTCCATGGGTTATGCATAAATGCATATAAGTTCTTAGGTTATTCTCTCCCTAGCCACCCACCCACCCCTGCTTCCCTCTGAGATTCATCAGTCCATTTCATGCTTCTATGTCTCTGGATCTATTTTGTTCATTGGTTTACTTTGTTCATTAGATTCCACATGAGTAAGATCATTTTATACTTGTCTTTCTCTGACTGGCTTATTTCACTTAACACAATACTCTCCAGATCCCACCATGCTGTCTCAAAGGGTGAGGGATCCTTCTTTTTTTTTGCATAGTATTCCATGGTGAAAATGTCCAAGAAGATGCTTGATATGATTTCAGTCTTCTTGAACTTGTAGAGATTTGTTTTGTGTCCTAACATGTGGTCTATCTTTGAGAATGTGCCATGTGCACTTGAGGAGAATGTATATTCTGCAGCTTTGTGGTCAAGTGTTCTGTAAATGTCAATTAAATTAATCTGCTCTAGTGTGTCATTTAGAGTCACTGTTTCCTTATTGATTTTTTGTCTGGAAGATCTATCCAGTAAAGTCAGTGGAGTGTTAAAGTCCTCTACTATGACTGTATTGCTGTCAACCTCTCCTTTAAAGTTCTCAAAAAAAATTTCCCCCCAGCTTCTGAGTCTTTTGTTCTGAGGTGAGATTCTTGTAGACAGCATATATTTGCTTTATGTTTTTTTATCCATTCAGCTAATCTATGTTTTGATTGGAGCATTTAATCCATTTACATTTAAGATTATTATTGATAGGTACTTAACTATTGCCATTTTATTTCTTTATGCCTATGTTTCTCATTCTTTGCAGTACTAGTTTGGTGGTGATAAACTCCTTTTATCCTTTTTTTTTTTTGGGGGGGGGGTCTAGAAAGCTCTTTATTTCACCATTTTTTTTTTATTTTTAAAATATATCTATCAATTTCAGAGAGAAGAAGGGAGAGAGAGGAAGGGAGAAGGAGAGAGATAGAAACATCAATGATGAAAGAGTCATTGATCAGCTGCCGCCTGCACGCCCACTAGTGGGGATCTAGCCCACAACCTGGGCATGTGCCCTGACCAGGAATTGAACCACAATCGCTTGGTACATAGTTTGATGCTGAACTGCTGAGCCACACCAGCCAGGCTTACCATCTATTTTGAATGATAGCCTTGTTGGATAGAATATTCTTGGTTTCGGATCCATGCTTTTCATTACCGTGAATACTTCATGCCATTCCCTTCTGGCCTATAGAGTTTCTGATGAGAAATCAGCTGACAGCCTTATGGGAGCTCCTTTGTAGGTAACAGGTTACTTTTCTCTTGATGCCTTTAAGATTCTTTGTCTTGAATTTTTTGCATTTTAATTATTATATGTTTGGGCCTGGGTCTCTTTGGGTATTTGTTGCTTGGGGCTCTCTATGCTTCATGAACTTGTGTGACTTTTTCCTTGACCAGGTTAGGGAATTTTTCTGTCATCATTTCTTCAAACAGGTTCTCTAACCCTTGCTTACTTTCTACATCTTCTGGTACTCCTATGATTCGAATATTATTACATTTCATATTGTCCCACAGGTCCCTTAAACTATCCTCCCATTTTTTAATTGTTTTTTCTTTTTGTTTTCTGATTGAGTGATTTTTTCTACACTGTCTTCTAATTTGGTGATCCAATCCTCAGCTTCCCCTAATCTGCTATTTCTTCCAACTTTTAAAATTTCTACTGTGTCATTCTTAATTTCCTTCATAGTTTCTACATCTTTTCTCATGCTGTTGAGCATCCTTATGATCAGTATTCTGAACTCTATGTCTGATAGATTGTTTATTTCCATTTCATTTAGCTCTTCTGGAGAATTCTATTGTTCTTTCATTAGGCCTTGTTTTTTTGTCTCCCCATTTTGGCTGCCTGTTTCGATTTGTTTTTATGTATTAGATAGGTCTGCTAGGACTCCCAGTCTTTTGGATGGTCTCTGGTGAAGGCCAATGTCAGATGCTGTTTGTGGCTGGCCTTGAGTACCCTGTTTGAAGTTTCCTGTCACATTCTATAGCTTGTGGTTCCCTCTGCTGGGGCTGGGTGTGTTTGGAAAGGATGGATATGTGCACCAAAGTCTGTTTTCCCAAGCCCTGGGTCTAGAAGCAAATCAGGCCCAGTTTGAATTATTTTGAGATAAGAAATGTTCCTGTATTATAATTTTTACAATTATAAATTTTTGTTTAATATAATTTTCTTTAATCATCCCACTTAGAACAGAAAAATCAATATAGATGTTTTTACTGATTTCCTTTTTTTTTTTTTTTTTTTTTAATATATCTTTATTGATTTCAGAGAGGGGAAAGGAGAGGGAGAGAGAGAGATAGAAACATCAATGATGAGAAAGTCATTGATCGATCCCACAACCTGGGCATGTGCCCTGACCGGGAATCGAACCCTGATCGCCTGGATCCCAGGTCGACGCTCAACCACTGAGCCACGCCCGGCCGGGCTGATTTCCTCCATTTAAAAAGCAGTACTCAAGGTTTCTAGCAGAGGAGCTTTAGGAGAACAAATTGCTAAAGATAGAGTGTAATGTAGGGGCTAAAAGTGCTAATTCCAGAGCCAGACACAATTTGGGTTTGAATCTCAACTTTGCTCTAATCTAGCTCTGAAAACTTGAATAAATCCTTAACTTCTATGAGTGTCACATTCCTCCCCTCCCCGTGGAATTGATAAATAATTCACGTAACCAAATTTACAGTGCCTGTAAGATTTCAACAAATATTAGATATTATTTCACAAAAAAAGCTGCACCTTTTTCTTAAAGGAAGTTTCCAGTGTAGGATAGAAAGATGGTTGCCCCAGAGTAAGCTGAACCAGGTACTCATTACCTTCATTTTAACACAGCTGCTAAACTGGGTTTATACTAGCTAATGAGTCCTTTCCCTAAAACAAAAATACTCAAAACCCAAATCTTAAAGAGAAAAAAATGTTATCTGAATGTGTTCCTTCCTGAATAATTTTTCAAATCCTATTCTTTCCCCTTCCATACACAAAGGTTAGAGTGCACGCACACACACACACACACACACACACACACACAGAGCTGGGAACAAACACTATAGTGTATCTCTCCTATACTTAGCTGTCCTTCTGTTTGAACAGAACTCTCTTTGCCTTCATTTTCTTGGGTTGCTCCATAATCTGTGCTTTTTCATTTAAAAAAAATTTTTATTTATTTAATTTAATTTTTATTTTTAAAATATATCTTTTTTATTGATTTCAGAGAGAGGAAGGGAGAGGGGGAGGGAGAGATAGAAACATCAATGATGAGAAGGTCATCATTGATTGGCTGCCTCCTGCGCACCCCCAACTGGAGATCGAGACCGCAACCTGGGCATGTGCCCTAACTGGGAATCTGTGATCTCCTGGATCCTAGGTTGATGCTCAACCACTGAGCCATACTTGGCCAAGCTAATCTGTGCTTTTTTTAGATAACTAAAAATTCATGGTCTACTTGAGAAATAATGATTCTTCAGGATTAATTTTGAACTATATTCTGAAAATGGTCTTTCATAAAATTCCCTTTTCTTAATTCCAGTGTGATAAAAAACAAAACAATTTTAAATATAGAGAAAAGAGTCTAACTTTATATATAATGGTATTGCCTTCATCATGGGGCTTTTTAGTTTGTTTTTAAGCTTATTAAACCATGTTACATTTTTAGAGTAGAGTCATCAAAATATAATTCATGCTTGGCTATCTCTCCTATATTAAATAGTTATTTATGAGCATTTTATTTTAAAAGCTGTAGGTTCCAAGTCTGGTGTGCCACCAACTAGTTGTATGATCTTGGTCTTAATCAATCTGGGTCTTAGTCTCTTCAAGTTTGAAAAGGCCTAAGATTTGATGATTCCCTCCCAACTCTTAACTTTTATGACTATCTTCCCTTTTCTATAGTTGGCAGGAAAAAAGGGAATACATAAAAATTTTTAGACCTAAAATGTTAAAAGAATTAAATTGAGATATATAATTTCTGTAGAAACTATGCCTTTAGGTATTTTCTGACAATATTTGCCATGAGTATGGTCAAATGTGATATAGTTATAAATATTTCATTAATACTGGAAAATAAAGATTCAGAATTAATATGAAAGAAAGATACAAACTTCAACATGAAAGCTGAGGGGGAAAAAAAGCTGAAACAGAAATGGTCCAAATAATGAAGTCTAGTAGTAAAAGATCTGCAATTAGTCTGATATTCTCACTGGAAAATCACAGGACATTTCAATGTAATCAGTTAAGAAAATAATTAACACAATAGTATTGTCCAGGCAATGAGGAAAATGCCAAACAGCAGCAACAACAATAGTAATACATTAACCAGTTTAACAACTGGAAAAGCATGATGAAAGTGTGAAGAGTACATTTATATCTTACCTCAAAAAACTAGATTATGTTTCATATACTTTAGTGAGTTTTCCTAATATCATTTCATTAATTAGGCCCCACCTTTGTACAAGCATTGTATTATGAACAATGGGAGATACAAAAGAAAAAATGTTATTGCCTTTAATGAACTTAGTTTCTGTAAAAACAAACAGGGTATGTCCTGTGTGTATATCCTGGTTTGAAAGGTAACATTTTAAATAATTTGATATATTTATATTTTCAGATTTATAAATGATTAAAATAAAACATGGAGGAAATTTTTCATATATTTACCCTACAAAGTAGTTTATTTTTACCTCTTTTACCTCTTCTCATGACAGTTAAGAAACAATTTTCAGGTACACTATCTTAAACCAAAAGTTTATTCATCATTTTAGATTTTCCTTAATTAAGTTGGAAATCAATATTCAATAATTATGGAAAAGTCAGCCCTCAATTTATGTTGCCATTTATGTCAATACATAGAAAGAAACAACATACACAGTATGGTGAAATGAGGGAATGAAAAGCAGCACATGAAGGTTGACCTACACAGGGATCACAGTCTCCTAAACAGGTATGGTGGACACTGAGAGAATCACGAAGGAAAGGCAAGTGGGAAAGTTTCTCCCTAAGTGTAAAATGCATGAAGCAGTAAGATGCCATCTTCCTTATACCCTTGAGAGATTTTCTGATGGGTGAGATGTAGCATTCTCAATGGCATATTCCAGAGCTACTAAAGTCTACATGGAAACTTGCAATTTTCCATTAACATCAGTGACAATCTGAACTTCTAAAAGGGTTGGTAAAAGATGAATTTCACCAGAAAAGTTTGATGAAATTTAGTGTAGATAGTCTTGAATTTTAGATAAAAGGAAAAAAATTTCATTTAAAAACCGCAAAATTTCATAATCATAAAAACTTCAAATTCCATATGTTTGGGATGTAAAGTAGAATGCATATTAAAATTTTAATTAATTATTTAACTAAAATTTTATTTTCAAGAGTTTCCCCCCCTTTTTTAAACTTATTCCTTTAACATAGTGGAGCTGAACAAGTGTACTTTAATAAATGCAAAATCTTAGAGAGTCATATAAGCATGTTTTCCAATTGGAATTTATACATTTTCAAATTTATAAACTCTGAGTTCCTACTCATTTGAAAAGAGATACCTAAACAACCACTGATGTCTATGCTCTCAAATAGCAATGTCATTCTGTCATTAGCCAGCCTGTTCTCTCTTCTTTCTCTCTCTCTTTTTAATATGTTCTCTTTTAAATTTCTATTCATTTTGGAGAAAAGAATATGAAGTTCTTACTAATATAAGTAGCCTTATAGATATAAACTCATAATTGACAAGAAATATTACAGAAGCAAATCCTCTGTGCAGTCTTTCAACTTTTAGTTGCCTTCACGCTGCCCCCTGCTGCCCAGCATCTACACTGAAAATTGTCCATAACTTTCAACCTTTTTTGTTTTCTCTTTATTCTCCCCATCAAAACTTAGCAGGCCAGAGATCCAGACCGTTGGAGATTTCCTCTACCAGGCAAAGGATAAACAGCTTACTACTATAAGAAAGAGGCAATTCCCTCCTACTTTTCCCCAACAGCATTTTCTTGCCAGTTACAAGCATTTGAACTGGTGTTTTGTTGGGCAATGACTGACATCTAGATGCAGTCATTGTGCTGGTTCCAAGATACCATCATGGGTCTATCTTTCCCAGGCTCTAAACTCACAAGCTACATCTTCCTTTCTACCCACGCTGAACTTTTAGCTGGTATTTACAAATGCCATGCATTTTCTCTCCTTGCCTGTGCTCACAGTGCCTTCCTGTTTTTCAACGCTCTGGTCAAAACTACCTTCTCCATGAACTTTATCTTAATTCCCAAGTCCTTCTCTTCTATTCTCTCTTTAGTCCTCAAAAGCTCAGCACAATGTTGTTTTTTCAACACTGAAGAAACTCCCTAAAGATTTCTTTAACAAGCAATGAGCAGATAACAAAGAAACCTTAATTCTTAGAAAAGCAATTTGACTTGGTGGCTTTATTCAACAGAGTACCTGGAGGAGATAATGGGAGCCTCTCTAATACTACAATATCAATACACTTGTATGGGGTGATCTTTTTAATTCCCATCACACTGTGAAAGGCCTATCTTGATCCCTGAAATCAGAGGTGTCTATGCAAAAATGAACTTAAAGCTATATTGAGTGCTTATGACATGGCAGGCACTATTCTAGGTGCTTTAAATGCATTAACATTGTGGTCTCACAGCAGCTAGCTGAGGTAGGTAATATTACCTCATTTCATAGAAGAGGAAACTGAGGGTCTGGATAGATAAGTAATTGGCCCCAGATTATACATGTAGTAAAGGACAGAGATAGGAACTCAACAGATAAATCAAAGCTGTGTCCTTCAAGTGTTTTCATATCTTTAATAGAAATGTGCATGGAGAGGCCTCTAGTTAGCTATTCTGGAAGTTTAAAAAAACCCTTGTCTATAGAGTAAGCTTGGAAATTGTGACCACATAGTCAGACAAAACTGTGAGAGAGATTCAGTGTTAAGTATCTGTTAATATCTGCAAGATTGGATTGTCTTGTCCCAGCTGGGTGGCTCAGTTGGTTGGAGCTTTGTCACATACACCAAAAGGATTGCAGGTTCCATTCCCAGTCAGCGCACATACCTAGGTTGCAGGTTTGATCCCAGTTGGGATGTGTGCAGGAGGCAACTGATTGGTGTTTCTCTCTCACATAGATGTTTCTTTTTCTCTCTCCCCCCCCCCCTCCCTTTCTCCCTCTCTCTATAAAAATCAGTAAACATATCCTTGGGTGAGGATTTAAAAAAATTTGATTCTCTTACAAAACAGAATGTAAAGGAATGTAGGATTCTGCCAAGTTCAAAGGTCTCTAAATCTTATATTCTAGAAGATTAAGAAATAAAAAATCCATATATTTGAAAATTGAAGTAGTCACTTGTGTGGCACCCAAAGATTCTAACTTGGCTTGAAAAAGGAAAGATATGACAATATTTCAGGCATGTAGTATTTGACTCAGCATGTCACATTGATGTCTCAGACAAGGATTTAGTTGTGTTCCAACCCAAACCTTTGCTCAGCAAGAAACCTCAAAAAACTGAGAAGGCAGACCAAGATATTCACTTGGGAAGGCAACACTCAAAATTGGTAGGACACAACTGTGTTCCTCATAGGTAAGAATCTTTTAGCTTCAGAAAGATTTAGAATAAGTACAGAAGTGTTTTTTAGTGTAGGTAATTAAGAACATTTGACCTAATGGAATAAGAGGTAAGCCTATTCAACTTTTAAGTAGTACTCCTACTAAGTTATATATAGTGTTGAAACATTAAAGGGACCTTAAGAATCATCATATTTAAAAATTAAATTTATCAGATATGTATGACTTTAACTTCTTGACAATGCTTACTAGGTACCAAAGGAGGCAACTGCATGCAGTGAATTTGTAAATGCAGTATAAAAAGTTGGGAGGTGTTTAAGCAGTGCTATAAATGAGACCAAATTTTAAATAATCAGGATTTCTAAAATTTGTAAATTTATAAATATGATGTGTAAACTAAATTTAAAAACATAAGAACTACCTTTGGATATGTAACTTTAATACATTTCATATTTTAAAAAAAGCAAATTAACTTTTTCAATATACAAGACTAATTCTTAAAGACATGAAATAACTTATAACTTAAGAGCAGCTGTTGCTGTCTTCTTCCAGTGAAAGCTGGTGTTCATTAAGCAGTCAACTTAATGTTTCACCACACAGAACTTGGTATGACTATTCCGTTATTCTTTATTTTGGTTTCAACCTTCCTCACATCCTAGACGATGGATTGTAACTTTTCAAAGACTGAGATGAGAAGTAGCAACACTAACCTACTGAACTCTCAAATTTTAGGTTTAGTGACTTACTTCAACAGTGTAATTTAGCAGTTCTAATCCCCAGCTGTATATTAGAATCTCATGGACATCTTTATGAAAATACTTATACCCAGATCCCATCCTAGCCCAACTAGAATCTCTGGGGGTTGGGTGTAGGCATTTTGTTTTTAAGTTTCTGAATGATCCTAAGTACAGGCAGAGTTGAGAACCACTGGTACAACAGTGTGAACCTACCATGGTCTGAAGCACCAGTGCTGTCCAGCAGAACTTCCTGCGATAATGGAAATTGCTATAAACCAAATGTTTATGTCCTGCCCAAATTCATATATTGAAATCCTAATTTCCAATGTGATAGTATGTATTTGGAGGTGGCACCTTTGGGAGATGATTAGGTCATGAAAGTAGAGCCCTCGTGAATGGGATTCGTGCATGCTCTTGCTCCCTCAACCCTTCCACCATGTGAAGACAAAGTGAGAAGATGGCAGTCTATGAATCAGGGAGTGGATCCTCACCAGACACCCAGTCTGCCAGCTCCTTTATCTTGGACTTCCCAGCCTCCAGAAGTGAGAAATAAATTTCTGTTGTTTATAAGCCACCCAGTCTATGGCATTCTGTTAAAGCAGTCTGAACAGACTAAGACAAAAATGTTCCATAAATTTGTCCAGTACGGTAGCCAACTAGCCAGGGCCAAGTGTAGCTACTGAATTTTTTTATTTTAAATATGTTTTTATTGATTTTAGAGAGAGGAAGGGAGAGAGAGAGGAGATAGAAACATCAATGATGAGAGAGAGTCACTGATCAGCTGCCTCCTGCACTCCCCCTACTGGGGATCGAACCCACAACCGCAGCATGTGCCCCGACTGGGAATGGAACCACAACCTCCTGGTTCATAGGTCAATGCTCAACCACTAAGCCATGCCAGCTGGGCACTACTGAATAGTGATTACTCTATTGGACAACACAGTTCTGGCAGTTTTGAGCCATTTAAAATTATCTGAGTCTATTATTAAATAGGTGCTGAATGGTTGTTTTTGATACTGAACCACACCAGCCCAAACTTACTCCTTATACTAGCTTCTTTGATTAGTCCTTTAGTAGTATGAAAGGAGGGGCTTCTGGGAATGTTAAGGACACTGAATTTGCTGGTTGTTTTTTACTCATATATGATGGCAGTTTGTTTCTTGCACTTTATACTTTAATGAAAAGTGAGAAAAGACCTTCAGAACAAAAAATTTCTTGTCTCAGAGCAGTGAAGCAATTAAATTCTTGGAAAAGTTTCTCTTCACTCCTTGGCACATTATAGTGTTTTTGAACTGGAGGTTCTGACCTCTGTCTTGGAGGACAGAGACTTTCCAGTGGATTGGGGCAGTGGCCTGCATTTCAGAGCTAAATATAGGTCATTGGCATGGCAGCCTCTCTTTCTCAGTCTCATTGAAACCATGTCCTATTAACGAATGTCGAGCATTTGCGGTTGGTAGGATAAAATCTTGAGAAAAACCAGCAAAGTGCCACAGACACAGACATCTTTTTCACATGTAACTTGCTATTGAGCACAACTAAATTCTATTTTTAACTGCTATTAAAAGTAATTTTTAAATTATGGATTTCTATTTTTTTTTAAAAAAAGGTTAAAATACACACATATATGAATTGTTGGCAAATAAGTCTCAAATATGATATTCATGCTGAGGCAAAAGAAGAATCTTTCAAGTCATTGCTGAACTCTCTCCCCTTCCCTTCCCCCCTCCTCCTCCTCTTCTTTTTTCTTTCCTTCCTTCCTTCCTTCCTTCCTTCCTTCCTTCCTTCCTTCCTTCCTTCCTTCCTTCCTTCCTTCCTTCCTTCCTTCTTTCTCTCTCCCTCCCTCCGTCCCTCCGTCCCTCCGTCCCTCCGTCCCTCCCTCCCTCCCTCCCTCCCTCTCTCTCTCTCTCTCCCCCCCTCTTTCTTTCTTTCTTCTTTCTTCTTTCTTTCTTTCTTTCTTTCTTTCTTTCTTTCTTTCTTTCTTTCTTTCTTTCTTTCTTTCTTTCTTTCTTTCTTTCTTTCTTTCTTTCTCTTCTTTCCCCTTCCTCCCCTCCCTCCCTCCCTCCCTCCCTCCCTCCCTCCCTCCCTCCCTCCCTCCCTCCCTCCCTCCCTCCTTTTCTTTCTCTCTCCCTCTCCCTCTGTCTCTGTCTCTCTCTCTTTCTTCTTTCTTTCATTGAATGTATTGGAGTGATATTGGTTATAAAATTATATAGGTTTCAGGTATATAGATGATATACATCATCTGTATATCATATTGTGCATTCACCACCCCAAGATAAGTCTCCTTCCATCACCATTTATCCCTCCTTAACCCTCTTCTACCTTCTTCCACCCTCCTTTCCCTCTGGTAATCGCCACACTGTTATCTGTGTCTATGAGTTATTTTTGTTTGTTTAATCCTATCACCTTTTTGACCCAGTCTCCCAACCCCCCTCCTCTGACAGTTGTTTCTATTTTGTTAGTTTATTTGTTAGATTCCACATATCAGTGAAATCATATGTGGTACTTGCCTTTCTCTGACTGACTCATTTTAAAGAGCATAATGTTCTCCAGGTCCATTCATGCTGTCACAAAGGGTAAGATTTCCTTCTGTTTTATGACTGAGTAGTATTCCATTGTGTAAACATACCACAGGTTTTCAATGAGGGTATCTTGACCACCCTATTTAATATTGCAATATGTATTTATTCATATAGCTGCCAAATGTTAAATGACACTGCTTAAAGTTTGACATACTGCAAAGCCAACATATATACCATGGTAGGTACCATCTGGTTCTCCAGAGCAGTGTCTCAACGCGTGGTCCCTGGACCAGCATCATCAGCATCATCTGGGAGACTGCTGGAAATGCAACTTCTTAGGCTCTACTCCAGACCAAATGAACCAGAAACCCTAGGTGTGAGGCCTAGCAATTTGTTTTAGGTGATTTCAGCTCATGCCAAAGTTTGAGATCCACTGATCTAGAATATACTGAATGTCCCCAAAATATCCCAGAGGCGAAAACATCCCTAAGTTGGTAAAGATAGGAAACATTTTGTACATTGTGAAACAGAAGCCAATGCTTGGACCTAGTGTTATGAATCATGAATTTACGTACATCAACACATCCTCCCAGAATTTTTTGTCTTTGATCTTTATTTTCCCTATAAAATTCAACTTCTGAAAGAATTTTATGAGATATTCCTGAAAAGATGAGATGCAGTACAAGTGTGCCTTTAGCAAATTCAATGTACAAATATTCAGACATATAAAACTGATAAATTAGGTGGGCAATTACTCATTTTATGAAAAGGTTATTAGATTTATAAAATAAGTTACCAGATGATTCATGAAACAGTGATACCATACAGTGCATTTAAAATGTCAATTTACACAACAGAAATTTACAAATATCTAATGTGACCGTATAGAAGAGTAGATAAGTAAACAGGCTCTGATTTCAGTCTTTCCAGGTTTAAACTCTAGCTTTTTCATTTACTGTGTAACCTGGGCCAAGCCTCAGCTTTTCATTTACTATGTAACTGGGCCAAAACTCTAAGCCTCAGTTTCCTCATCTATAGAATGGGTATAATAATTTTCCTATCTTCCAAGTTTGTGTGAGGACCTAAGGAGATAATAAAGGTAGCATTTAGCCTAGAGGCTGAAACATAGTAAACTCTAATTAAATATTTGTTTTTAGTTTCTTTTTTGTGTTTTTGTTTTTTAAATTAGCTGCATCTGTGACCAGTCTGGTTTCTATGAAAACAGATATTCATGTTTTATCACTCAAGAATGTTTATACAAAGCAGATAAAGTTTATACAAAGCAAATACTGTAGGAGCTAACCATATTGAGCACTGAATACTCAGCAGGTGTTCACCTTTTCAAGAGCTCTTCTCTAGCCAAACCAATCACAGTAATTTCAACCTCCCTGTCTGTGACTGGTTTAGGTATGACCATGTCCTACAAACTGGCCAATACGCTGTTAAAAGCAGTGTGCTTGGGGCTCTGGAAAGAATTCCTTCACTTATGAAAGGATACATAACAGAAACTCTCCTCCCTTTGGAAATTGTAATATCAGGATACGATGCTTGGAACTGCAGCAGCCATCTTATCACTATGAGGAGGCATCGCTGACATATGGCAGCGGCAATGCAAAAGAGTGAAGCCTACCAAGGAACTTGATAACTCTATTCAGCTACTGAACTAATATTAGAACTGCCTTGCTTCTTGATTATGAATTTAGTTGAAATATGCAATGTCCTCACATTTTAATGCCACTATCAGTAGCATGAAAGCAAACTAAATGACATAATGCATCTAGCTAGTATGGCTTAATTGGCTCTTTGACAAAATGATCTGGTGACTTTATTCTTGAGGTATATTAAACCACATACAGAGAATCTTAATGAATAGCGTCTTCTCCTTCAATTGATCTGTATGAACTTTCTTGCTCAATATCTGATGTGCTTAATTAATCATTAGCTAAACATGTAATTATATTATCTTTATAAAGTGTTTTTATTTATAAAATTTTTGTTAATATATCATTAAAAGTATTGCAGATTTCAAAGTGAAAATAAAATTTTAATTCTATAATCTTTAATACTGTAATTGTATTTCCTGCTTTGTTTTACAATTTATATTTACATTGACATTTATTTCATAACATGTGAACTAAATGTACAAAATGAGGCTCTACCACATTTGAAAAAAAGTTTTCATTAAACAGACCTCACAAGGACATGCCCCAAATTCTTACTACCAGAGTGATCTTCTTTGTTTCTCTTCTCAAGCAAATAAGTTAATGTTTTATTTCTCACTTTGCAATAGGAATTTGCATTGAGTAACTATTTATGTAGCATTTATTTGGGCCATATCTAGAATCTGAGGGCTATTCTCCCCTCAATGTGTGAATATCTGATACCCAAATAATGGTCCTTCAATACAAAGATGTTTGTTAAATCCTATTTAAACAGATTTAGGTACAAAAAAACACAACAACCCACAAAACTTACTTTAGAGATCTTATTTGGCCTTTATTCCCAAATGGGAACCTCTCACATCTAAGACTTTAGATTTAAAGTATCCTTAGAACTTTGAATCATATTGGACTCTAAACTCGATTAATGGATCCTTTCCTCTTTTACTTAATATTGTATCATAGCATCTTTTTATAATAGCACATAATAGGAGGAGAATCTAGAACATACTAACCCCCAAATAAAAATAAATATTGAACAAAGGTATAAAATACATCATTTTAATCTTTTTCATCAAGAAACCATCATTTTTGCTTTACTTTCCCTTTAGATTCTCCATTTGAGAATATTTTTGGAAAGAAAAAGTCATAACACAAACGACCATTTTGCCTATAATTTCCCCCTTCTCTTCCTTGGCAAAACCATGCTGAAGAGTAGTGAGTGAATTTGTATAGTAAATATGCACAAGAAGTGGGTAGAATTAGGAACATACAATTTCAGATCTGTATTCAACTTGATTTTCAGAAGACAGCATTTTTAGCTATTTTTTGTTCTTCTAAAAGAGTTCATTCTAAAGTATATTAGATTGGTCTTGGCTAATATTTTCAGCATTTTATGTTAGGTCATCTTAATATCTCCATAAATGTGTCTTCTCTTTGTTACCTCATCTTTCCTAATAGGGTTGGTTAACCTGAAAATTTTCTCAACCTTTAGCACTACTAATGAATACAAATTAATAAATTAGAAAATTATGTGAGTTCATTGCATTAAGTCTAAATAAAATTCTCAGTGTATTTGTTATTGACCAATCTCTATAATTTCAAGTTCACTTTTCTGAGGTGTATTGTTTAAAATTCGATTTACAGATTCTCCATGTCTTTGGCATTATTTATTTCTTCTTCCTGCAGCCTGTTTTTGGCCATTTCACTACTCGTTGACCCCTCCCTCCATTAGAGGGATGGGCAGGGTAAAAAATGATATGATATTTTAATATAGTCAATTTTACCACTTGCTAAAATCTCTGGTGTGCAAGAAATAAATAAGTGTGTAACTATTGACTAAAATGACATTTAGGATTTTAAAAAATAATTCCTTGTTCATAATCTAGTAACTATTACTATGAAAAAACTGAATTCTCTATATGCTGCATTTAATAAAGATTTTTCATGATGAAAGCATAGTTTATTATAGTAATTCTATTCATTTTCACCCCAAAATCATGAACTAAATGCCTACATAAATGTTGTCAATTTAAAAAAGACAACATCCAAAGAATCAATAGCTAAAGTGAAGCACAAGGTGGATTTAAAAATGGAGAATAATACAAAATAATGAATTGGTTTTGCCTCATAGATTTAAACCTCCTTACTTACACAGTGATTTAAGAATCACAAATAGAAGAATATCTTTAATATAAATATCTACAGATGATTTTTTAAAGTGAAGATTTAACTATAATGGTTACTTCATAATCAATGATGTAATAGTCAATGGTGTGGGAGAACAAAGAGCATTGAGTAGCTACATATGGACTTCATAGCATCAGTCTGCTTTTTAAAAGGGGGGCTACCTTACATAAATATTTTTAGTTTTCACAAATTAAAATTTAAAATATCACCAGCTAAATAACAGAATATTTTAGCAATAAAAATACTGGCAATTATATTTTCAGTAGATCAACTTTAGAGAACTAAACTCTCCATCGTAACCAGAGGGTTAGATAATAAATTTATACCTGCAGTCTTTCATTCAATAAATAATCTATAATGTCATTACTAGTCTTGATGGGGACATTTCAATTTTACAAAGAGATAAAATGTTACAGTGAACATTTTCAAATTTTTATAGCATAGTATAAACAAAATATAGGCAGAACACATAATTATTTTTGAAGTTCAAGGAAAGGATTTTAAACAGAGAAATTATAGGGACACAAAGATCAGAAATACTACTTTCAGTCATTTTCACACATTCTTTTACTTTAGAATTTTTAATGATTAGTGAAATGAACACTTAGATATGTCAAAGTGAATAAAAACACAATAATAACTCAAAAATTTTTACTCTCTCAAGAAATAATCTATTCAATTGTACCAAAAGGTGGTTTAGGATACTATTTCAGTTGTTTTAATTTTATTTGGCAAAATAATATATTTTTAGTTACAACTACTGATTCCTCCCACTTTCTTTTTGAATGGAGGACATATTTACTATCTTCATAAACAACTAAAATGTTCAGAGGCCAGTAAAACCCATATCATACAGTAATATACATTTTTGTTCTTGTGAGACCTTGGGCCTAAATATTCTCTAACCAGATAACTCTCAATAAGGACAAAGATGGAAAAGGTTTATCCTGCATTTAGATATATGATATGAATATTTTTAAAGTTAAAAGCAGTAGTATGTATGTTCTTTCAAAAATAGCCTTTAAAAAATAAAGATATACATAAATTCAATTGAAGTATCATTTCAAAATAAACCAGACAATAATGTAGGCATTATTATATGTCAAACTTCTAGAAAATTCCCAGGAGAAACTTAGGATAGTTAGTTAAGAAATCCCTAGGTTCAAAATGGAATTCAACTTTTACAATGTTCAGTGAACTAAAACTCAAACGTTTTCTTAAATTGAAAAAACATTAACATGTATGATATTGTAATATAAGGAAAATGCAAAATGTTACAAGCGAGGGTAAACTGGAAGCTTTATTATTGAAGAAATCTGGCCTAGAGATAATCATACCAGATAAAACACAACTGCAAACTGCATGCTTGTCCCTGATGCTCCCTGGACTGGTTGTGAGGACATGCCTGCACAGTTCACAATTCACAAAAAACATTTAAATCATACAACTGAATAATTTCTTCTGACCAAACTGAACTTTCTTTAAGAAAATAAAGGGATGAGATAATAGATCAAATCTTGCCCCACCTCTTCTTTTCCCCCTTTTTTCTTTTAGTGAAACTGACAAATTGGTGAGGAGCACTACAGCGCCACCAACACAGATCAATGCAAAACAAAAAAGATCTCCCACCGTGTGCAAAAAGAGAGAAAAAAAAAAAAAAAGAAAAGAAAAGAAAAGAAAAGAAAAATGCCCCAAATTACAAAATGTCTCCCAAATGTACCTCTTTGGAGAAAAACAAGATAGATCTGCAAAGATTATCTATGAAGAGCTTCAAACAATATCATGAAATACAAGTTTAGATCTGATCAGCAAATAAAAGATCCACTATTTGGTAACAGTCATAACTTAATATAAACCCGGTAATGTCAGTCTCCACCTTCATTATACCAAGGACAGCTTTTCTGTAGTTTGTATCCAAGTAATCCATCAAGAAAACCACAATAGGCCGTAACGAATACAAAAAACAAAATACATCCATAGCTTGCCTGCTAATAATTTAGTCCTGGACAAATTAGGTAATACACAATTTTTATAAAGAAGATATGCACATATTTGGCATTACCAACATTGCTGGCACAAAACAAGTCCATCTTGAAATAGCTTAGTTCCTCTGTAGTTCACAGTGATTAAAGTATAATTTACATGATAAATATTTCGCTTTAGTAATGAAAAAAGTAACTATTTTTTTTCTTTTGGTAAAAAAATAACCAGACAAGATTAGGTGGAATGTGCAGATCAAAGCTAAAGAAAAATACAGAGATTGGTTTTGTGAGAAGAAACACAATGAAAATCCTTTTTACCTGGTGGCTCATTCAAAGATTTAATGCCATAAATATTTAAAATTACAAACTTACCTTTAGTGCAGGCAAAGAAGAAGCCAGTTCTTGCAAAACAATTGTAACAATATAGGCTGGATACTTGTGTCCCTAGAAACAACAGCCTCCAGGCAGCATATGGAGCTTGAAACATCTTTAAGATTTTTGGTAAATAAAAAGTAATACTTTCTTCCATGATCAGCGGCTGAATGGGGTGGATCCCTCCAGGATCTGTGGGCGTTTGGGAAAAATCGGAGAAATATCCACGGAAGATTAAAAGCAGAGGAGGCAGCGGCAGCTAGAAGACTCTGGGGTTAACAACTTTGCGATGGCAAGCAGGCGCGCTCTGATTGGCTGGGAGGGCAGTGTCCCTACAGTCTGCACTATCCCCCGCGCCCCCGCCTCCCGCAGCTCGGAAAGAAATGCGGTGTGTGTGCCATTTTACACTGGGCTTTTAAAAGCACAGCCATCCAAATGACAAAAGTCTGAGCTTGCTGCTAAGTGACACTGCAAAACAATAGCACCCACGACTGCTTGTTAGCTCAGGAAAATGCCTTTTAACGTCTTAAAGGAACACTCTTGTTTCTTGTGTGTGGTTTTTCTGCAGAATATAATGCTTTTCTTAAGCAAATTGTTTATCACTTCCCAAATGTCCGTATATAATTTGGATACAAATATGACCACTTGAAAACTATTTCCATCAAAACGTTTTTTGATTTGACATCATAAGATACCTAAAGAAGCCAGTCATCATTGCAGAAATTCACGACTCCTTTAGCTTTTGGAGCTTTAATTCCTTGAAAAAATAAAATTTATTAGCCATAACTACTACTATTTCTGCAAAGAATAAAAATAAAATAATTATTTCAATAGTTAAAATCAGTGGGCATACTTTTTTTTTCTCCTTAAAAATTCTGTTTCAAAAACCTTTACTGGCTGACAGAATTCAACCACTCTGCCTTACAAACAAAATGGCTGTGGTACTGAGTTTTTTTGGATCCTCCCACTGTGCCTCCTCCTGGCCTCCAGGAAGTGGTAAAAATCCAAAATAAATACAGTAGTCAAAGTACATTGTCCAGCCTGAACTCTGGTGAAACGTTTGGTAAGGGGTTCTTAGAATGTGCTGTTTTTTATTAGTTTTTTTAAAAAAATTGTTTTGAAAGAACATCACTCACTAGAGATTTACTTGACTGTAATTTGAACTTCCTGCTTTACATATTTATAAGTCCTTTCACCTATCTTGGCTGGCATTCAGATGAAGTGGGCTGGGAAATTTGATGCTCTGTTTCTAGTTGTGAGCTGAGTCACAACTAGGTACTTGGTGGTTGCAACTGGGCTTTTAAATAAAAATGAAATAAAAAACTTAAAAAAAGTAATGTTAAATGGATGCTACACTATGATTGAAAATGTAGTCAAAAGGTAGCAAATATTGAAATGTTTCAAATACTGTATAGTATATGTTTTAATTGAACACATTCAGTATAAAATTCTTTGCCAACTAATTGCTAATGAGCCAAGGATGGAACAGGGTTTAGAGGAAATGGATGAAGAAAGGGGTGGGGACTTGCCTACCTTCTTTAGGAGCCCTCCCCCAGATACACACCTATACACGGTTTGTTAGTTCTATATAATTTATTGTCTAAATCAGGACATTTTTGAGAATGAAAGGGGGCATATTACTAACTACAGCACGACTGGAATAAACAGGGACCGTCCATGGTAAACCAGGAGGTAGAGCTCACTGTGTATTCAGAGAGACCTTGAACTTTTAAAAAATATATATCTTTATTGATTTCAGAGAGAGGAAGGGAGAGAGAGAGAGTTGAAACATGAATGATGAGAGAGAGCCATTGATCAGCTGCCTCCTGCACGCTCCAGACTGGGGATCGACCCCGCAACCTGGGCACGCGCCCTGACTGGGAATCGAACCTCGATCTCCTGGATCCTAGGTCGATGCTCAACCGCTGAGCCACGCCCAGCCAGGCTTGAACTTTTTAAAATTTATATTTATATATATAACATGACATATCTATGTACAACATGGCTGGGACAGTTGAGGAAACTATACAAGGATGTTTGGCATTTCCCCCCTCCCACATGAACTTTAGACTAAGAAGACAGCATGAGGAAATGGAGTAAGAAACACAAAAGTTATATGCAATTCGAAGTGACAAAGAGTCTGGGTGCCAAGGAATCCTGCTCTCTCCATTTCTTCCTCACCAACTTTTCCCTATCCAACCTGAATGACAGCCTGAAAAGTGAATGGCCAGTCAGGGGGGAAGTATATACACACCCCATCCCCACGCATCAAGTTCATCATTCATTCTCACTGGGCCGAATGTTTGACCTGTCAGAATTTGTGAGAGGGTTACAGAATCTTCCTCTCTTGAACAGTGGGTTCTCACCCTGACCCTCTCCATCATAACTAGTAGGTTGCATTCAGTAAGATTCAGGCCAAGCTAGTGATAACTAGATTGAAGATGCTGGCCACCTGCAACCCCTTTCCTTCACTTGTTCATGTATCAGCATGGCTTCTCAGTCACACAGGAGCTGGGTTCCTGAGCTCTAGCAAGGCAGAGATTTCTGTGTTCCTTCTCTCTCCTTAACCACCTTCCTAGCTTTCTCCAACGTGAATGACCTCCTAAGAACCGGCTGCTCCAGCCCTGCTGTAGTATGAAGCCCCAGGGGCTAGCTCAGTTCATCCCTTTTCTTCTTTCCTCTCTAATAATACACCTGGCATCTGATTACATCAGAAATGAGGGCCTCCCCCTGTGCATGACTGAGCATGTTTCCTCAGGCCCACAGCTCAGCTGCCAAGAGCAGCCTTTTTAGCAGCAAAGGCACAGAATGCAGGCCAGGAAAGTGGGCTGGGGCAGAAGCAAGAGCTTCCATGGCTACCTTATTAGAATTGGTTTTTTCTTGATCCTAGGTCCATGATACTTATGAAGCCCTCTTGCCTGCATTCATAAGCCCCCAAATCTCCACTTCCTCTCTCCCCATCTAGTCTTCAAATGGTTCCCCTGTGTAGGCTGTTCACCCATGGGCCTTCCTCATTAGTTTTACAATGACTAGCAGAGCTTTTTAGCTGGCATTTGAAGAATTTTAAAATCAGAATCAATCTTTTCCATATTCAACTCTATTTTACAGATGAGGAAATAAGAAATCCTGAGAGGTCAAATGATTTGACCAAGGTTATGTATCACTTCTACATGGAACTAGACCCAAACGCAGATCTCTTGACTCCTAAACCAGTGCTCGTTCCACTATCCCGTGATACTTTCAAAAGCAACATGCTGGGAGAGAGACAAGGTGTCCATTTTATATAATGTTTTCCAATCTTGACATCAAGAGCCAGGGCAAACTGTAAGAGGCACTAAGGGAGGTTAAGTAGGCATTGTAGTTTTAGGCAAGCAAATCAGTTTTTCTTTTTGAGGATTCTTTAAACCTGCCATAATGGAAACATGAAGCAACAGCAGCGTAAGGGACAAAGCACTTAGAAGCCCAGAAAATAGGTCTCATTCAATCTACCTTTCCCAACAGTGTCAGGTCAGCCTTGGGTGTTGCACCTGCCACATCATTCCCCAGGCTTAGCCTAACCAATTTTGAGATTCTCTTCCTAAAAAAGAAATCTTGTCTCCCCAGTTTCTTGTGCATAAGAAAGACAGTTTGCAGTATTACCCAATCCTAGTCTCCTAATTCTGGGCCCCTACCTGGGCTAGAGTGAGGGTGTGGAAATCTCAGTTCAACCAAAGAAATCACCTCAGAGCCCCTCTTCCACACACACTACCTCCTCAGCACCCCGCTGAATCAGTCGCTGCTGGCCAGCAAGCTGAGTCTCTCCCTGGGTCCCATTCCCTCCCTGCCTACGGTATAGAAAAGCGCAGGGGGTGAGGAGGGGAGAAGAGGGGCCCAGGCTACCCCACAAGCTGGCTGGTGTCAAGCGAGGACTTTCTGGGGCAGATCCTGTGGGGTGGGGGTGTGGTCACCAGTCACCAGGCTCTCGTCTGGCCCTGCGCTTGGCAGCTGTTTATTTTTCATCTTGCCTTTGGCCGCGCTGCAGTCTCCTGAGTCAAAGTACTTTTGTCCTTTCTGGAGCCTCTTCCCGAGGAAGTCGGAGCCTCCAGGCTTTCGTCCTAGGCTTGGATATTTGGCCTTTAGCTTTGCCTCCTCAGCTCTCAGGGAGAATACCTTCTTCCTCCTGCGTGCCCTGCTTCTCCTGGCAGGGCTCCTCTGCAGGGTCCTCTCCTTGTGTCTGAGGTGCGGCGGGGCCGCTCTGCGGAGCGCAGGGGCCCAAGGAGTCCGGCGGAGGGCGGAGGGGGAGAGGGGGGAGGGGGGAGGGGGGAGGGGGGAGGGGGAGGGGAGGGGAGGGGAGGGGAGGGGAGGGGAGGGGAGGGGAGGGGAGGGGAGGGGAGGGGAGGGGAGGGGAGGGGAGGGGAGGGGAGGGGAGGGGAGGGGAGGGGAGGGGAGGGGAGCCGCGCGGCTCCTCCGCTCCTGCCACTAGGGCGGCTCCGTCAAAGGGCAGCCCTTGGCTGTCGAGACCTTGAACTTTTGCCAGGAAGGCCACCCTCGGACATGGGTCCTGGCCAGTGTAGAGAACCTGAGCTAGATCCCTTCTCTGTGCTGTACCCGCTTCCTAGCTCTACCCTCAACTGAAGTAGACAACAAAGACCTCGATTCGGGTGTACTTAATGAACAACCATGGGAAGGAAATAGTTACGTTTTCACTTTATTTTGTGGTCTCACTAATAGTGGCCATAAGACAGTAAATTTTAATGACATTTATTTGATTGAAATCAGGAAAATATTTTTAAGAAGTCATTTAATGAAGAGAGTATACTAAAATTCTTCAGAAATTTTTCAATGGTTTTCCATAAAATAGAAAAAATTTGCTAAGGATCGTTTTCACTATATACTTTTGTTTTTTCACCCTGTCCTTTTCTGCCCCATCCCTTCCCCCACCCCTGTATATCCATGTACATCCATATATGTAGATATACATACATATTACACAAATATTATTTATATATGTGCATACATATATAGTTTTTTATTATCTATCTTAAGGTTAGAATCTTCTGTATACTTTCTACAAGATGAGTATTTCTAACAACATACTTTACTGTGGGAGTATTTTCTTCAGAGATTTTGAGGCAATATTCATCACACATGATTCGAACATCTTTTGTTTTGGTAAAGGTAAAATGTAGCTTGAGATGTTGTTTAGTCTAGTAGGAATACAGAGAAACAAGCAAGCAAAGATATATATAATTGGCAATTAGGGTAAGTGCTATTTAAAGAAAGAAACAGAGTGCAGTCTTAAAGAATAACAGGATGGGAAATACATAGATAAGGTAGTAAAGAAAGTTGTTTCTAAGCAGGTGACATTGAAGCTAGACTTGAAGAATGAGAAAGAGACAAATTTGAAAAACACATGAAAAATAGCAGACCAGTAAAAGGTTACATGTGCTAAGGTCCTGAGGCAGAATGAAGCTTGAGGTATTCCAAGGCAATGAAGTCAATGTCTGTGCAGCATTTTGAGAGAAAAGGAAAATAACATTCGATGAAGTAAGAAATGTAATGACATTCTGCAGAGTGACAAGTTACAGAAAGGAGTTCCATATCTAAGTATGCAAATTGTATTCAGAGACTAATATGTTGCAGTTTGAGATTTTGGAGGTTTTAGTGATAATAATATCCAGAGAAGCTAACTTTGAATTGACATAGCTTTATTAATCACAGTGTTTTTATATTATATTTTTTAAAATCCACATTTCACCTGCATGTTACAGCCATTGGTTATAACTCAGTTCATAAATAAATAAGAACAAGAAACAAATATCTAACATCATACATATTACTAGTAAAACGAAAGGGAAGAACTCAGGCAACTATTGCCTCAGTTTTCTACTTCTCTGTATTAGTGTTGATTTTGATACCCCCCCCCCCCCCCCCCGAGGATAGGTTTTTGTTGATTTTAGAGAGAGCGGAAGGGAAAGAGAGAGAGAGAAACATCAGTGTGAGAGAGAAAGATCAATCAGTTGCCTCCTGCATATGCCTAGACTGGAGGTTGAACCCACAACCTGGGTATGTACCCTGACTGGGAATTGAACCCACAGTCTCTTGATGTACAGGATCATGCTCCAACACAGGCCAGGGAGATTTTGGTATTTTTTAATTAAAAAAAACCTTACATTTTATATCAGTAGAACAAAGTCCAATTAACAGTTTTTGTTAAACAAATGAGGTAAAGCATTATTAAAACTAAAATTTAGCTAACTGGAATAATTGGAATAAAAACAGTTATTCTTTTTGAATTTACTAACTGGTTGTTAGCAAACCCAAATCCTATGTACACATGAGCGAAGTAATGTGTTCAATTTCTTAGATTTCAAGAGAAATATTTAAAAATTAGGCCAAGTCAGTCATGTGTAATCCCTTGTGTGAGCTTTGATAGTAATAGGAATCTCTAAAAAAATCTTTACTTCTCAGAACTGTGAGGTGAAGGAAGATGTTTTTAGAATTCAGAAGCTAGTTTCTGTGGAGACTCCATTCCATCTAGACTTTTTCTTTTTTACATGAGAGAAAAGCACCATTTATGGGGTCCCTTCCTCATAGCCAAATGCATTCCTTAGAACAATTAGTATGAGTAATCTTCAAAGAATTTTCCCTGTTAAAATCAGTGACTACTTAATTGTTGTGTTGTGGCAGGCTGAGAAGGAAGACAAGGGGAACTTATGAAATGCAAGAAATCTGATAATCTTAAATCTAATAATTTTATAGTAGTAATATGATGCAGCACCTCATAATCAAATACAATAATATTTTTGCAGTAAAATATAATCACACTAATGAGATAAAAACAGATTATAAGTAGCCTCAACTTTTGTCACCAAATAGATGCTACAAACTTGTGAAAAAGTTGTCAGTTTTCAAAGATTTTTAGGAGTTCATAATTGTGGATAAGGGATTGTAGATCTGTAGCCATTAGTCCCATTCAAGTAGTTAAAACAATTATTCTTAGCTTAATTCAGAGCTTATAATTGTAATGATTATGAACAAAGTTACAACCTGAAAATGGCCAGATTTCCATTTGTGGGCCCTACTGAATTCAAATACACTCTATTATTAAATTTCTTTAGTTATTTGAGTGGTCTTAGATAAATCATTTTAATTTAATCCTTTACAATTTACCCCATATTTTTCCTCTTAAGAACAGTGAAAAGTTAATCTTTTTGCCTTTTTTCCCCCCAAAATGTTTTAATATTATGTCTTCAGTAGAGATTATAACAGTGTTTATTTCAGAACTCATCACCCATTGCTAGATGCTGTAGATCGCACTTATCTGTTGCAAGCACAGTGGTGTTTTCAAAAGTCATTCACTGGAGAAATTTGTGACCACTGGTGTGGCGGAGACTTCTTACTGACTAACCAATATCCATCCTCCATTTCTTTCTTACTAATAAGATCCAATTTTACTTTGAATTTGCCACTCCAAACTCTGTTTACTACACGGTTTCAACCAGTGAGATTTAAGCTAAAGCCATTTGGTAGAGCTTCTGGGAAGGTGGCTAACAGTGGCAGCCTTCTCTGTCCCTCACCTTCCCTTCCAGCTTCTTCCTGCCTGGAGGGTAGATACCACTCCTGGGTGGAGTCCAGAGCTCTGTTGAGACAAATAAGGCATGTCGTGGATAAGAGTAGCTGAACAGAAGAAAAGCTAGGTTCTGTGGGGTCTCCACTCCATCTAGACCTTTTTTTTTTTTCGACAGGGGAAAAAAAGAAAAGAAAGCCCCTAATTGTTTAAAGCACAGTATTATGGGCTCTCTTTTTCATAGGCAAATGCAATTCCTAGTATAATTACTATGAGTGATCTTCAAAGTATCAGCTCTGTTAAAAGTAGCTACTTTTAACTTGCTGTGTAGTACTAGGGGAGCAAGGGGACTTTATGGAATGCAAGAAATCTGTCTTAATCTGGGTTGTGGTTATGTGTGGTTACATATATATGAGATATG
Source organism: Miniopterus schreibersii (assembly GCF_964146895.1). NCBI lineage: Eukaryota > Metazoa > Chordata > Mammalia > Chiroptera > Miniopteridae > Miniopterus > Miniopterus schreibersii. The sequence goes on along the minus strand of NC_138101.1, from coordinate 114,582,116 downwards.
TATATGTACACATACCATATATGTAAGCATTATTGAGCTGTACATTAATTGGTGCACTGATTGTGTTTTATTGCACCTATGTTATCCCTGAATGAAAGAAATTTTAATATGTTACAGAGTGATGGATTCTGACAATTTGAATATAGACATTGTAAAAGAGCTGGACAAATTTAATTCTTTTAAAAAATATTCGATAATCATTTTGTTCTAAGTACCTAAGAAAACTATTCATTTCTCTCACTAAGAGGGTAAAGGGGGGTTAAATGGTGATAGAAGGAGACTTGACTTTGGGTGGAGAACACTGTATTGTAGACTTGTACTTTTGAAACCTATATAATTTTATTCACCAATATCACCCCAATAAAAATAAATAAACCCCAAAATGGTGCTCCTATTTTTATATGTTTCCCTGTAATCATGTTGCCGGCAAAGTGTTCTAGCATATTCCATCACTATTCACTCCGTATATGTTCTTTTTCTTATATTTTTATTTGACAGCTATATGCATGCCTTCATCAGCAGCAGCCATCTTCGTTTTGTGAACCCTAAGTTTTGGGTGATCTCAACTGTCATTCAAGTTTTTCATTCTTATCAGAATTTTAGGATCTGTGGTAACTGACCTATTGTGGACCTAGTGGACATGAAATGGTTAAACAGCAAACCCTAAGCAGGCATTTTCTTGCAATATGATATAGGATGTATTATAGTAAAATCTGTCTAGTTATCAATATGAAAGTTACTCTTTTTGATATTAAAAACAGGACTATAAAGATCTCTCTCCGTGACAACTGCTGCCCTAACACACATACACACACATTGCAGGGTGGTGATGAAGAAAAATCACACACTGACAGAGACCGTACGGCTTAAGATTTCAACAGTGCATGGCTTTATGAGGCAAAAGAGGATCTGGAACTTCTACAGCAATAGAGACACAGCTAGTAAAGACAAAGTATGAACCTTGAACAGTTATAGAAAGAGAAATTTCTGTAAGAGATCATTAAAGCTTCCATACAACAAAGGCCATTTACTGTTATGGAACATGAATCCTTATTGGAACAAAAACAGAGTCGGCAAATAATTCAGGTCTAGGATGACAAAGGAAGAGGAGTTTAATAGGATCAAATCATAAATAATTTCTTTAAGTATATTTATTTATTTATTTGTTTTTTATTTTTAATTTATCTTTATTGTTGGAAATCTTACATATGTCCCCCTTTCCCCCCCATTGACCTTCTCCACCCTGCACCCTCCTCCCAAGGCTTCCACCACATTGTTGTCTGTGTCCATGGGTTTTGCATATATGCATATAAGTTCTTTGGTTAATCTCTCCCCCCTCCCCCTTTCCTGTGAAATAAGTCAGTCTATTGCATGCTTCAATGTCTCTGGGTCTATATCGTTCATCAGTTTATTTTGTTCACTAACTTCTTTTTAAAGAAGATCCTTCAACATTTCATGTAGTATTGGTTTGGTGGTGATTATCTCCTTTAGCTTCTCTTGTCTGTGAAGCTCTTTATCTGACCTTCAACCCTAAAGGATAGCTTTGCTGGGTAGAGTAATCTTGGTGGTAGGTTCTTGCTTTTCATCACTTTGAATATTTCTTGCTACTCCCTTCTGTCCTGCAAGGTTTCTGTTGAGAAATCAGCTCCCTTGTAGGTAATTAACTGCTTTTCTCTTTCTGCTTTTAAGATTCTCTCTTTGTCTTTAACCTTTGGCATTTTAATTATGATGTGTCTTGGTGTGACCTTTGGGTTCCTCTTGTTTGGGAATCTCTGTGCTTCCTGGACTTGTAAGTCTATTTCTTTCCCCAGGTAGGGGAAGTTTTCTGTAATTACTTTTTCAAATAGTTTTTCAATTTCTTGCTCCCTCTCTTCTCCTTACATCATTTGAATGCTGGCGCCTTGAAGTTGTCCCAGAGACTCCTTACGCTGTCTTCATATTTTTGGATTATTTTTTTTTTCTCTCTTCTGGTTGGGTGTTTTTTGTTTCCTCATGTTCCAAATTGCTGATTTGATTCTCTGCGTCCTCTACTCTACTGTTGATTCCCTGTAAATTATTCTTCATTTAAGTTAGTATATTCTTCATTTCTGACTGGTCCTTTTTTATGTTGTTGATGTTCTAACTTCCTTGAAATTCTCATTAAATTCCTTGAGCGTCCTTATAACCATTGTTTTGAGCTCTTTATCTAGTAGTTTTTTTGCTTCCATTTCATTTAGTTCTTTTCCTGGAGATTTCTTTTGTTCTTTCATTGTGACATGTTTCTTTGTCTCCACATTTTGGCTGCTTTTCTGTGTGTTTCTTTGTATTGGGTAGAGCTGCTATGTCTCCTGGAATTTGTAGAGTGGTTTTGTATAGTAGGTATCCTGTAGGGTCCAGTGGCTCAGCCTCCCCAGTCACCTGAGCTGGGCCTTCTAGGTGCTCCCCTGTGTGGGCTGTGTGCACTGTCCTGTTGTAGTTGAGCCTTGGTGCTGTTGCCATCACTGGGAAAGATTGACCCCCAGGCCAGTCAGCTGTGAGGACCAGCTATGACTACAGTGGAAGGACTGCTGTGCAGGAGACGCCCCTATGGAGCAGGATTTGCTTCAGTGGGCTTTGGTGCTCACCGAGTCCACCCATTGAGTGTGTCACTTGTGGATGTGATAGGGTTGTAATCTTGTGTGGTAGAAACTGACAACTGGATGCACTGTGTCTGGGACCTCCTAGGAGGTGCAAAGCCAGCATCTGCCTGTGCCATGCCCAGGGCCACCCAGCATGCACTACACAGCAAACCATAGATGGCTACTGATTGTGCTGGGCTTGGAGGTGGCCTGGAGAGGCCAGGATATGAAACAGTGTAGGCTGCCATTGGGGCCGGGCCTGGGGCCACTTATCAAGTTGTATGGAGCACACAGAAGCCAGCTGCTGCTTTTTTGAGAGATTTTAGGAAAGTCTGAAGCATAAGACAAGAGAGGTCAGTTGTATGTAAAAGCCTCTGGAAATGGCTTGGATGAGCCTGCAAATAGGAAGGGGAGACATCTCTGGGAATCACCAGGGCAGGTTGAAAGGCGTGAGTCAGGTTGCTGGCTCTGTAGGGGGCGGGCCCATCAAAGGAGCAATGGCCTCTGCCATCTCTTCTGTCCAGGAGAAAGCTTCCCCTCGAACTGTCACCCTGATGACAGGCAAATTAGTTCCTCCCTGAATATCCTAGGTTCCTTTCATGCTGCTGCCCAGTGCTGGAGCTCAGAGGACGTGAGTCTGAGTAAGTCTGTGCTCCCGCCCTTTAAGAGGGCCTGCCTGTGGCCAGCAGCCTCCTTGTCACTCAGCCACAGTCCCTGCTGGTTTTTACAGCCCAAAGTTGTGGGGACTTCTCTTCTTGGCACGGGACCTTGGGCTGGGGGGCCTGATGTGGGGCTGGGACCCCTCGCTCCTCAGGGAAACCTCCACAGCCAAGATATTCCTCCCGATTTTTAAAAAAAATATATGTCTTCACTGATTTTAGAGAGAGGAAGGGAGGGGGAGAGAGAGATAGAAACATCAATGATGAGAGAGTCATTGATTGGCTGCCTCCTGCACGTTCCCTAGTAGGGGTTGAGCTCAAAACCCAGACATGTGTTCTGACGGAGAATCGAACCTACATCTCCTGAATCATAAGTCGATGCTCAACTACTGAGCCACACCATCTGGGCATTCCTCCTGATTTTAAACTGCCACATGTGAGTGAGGGACCAGTTCAGCAATTCTGGCCGGAGTCTCCACCCCTCCTACAGGTTTCTATATGCTTCTTTAATTCCCTAGTTATAGGACTTACGTTCAGCTAGATTTCAGGTGGTTGTGAATGATGGTTGTTCTGTATTTTAGTTGTAATTTTGATGTGGTTGTGGGTCCTTAGCTGTGTTTAGCTAAGGATTATTTTAATTCCTTAGTGTGGGGGGAGTGGGGATTGATGTTAATGACAGAATCTACACAGGTGGTTTATTGTATTTTAATATTTAGTCAGCTATTCTTAATGAATCTTCCCGTCTTTATATTGTATTGCATTAAAAGAACACTTTAGGCATTGTTATAAATCAAATTTGGGGACTGAATAGCTCACAGCTGACAATTGCCATCAAAATTCTGGTACTCACGGCAGTTAGTACAGAGAAGCAGCACCCCATACAGAAATGTGCTTTTACAAGGCTTATTTCTATCTGTCTGGGTTAACACTTTATAGGGCTACACACTAGGAAACAGGGGGCCATTATTGTGCTAGTAAGGAGGACTACTAAAAGAGAGGCAGTTCTTGCAAAACCATATTGCCAGTGTGATGATTCACTTCAACATTTGATCATTGAAAGAAGCATCACATGATATATGTGATGTAAATATATATATTTATAATCAGCAGACCATCATCCGTTGTCAAATCTAGCTTTCAGATTTTCTTATTGATAAAAGTAATAGCTTAAGTGACCTTTACTCTTGCATACTATCCTCTTTTATTGCATTCACTTTCCCCCTCCCAGTGGTAAAAGTAATATAAACTCATTACCAGCCATTTGGAAAATACAGAAATGTGTAATAAAGAATACACTAACCACTTGTAGTTCCACTCCTCTGGATCTCTTTCCAATGTCTTTCCTCATACTTCTTTTTGTGTTGGCAAACTTTCAGGAAAAATGGTGCCAAGTCAGCAATCCCGATTATATAACTGAACAAAAATAACTCAGACAGAAGTGATTACATAATTAACACAATTGCACCCTACTTTGATAAAGGGCAGAGATTTGGGGAGAGGAATTAGAAAACTACTCTCCTCTCTAGTTCTAAATTATTTGTAAAATCACAGATAGCACAAGTACAACCAACTTTAAGTGAAATAACCAGGTTACTTACTTGCTTCCTAATCATTTACCAAGGTCATCTGTACTGAATGAATGGGGTTACATGGGGGTCAATATTAAAAAGAGGGATAACTTTGGAATATGAAACACTTGGAAAACAAAGACAGCCAATGGGCAAAAATGAAGATATGGGATTCCTGGGCAGTGAGGGAGAAGAATATAAGAAGGGCAGGTGGAACATATAATAATATGGGATGGTGCCATAGATAGGGTGACCAGATAATTTAGTTAAATCCGGAACATTTTCAAGAATGAAAATGGCACTATTAATAATTGCATTGGTCAATAATTTGGATTATACATTTAAAATCAGGAAATATGGTCATTTTAGATAAACTTTTACAAAACAAAACTACTTCCCCAGTGGCAGCCAATTGTTTGCTACCTTTACCATATATATGATAACTTCTTGATATTACCATCCTTAGTTTTTGACTCACCATCATTGACTTCTAATGAATCTTCACTATCAAAAGGAAATGCCAGGTGGGTACTAATCCCCACTGAGGGTTTAAAGAGATTGCTTTTGCAGGAGTTAGTGTAAAATGTTGAGGCCAAGATCGAGTTTCGGTCATTGTGAGTTAGAGTCACTCTATTTTAGGGTACAGGCTTCATTCTCAGAACTGCTGGTAAAGATCTATGTTATTGGCTTTTTATTTTATGGAAATTTAAAGCCCAAAGCTGGCACATTGGACCCTCTCTTGGCCTCTCTGTAGTGACTATTGTAATATATTGTGCCATCATAGAAGTCTGATAATGTAATTTTCACTAACAAATATCTCAGACTGTTTGCATTTTCAAATCAGTTTGTTGTGTCCATATTTGGAAAATTAACACATTTTACCTCAGTTTGCAAACCATAATTTGAGGAGTACTTACAAAAGGAAACAAGGTTAGGAAAAGTTGCTTCTGGATAAGCTTTCACCCTGAGAATTTGAGGAATAGGAATTTGTTGAGAGCTGCGACCCTTCAGGCTTGGGACTCTGAACCAAACATGATATTTGGAATTTTCTCCGCCAAAAGAAGCCCAAAGAACCCTCTGTCACCCAGAGGCCCCTTGCACCAGCATGTGGCATTTGGTTGCATCAGAATGTCAAATTTCTACCTGCTGTTCTTTTCTTTCCCCAGTGGTCTATATCAAAATAGGACTCAGACTAGCTGGGCTCCCCACCTCAAGATGCTGCCAAGTGCCCCAGATACATGATAGAAAGGGGTGGAAACTTGAGAGTATAGACACTTCTTGGAGACTTTCTGCTCAAGGGCTCCCTCTCTGGCAACAGACTGGGATAGTGTTGCACATCAAATTACAGAGAGGTAGCCTGGTCACCTGCTTGCATAGGAATACTCTGAGGTGGGATTTCTCAAACTAGAGACTCTAGTGTTTGTGAACTCTCTGTGAGAATATTTTAATTTTGTATTTTTATTTAAATAGTAATTTAAAAAACCATAAGCATCTTATGGGTCATCTAAATGACTTCCCTATAGCCAAGTGCTACTCTGCAATTTTAATTTCATGTTTGTGTTTACAATTGTGTCAGCACTAAACAATTCGTCTTTACTCAGGGAGCTAATGAGAAGCAGACTTAATATGTAAATGATGCATTTATACAGTGAAGGCCACATGTTATCACAACAAACTCTATGAACAAATGGTTTACAATAATTTGAAAGAAAAAAATTGATAGGGAATTATCATCTCACACTACCTGGTAGTAATCTGACAGTAATTCATGCTACAGCTCGTGATGAGGAAAACCGTATCATCTGTCGCATAACATTAAGACTTATAATTTAAAACTTATTGGCTTTATTGCTTGATTTATATTCACTTTACAGATTAGTATTTTTATAGTTACATAAGCTCTATAAGCATAAAGAATATATACATAGTAGTATGTGTGCATAAAGATGGTTGAAGAGCATGGATTTAGGGGCCAAATTTCCTGGATATCAATGTTAGCACTGCCACCTAGTAGCACACATTAATACTGTGTATGATGTACTGGTCTGCACATTTATGTTATATTTTCTTTCCTGGTCTTGGTTTTCTATTCTGTATTTTTTCTGAATCTGAAATTTTATGTATACTGTTTTATTATTTGGAATTCTTATACTCTACCTCATATACATTTTGGAAAATTTTGAGTCATAAGTAAACAAACTGACCCATGGTTATAGAACTAGTAAGATTCATATTTTGACCTGAGTTTTTTGGCTTCATGGGGAAGTCACATTTACTGACCATCCAATAGGACCTGGTACCTAATACACATTACCTTGTGAAATCCACACATTAACTGGTATGAGGTAGGTCTATTACTGCTGTCTTTATTTTCAGAAATGGAAATAAGAAATGAAAGCTTACAATAGTTTTAAGACTTTCCCAAGGTTAATAAATGTTCTAATTTCTGGTCCTATAAACTGTTCTTAAAGAAAAACATGAACTTCCTCTTCTAAATTCTGCCCTGTTGTTTAGGGCCAGATCTTTGTATCCATCTCCCATTCCTTCCTCTCCCTGCTACCCTGCCAATCCCCCACCCCCACAAGTGGCTTTTCCTCCTGTGACTTTGCCAAGAACAAAATTTAGCATTCCAACTACCTGCCACTTAAATAAAGCATTTATCATTTTTTAGCTAAAAAAGTACTTGCTATAAAAGAAATAGTATGACTATCAAGCAAAGATGGTCCCCAATTTACAATCTCCTTAGTAGACTTTCAAGGTTTCCCAGAGCACAGCGCTTTTTCTGTCACTGTTGTACACTTACCGAGGATTCACACTTGCCTTCTAGAAAGTGCCCCAAAAGAGGCAACTTAGAGGCTGGTGCTCTAAGGGTGTGGTGCCATGCAAATCTATGCTCTCTAATTCTGGCCAATTTGCCTGTTTCTTTATGTGGGTCAGTTTTATAGTTTTTACAGAACTTGAAGACTGTCACTCAGATTGGCCCTATCAGCATATTTCCTGGCTGTTCCAAATTTGTGATAGGATTGCTCCCCTGCCACCCAGTGACGAAGGTGGTGCAGTAATCCAGCTATTGGTTGGATTAAGGCAGAACAGAACGTGTTTTATTGATCCTTGCCATTATGACCTACATTGACAAGGAAGCACAGGAAGTATCACTAAATTCCATCCAGAGAAAAAAAATGACATTTGAATCTCAATTGCCCTGCTGTCATTTTACATTAGTGTTTATAGTGATTCCCAAACTTCAGTCACTTGATTGTCATAATTTTTGCTACATCCTCATGTCACCTTTACTATTATTTACCTAAATTTTCTTTAAATTAATGATGCTTTTACTTAAATATGTTATTTTAAAAGGGGGCTTTATATTTCTGCCATTAATAGGAGAAAAGTTTCACTTACTATTAATAGATAATAGTTTTAGATATTATTTAAGATTTCATTTTAGATAATCTTAAAATGAAATATAATGACAAGAAGACAATACTATTAAATTCTTTCCAGTGACTGGGATTGGGAATTAGGAGGCCTTTTATTTATTTCTAACAATCACATAAAGTATTACATAAATTATAGGACACTATGCAAGCAATATAACATTTTGTGCCATCATTTTCTCCATTTGAAAAACTTCAGAACTATTTACCATATTCATCATAGGCCACTAGTTGTGAGGAAAAGAGGAGAGATTTACTGTGCCAACTGCAGGAAGTAACAAGACTATAGGGCATTAGGTTATGGAGAGAAGGTGCTAATAGATTTTAGAAACTATGAATAAAGAGAATCATCAACATGATATAGAGCTAAAACTAGAGGATACCAAATTTGACAAAAATTTCCCCTTTGGTCACACCTAAAAAGTTTGATGAGTCCTACTTGCTGATTTAAAAACAATTTGTTAATCCTCACCAGAGGATATTTTTTCCATTGCTTTTCAGAGAGAGAGTAGAAGGGAGGGAAGGAGAGAGAGAGAGAAACATTGATTGGTTGCCTCCTGCATTAGCTGCCACACCCCTCCCCCGCTGAGATTGAGCCTGCAACTGAGGTACGTGTCCTTGGCCAGAATCAAACCTGGGACCCTTCAGTCCATGGGCTGACACTCTAACCACTGAGCAAAACGGCTAAAGCATATTTATAGATTTTGAATAGCAAGATAAGAAAAGCAAAAAGCACAGAAAGACCTTAGAATAAATGGCTTATAAGGAGGGGGGAAATCATGACACTGGGGAGATTGAGTGGAAGGAAAAAAGGGTAGTGAATGTTCTTAGTGCTAAAAATTACAAATTCTGACTCCTAAGCAAAATTGTGCTCTGATGATCATATCAGATTAATCTATTGACTTTGGAAATATGCATAGTGCATATCTTGAAGGGTTCCTTTACTTTTTTATGGACTTGTAAAATACTTCATGGGTTACTTAGGTGATAGCTACATTTGTGGATATTATTGGTCATTGAATAAGCAAAGAAAGGCCTAGAAGTCTCTTAGGAAAAGCACAGAGGTCATGGAGCCATTCTAAATATAATTTGTTATTCAAATTGTCAGTTTGAAAATTAAAACTGTCAACATAAGAAACATTCAAGCCTATAGAGAATTTTTGTGAGTTTATTTGAGACAAACTGTCGACAATTGCGGTGAAGCAAATCAGGAGATTTTTGCTCCTGAGAATGGCAGCTTTGCACCTTATTTTATATATTACAATCAAAAGAGCAGATGCAAGTGGGTTACATGAAATCCATTGGTGATAGATTAGGGAGGTGGGAGAAAGTAAAGTGGGGAGACCTCTGGGATTGGATGAAAAGTAAAATGATAGACACATATATCTTTTACATAGGTGGGCACAGGATAGCTAACAGTCAACAATTAACTCAATAACAATGATGGAATTTGTGGTCTCTGCAGAGTGGTGCCTGTGCTTTGAGGGGTCCAGAAAAAGGAAAATTACTTTGACATTCCAAAGATATGTTATTGTAGATGCAAAAAGGCAATAGACAGGCTCATTTAAGGTAAATATTCACCTTTGCCAGGGAAGATGCTGGCCTAGGACATGACTACCTGCCATAAACTGCTTTGACATAACCTGAGCTTGTCGGGTTAGCATGTGGCCCCTTTTCATCCACGAAATAATTTATTGTCAAATACAGAGATTATTTTATGAGAGTCCTGATTAAAATTCCACTGGGAATGATTATCAGACACATTCTTTCAATGATTCAGCTGTCAAGAATAAATGAATATAACATGCAAAGCCTTGGATAGCTTGTCTTGGATGAAGCACACTGATTTATTTTGGACAGAATATATGAAAGTTGCTAGTTAGATATTATAGCAATTATATGAATTGGGCTGAGAATAAGGAATGTTTACAAACAATTATAAAAGGAAAAATATGCAAAGATGACATAGTAGCAATGAAAAAAATTAGGAAGTTTCTTTAAATCAATTGAGCAGGATTTGGGATGTGAGTAGTTGTGGTGACAATAATGGTAAGAATAAGTGAAACAAGTCATCAATCTTGAACTTTTTATTATAGAGAAATGCTTCTGTGAACATATTCAGTAGCTGCATCCTCCATGAAGTGTGAGAACAATTAAGTGTATGTTACCTTAAGATTAAATTGCTTCCTAGAAAGGGGAATGGGAGTGCAAAAACTTTTTGAACATTTTTTGAATCCTGTGGAAAAAGGGAGATAAATTTAATTTCTCTTTCTCTTCGTCAAAGCAACAAAAGGCGAATTTCCCCCATCCAATCTAGGTCCCATAGCTGTAAATGTAATTGTAGGCTTACATCATTTTTGAGGGGCAAATAATTTCTTTGGGTATGGGGGGACTTTCAAAAATATATGTTACTTAAGACTAAAAGGTAAGATATGAGATCAGGATTTCCATATAATTGAATTTAATCTTAAATTCAACATTTTAAAGAAGATAGTTGAATCTTCCTGTCTTCTAGGGATATTTACCTGTCATTATTGGATTTCACGACCTCCTCAGGATGAGAAATCTGCATGCCTTGAAGGTGCCTTGATGTTGAGTAGGCCCCCAAACCCATATTAGCAAGTGTGACTTGGAAAGAGTAAGCTTTCTCAAAAATATAGGGCTTTCAAAAGTCCTCTAGCCAGAAAGTGGTACCCACATGATCTTAGAGGTATCTGATTCAAATATAGGGCTTAGGCAAGTAAGAATTAGCTGGTATTGGGACAGAGGCAAAGACCACTGCCATAACCAGGGGACATAAATTCTACCCTTACTTGGATATGTTATAAATTGACCTATGATTGTTCTTTTGTCTGTGAAAACTTCTGAATATCTTTAAGGGTCAGTCATGTTTCACTCAAGGAGTCTTTTGAGGCATATTTATTTTATTTTATTGAATTTAACATACATACTAAAAAAATACAAATCGTAAGTGTATAGTTTGATGAAATTTTACAAAGGGATAGGACTCAGAATAAGAAACAGATTAGTGAAAAAAAAAAGAGAGAAACAGAATATATTAGAATCCTGGAAACCCCCTTTAGACCCTCTCCCCCATAAGTAACTAATATCCTTACTTCCAGCACCATAGACTCTTTGTTTATATTTAATTTAAACCTTATAAAAACAGAATCATATGATATATACCTTCATGTTTGGTTATGTTTGTGAGAGTCATTCCTGTTGTTGCATAGTTTTGGTCCATTCATTGCTGTATAATATTCCACTTTTGAATATATCACAATTTATTGATTAATTCTACTGCTGGTGGACAGTTGGGCACAATTTTGATCCTTTACTGGACAGACCTGGTTCAGAAATTTGGCTTCTGGGCTTTAAAGGAGTATTTCTAAAGGTACGCTTGAATGTGATGTTGCTGAGAAAGACTTAGTACTACCTATACAAGAGGCTTATATGAAGGATAAATTGCTGTATAAGGAGGCATTCAGGTTATCATCAGAGTCTGTTAAGACTTTTCTAAGAGAAAGTGAAGAAGATTATACATATATCAAAATTCCACTGAGGTCTTTCAGGCACAATCAAATATTCATACTTCATGCATTTCTATAAAGTAATTTCCTAGTTTTCTTAAATGAAATTATGTAAACCCTAGAATTTTGTAAATTGCAGAGCTGGTTATACATTATCATCATTCTGAAAAAGTCAGAAATCATCACTATTTTTCTTTAGAAAGAAAAGGGAGGGTAAAGACCTTATAATTCCTGATAAAGATATTCCTGTCTTTGTACTTAGTCCCTAAGAGCCTGAGTTTTCACTATAGAAGTTTTCATGAGGAAGGGTTGGTTTGGGCATTTTGTGTTGACTCCTTTTAACATGGCTATTGTGACGTGGTGGTAGATTATGATGAGCATGTGAGTATGAATTAGGAGAAATATAACTGTGGAGCTCAAATAGGAACACTACTGTGGCACTGGTAGCAATACCCTCAACCATAGTCATGTCTATAGAAAAGCCTTGGTAGGACTCTGAGACTGTTATTGAAAGAAATTTTGGTTTACTTCAAGAAGCACAGATAATTAAATACCTGATCAGACTCTACATTTCTTTTCCTATTTCGCATTTGGAAACAGCATTGACTCCTTTTCTTTGAGTAAGCCCTTCATTTTTTGAACAATCTGTAAGTGAGAAGCCTTAAAATGAAATTAGTGTCTCCCTCCCTCCCTCCCTTCCATCCTTCTTCCTTTTTCCTTCCCCTTAGGGCACTCTTCCTATTCATTCTCCGCCCTTGAAAGAGGCAGGAGCTATGGAGGTGGCAGTCCCTGGGGGCTGAGGAGGCAACTGACATGGTAGGTAGATCAATTACATTTGGGTGATTGAGCAAATAAATAAGCATATTGAGGATAATGTGAGTCAGGTTTCTCACTATTGGAGAAGGTATTTCCAAATATGGAGGTAGGGAGGCTGGAGAGAACACTGAGTTGCTTGATGGGAGCTGAAAAATATTGGCATGTAAACTAATGAGTTTAAACTATATATGCACTGATAGATATAGAAATAGGTGGAGATATTCAGGGTGTCCCACCCAAATGTATACACACTTTGAATACCATTATTCCAATGGGTTAAATCTGAAAAGAAATAAACATCAATTGAGCTGCCAGCTGTTAAAGTGTGTATACATTTTTTTGGGACACCCTGTATGTGTACATATGTTTGTTATTCTTTTTTGAAAATTTCTTCTTTTTTTTATGCTTTATTGCTTTGATATTATTATGATTGTTAATATTTTTGCTATTTTCTCTCTTGTTTCTTTGGTATCTCTTATTGGCCTCCTTCTTTTACTTTATCTTTTTTTTCCTCTTTTTCTTTTACATTCTTTCCTTTGTTTTACCTTTCTCTCTCTTCTTGTTACCTTTTCATAACTTTTCTTTCTTTCTTTGTCTTCTTGTATTTAATCTCTTCCCATCCTCTTTCCCCCCTTCCCTCTGAGGTTCATCAATCTGTTCCATGTTTCCATGATTCTGGTTCTATTTTATTCATAAGTTTATTTTATTCATTTGATTCCACATATAAGTGAGATCATGTGATATTTGACTTTCTCTAATGGGCTTATTTTGCTTAGCATAATATTCTCCAGGTCAATCTATGCTGTCCCAAAGGGTAAAAGATCCTTCTTCATTACAGCTGTAATGTATCACAGCTTTTTTATCCACTCATCTACTGGTGGGCACTTGGGCTGTTTCCAGATCTTAACTATTGTAAATTGTTCTGCTATGAGCATAGGGGTGCATATATTCTTTCTGATCGATGTTTTGGGATTCTTAGGATATATTCTTAGAAGCAGAATCACTGGGTCAAATTGAAGTTCCATTCTCAATTTTTTAAGGAACCTCCATACATTTTTTCAGAGTGGCTGCACCAGTCTGCATTCTTACCAGCAGTGTACTAGGGTTCCCTTTTCTCCACATCTTTGTTAGCACCTGTTGTTTGTTGATTTGTTGATGGTAGCTATTCTGACAGGTATGAAGTGATACCTCATTGTGGTTTCAATTTGCATCTTGCTGATTATTAGTGACCTTGAGCATTTTTTCATATGTCTTTTAGCCATCTGTATGTCCTCTTTGAAGAAGTGACTATTCAGGTCATTTGCCCATTTTTAAATTGGATTGTTTGTCTTTCTGGTGTTGAGTTGCATAAGTTTGTTGTTGTTTTTTTGTATATTTTGGAAATTAACCCCTTATCAGGTGTGTCATTGGCAAATGTGATCTCCCAAACCATGGGATCCCTTTGCATTTTGGGGAAGTTTTCTCTCTCTCTGCAGAAGCATTTTAGTTTGATGTAGTCCCATTTGTTTATTTTTTTCTTTGTTTCTCTTGCCGTAGAGGATATATTGGTGAAAATTCTGCTATGTGAGATGTCTGTGACTTTACTGCCTATGTTTTCTTCTAGGATTTTTAAGGCTACACAACTGACATTTAAGTCTTTTACCTATTTTGAATTTATTCTTGTGTGTGGTATAAGTTGGTGGTCTAGTTTCTTTTTTTTTTTTTTGCATGTATCTGTCCAGTTTTCCCAACACCACTTATTGAAGAAACTGTCTTTATTCCATTGTATGTTGTTGCCTTCTTTGTCAAGTATTAATTGAGCATAATGGCTTGGGTCTATTTCTGGGGTCTCTGTTCTGTTCCATTCCACTGATCTATATACCTATTCTTGTGCCAGTACCAAGCTGTTTTGATTACAATGGCTTTGTAGTATAGTTTGATATCTAATAAAGTGTTCCTGCTAACTCTGTTCTTTTTTCTCAAGATGGCTGCAGCTATTTGGGTCTTTCTTGGTTCCATATAAATTTTTGGAGTATTTGCTCTAGATCTGTGAAATATACTGTTGGTATTTTAATAGGAATTGTGTTGAATCTATAGATTGCTTTGGGTAGTATAGACATTTTAATGATATTAATTCTTCCCATCCATGAGCATGGTATATTCTTCCACTTGTTTGTATCTTCTGCTATTTCTTTTTTCAGTGTCCTGTAGTTTTCTGAGTACAGGCCTTTTACATCCTTTTAAGTTTATTCCTTGGTATCTTATTTTTTTAGTTGCAATGGTAAATGGGATTGTTTTTTAGTTTCTCTTTTGAGAGTTCATTATTGGTGTATAAAATGCCATTGATTTTTGAATGTTAATTTTGTATACTGCTACCTTGCCAACTTCATTTATTAAATCTAGAAGTACTTAGGTGGAGTCTTTAAAGATTTCCTATGTACAATATCATGCCATCTGCAAATAATTACAGTTTTACTTACTCCTTTCCAATTTAGATGCCTTTTGTTTTTATTTTTTCTTGTCTGACCACTGTGGCTATGACTTCCAGTACTATATTGAATAAGAGTGGTCAAAGTGGACATCCCTGTCTTGTTCCTGTTTTTAAGGGAAATGGTTTTAGTTTTTGTCCATTGAGTATGATGTTGGTTGTAGGTTTGTCATATATGGTCTTTATTATGTTGAGATATAATCCCTCTATTCCCACTTTGCTGAGAGGTTTTATCAAAAATGGGTGCTGGATTTTGTTGAATGCGTTTTCTGCATCTATTAATATGATCATATGATTTTTGTCCTTCATTTTGTTTATGCTATATATCACATTTATTGATTTAAAAATATTATGCCAGCCTTGTGTCTCTGGAATAAATCCTACTCGGTCATGGTGTATGATATTTGTAATGTATTGCTGGATCCGATTTGCTAATATTTTGTTGAGGATTTTAGCATTTCAGGGATATTGGCCTGTAATTTTCTTTCTTTGTAGTGTCTTTATCTGGTTTTGGGATAAGGATAATGCTAGCCTCATAAAAAGAGCATGGGAGTCTTCCCTCCTCTTGATTTTCCTGGAATAGTTTGAGGAGAATAGGTATTAATTCTTCTTTTAATGTTTGGTGGAACTTGCCCCTAAATCCATTTGGTCCTGGGCTTTTGTTTGCTGAGAGGTTTTTGATTACTGCCTCAATTTCATTAGTTGTTATCAGCCTATTCAGGTTTTCTGATCCCTTCTGATTGACTTTTGGAAGATTGTATGTTTCTAGGAATTCATCCATTTCACCCAGATTGTGTAGTTTGTTGTTATATAATTGCTCACAGTATTTTCTTATGATTCTTTGTATTTCTGTGGTGTCAGTTGTTATATCGCCCTTTCATTTCTAATTTTATTTATTTGGGTCCCCTCTCTTTGTTTCTTGGTGAGTTAATCTTATATATCTTTTCAAAGAACCAGCTCTTGGTTTCATTGATCTTTTGTATTGTTTTTTTAGTCTCTATGTAACTTATTTCTCCTCTGATCTTTATTATTTCTTTCCATCTACTTACTCTGGTCTTTTCTTATTGTTCTTTTAGTTGTATTGTTAGATAGTGTATTAGAGCTTTTTCTTGTTTCTTGAGGTATGCGTGTAATGCTATGAACTTTCTTCTCAGGACTGCTTTTGCTGTGTCCCATGAATTTTGGGTTGTTGTCTGTTCAATTTCATTTGTTTTCTGGAAGTTTTTGATTTCTTCCTTGATCTAATTCTTAACCCATTCATTGTTTATTAGCATGCTATTTAGCCTCCATGTTTTTGAATATTTTCATAGTGGTTTCTTTCCAGTTTCATGCCATTGTGATCTGAGAAGATGCTTGATATGGTTTTAATCTTCTTGAACTTGTACAAATTTGTTTGGTGTCCTAACATGTGGTCTATCTTTGAGAATGTTCCATGTGCACTTCAGAAGAATGTATATTCTGTTGCTTTGGGATGAAATGTTCTGTAAATGGTCAATTAAATCTATTAAATCTAATGTGTCATTTAAGGTTTCTATTTCCTTGTTGATTTTTTGTCTGGATGATCTATCCAATGATAAAAGTGGGTGTTAACGTCCCCCACTACAATTGTATTGCTGTAGATTTCCCCCATAAAGTTGACCAAAAATTTTTTTAATATATTTAGGTGCTCCCATATTGGATGCATATATATTTATAAGGGTTACAGCCTCCTGTTGGATTGATCTCTTTAGTGTTATCTAGTGACCTTCTTTGTCTCTTGTTATGGTCTTTATTTTGAAGTCTATTTTGTCAGAAATAAGTATTGCTACCTGTTTTTTGTGTGTGTTTTTTTTGTTTTGTTTTGTTTTTCCATTTCCATTTGCATGGAATATTTTTTCCCATCACTTCACTTTCAGCCTGTGTGAATTTTTTGTTCTGAGGTGAGTCTCTTGTAGACAGCAGATATATGGGTCATGTTTTTTTATCCATTCAGCTACCCTATGTCTTTTGATAGGAATATTTTTAATCCATTTACATTTAAGGTTATTATTGATATATACTTATTTAATGCCATTTTTTTTTTTTTTCTGTATGCCTATGTACATTTCTCTCTCAATTTCTTCTTCTAAAGCAGTCCTTTTAGCATTTCTTGCAATGCTGATTTTGTGGTGCTGAACTCCTTTAGCCTTCTTTTGCCTGGGAAGCTTTTTATTTCACCTTGAATTTTAAATGATAAAATTTAGAGCAGTCTTGCTGGATATATTGATCTTGGTTGCAGGTTCTTGCTTTTCATTACTTCGAAAATTTCATGCCAATCTGTTCTGGCTTGAAGTGTTTCTGTTGAGAAATCCACTGACAGCCTTATGGGAGTTCCCTTGTAGGTCACTGCTTGTCTCTCTCTTGCAGTACTTGATATTCTCTCTTTATTTTTTACATTTGCCATTTTAATTATGATGTGTCTTGGTGTGGGTCTCTTTGGGTTCTTCTGGATTATGACTCTCTGTGCTTCCCAAATTTGTAGCTTTTTCTTTCACCAGATTAGGGAATTTTTCTGTGATTTTTTTTCAAATATGTTCTCTGTCCCTTGCTCACTTTTTTCTCCTTCTGGTACCCTTGTGATGTGAATGTTGTACCAGAGTTCCCTTAAACTATCCTTGTTCTTATTAATTCTTTTTTCTTTTTATTTCTCTGCTTGGGTGTTTTTTTCTGCCTTGTCTCCATAATCATTGATTTTATTCTTTGCTTAATTCAGCCTACTTTTAAGTCCTTCCAGAGTGTTCTTGATGTAAGGTATGGTATTCTTTATTTCCAAATGGTTCCTAGAGTTTCTATTTCCTTTTTCATGTAGATGTAGTTGTCATTCGATTCTTTGTAATTCTCACTAAATTGTTTTTTGTTTTTTTTTTAAGTTTTATTATTGTTTAAAATATTACAGATGTCCCTTTTTCTCCCCAATGACCCGTTCCACCCCATTCCTTCCCCCTCCCCAGTCCCTCTCCCCACCATTGTCCATGTCCTTGGGTTGTGTATATATGCACATAAATTCTTTGGTTACTCCCTCCCCCTCCACCCACCCGCCCTCCTCCATCCCTCTGACATTCATCAGTCTCATCTATGCTTCCATGTCATTGAATCTATTCTGTTCATCAGTTTATTAAGTTCTTTAGATTCCACGTATAAACGAGATCATGTGATATTTGTCTTTCGCTGCCTGGCTTATTTCACTTAGCATAATATTCTCCAGGTCCATCCATACTGTCCCAAAGGGTATGAGATTCTTCTTCTTTACAGCTGCGTAGTATTCCATGGTGTAAATGTCCCACAGCTTTTTAATCCACTTATCTACTGATGGGCACTTGGGCTGTTTCCAGATCTTAGCTATTGTAAACTGTGCTGCTATGAACATCGGGGTACATAGACCCTATCTGATGAATGTTTCAGGATTCTTAGGATACATTCCTAGGAGTGGAATCACTGGGTCAAACGGAAGCTCCATTTTTAATTTTTTGAGGAACCTCCACACTGTTTTCCATAGTGGTTGCACTAGTCTGCATTCCCACCAGCAGTGTACTAGGGTTCCCCTTTCTCCACACCTTCGCCAGCACATGTCGTTTGTTGATTTATTGATGGCAGCCATTCTGGCAGGTGTGAAGTGATACCTCATTGTGGTTTTAATTTGCATCTCTCTGATGATTAGCGACGTCGAGCATTTTCTCATGTGTCTCTTGGCCATCCCTATGTCCTCTTTGGAGAAGTGTCTATTTAAGTCCTTTGCCCATTTCTTAATTGGGTTGTTTGTCTTCCTCTTGCTGAGTGCTATGAGTTCTTTGTACACTTTGGAAATTAGCCCCTGATCAGATACATCCTTGGCAAATATGTTTTCCCAGACCGTGGGGTTCCTTTGTATTTTGAGGCTGTTTTCTTTTGCTGTGCAGAAGCTTTTTAGTTTGATGTAGTCCCATATATTTATTTTTTCCTTTGTTTCTCTTGCCCTAGGAGATGCATCAGTGAAAAGTCCACTACGTGGGATGTCTGTGACTTTACTGCCTATGTTTTCTTCCAGGATTTTTATGGTTTCGTGACTTACATTTAAGTGTTTTATTCATTTTGAGTTTATTTTTGTGTATGGTGAAAGTTGGTGGTCTAGTTTCATTCTTTTGCATGTATCTGTCCAATTTTCCCAGCACCACTTATTGAAGAGACTGTCCTTACTCCATTGGATACTCTTGCCTCCTTTGTCAAATATTAACTGACCATACTGGCGTGTGTCTATTTCTGGGGTCTCTGTTCTGTTCCATTGATCTATAAGCCTGTTGTTGTACCAATACCAGGCCGTTTTGATTACAGTGGCTTTGTAATATAGTTTGAAGTCTGGTAATGTGATCCCTCCCACTCTGTTCTTTTTTCTCAAGATGGCTGCAGCTATTCGGGGTCTTTTTTGGTTCCATATAAATTTTTGAAATGTTTGTTCTAGGTCTGTGAAATATGCTGTTGGTATTTTCATAGGAGTTGCATTAAATTTATAAATTGCTTTGGGTAGTATAGACATTTTAATGATATTAATTCTCCCAATCCATGAGCATGGTATCTTCTTCCACCTGTTTAAATCTTCCTCTATTTCTTTTTTCAGTGTCACGTAGTTTTCTGAGTACAGGTCTTTTACATCCTTGGTTACATTTATTCCTAGGTATCTTATTTTTTTAGTTGCAATGGTAAATGGTATTGCTTTTTTAGTTTCTCTCTCTGAAAGTTCATTGTTGGTATATAAGAATGCCATTGATTTCCGGATGTTGATTTTGTATCCAGCTACCTTGCCAAATTCGTATATCAAATCTAGTAGTACTTTGATGGAGTCTTTAGGGTTTTCTATGTACAGTATCATGTCATCTGCAAATAATGACAGTTTTACTTCCTCCTTTCCAATTTGGATACCTTTTATGTTTTCCTCCTGTCTGATGGCTATGGTGAGGACTTCCAGTACTATGTTGAATAAGATTGGTGAAAGTGGACATCCCTGTCTTGTTCCGTTTTTTTATGGAAATGCTTTTAGTTTTTGCCCATTGAGTATGATGTTGCTGTAGGTCTGTCGTATATGGCCTTTATTATGTTGAGGTATGATCCCTCTATTCCCACTTTGCTGAGAGTTTTTATCAGAAATGGGTGCTGGATTTTGTCGAATGCTTTTTCTCCGTCTATTGATATGAACATCTAAATGTTTGATCATCCTTATAACCATTATTTTGAACTCTGTGTCTGATAAATTGCTTGCTTCTATTTCATTTAGTTCTTTTTCTGGATATTTTTCCTTTTCTTTTATCTGTGGGTTGTTTTTCTGTTGCCCCATATTAGCTGTCTCTTTGCTTTAATAATGTGTTATATACTCTAAAGTTTCTAAGGGAGTAATCTTAAACATTTTTACCATAAAAAGAACTGGTAATTCAAAGGCTATAATGGTAATCACATTGCAATATGTGTGTATGAATTCAACAGGTTGTACACTTAAAACTTACACAATTTTATATGTGAATTATATTAAATATTATTGGAATAAAATCACTGTACATGTAGATGCAAGGAAACATTGAACATAAAAATCTTTAAAAATAATAATTAATATATTATAAAAATTGATATATTCTGCTGATGATTTAGAAAGGGCTATACAATAGCTTTGAAATACTGAATAAGTTACTAGCATATGATGTATAAACTTCAGTGCTTTAATCTTCTCTAGGTGCTGTAGGCAGTGGCCTATACCTATACATGAAGGTTCATATATATTCATTCAGTTTATTTCTGTTAATAGTGTTTACCTTTATAGTTCCTTTTAGTAATGTACAAGGTAAATGTGATTAGCAGGAATGTCTAAGCACAGCCAGGGATACCTTAAATAAGGAAAAATAAATAAAAAAGGTTAATGGGTAAAATCTATTTGTAGTCAAAATGCTTGTGTCCTTCTATTTCAAGTATATTTTCAGAGGCAGTTTTACTAAGTATAATAGATTTATTATTGTTGAGAAAAATTCACTTTACCCTGCTACATCCATTGAATTTCCCATTGACATTGAGCTTCATCAAAAGTCTTCTATTGGCCAATTCAATGCTGGTAAAAGTGACAGCATTCCAGTTCCAATTACAAATTTAAGAGATGCTATGGTTTCTGTTTTTCGCTTGTGCTCCTACCATCTATCATGCTCTAGGTAATCCTTGATGACTTAGCTTGAGTTCTGGAATGAGAAGCTACATGAAGCACACCTGATCCTAACCTTTAGCCTGAAGCCAAGTCCAGTTAACTTAGCCAAATGTATCTGAACCAGACTGACCTGTGGACATGAGAATAAAAAATAAATGTTTGTTATTGTGAGCCACTGAGGCTTTGGGGTTATTTGTGGTGCTGCATTATTACAACAAAACCTGACTAATACAATTTTTCCCAAAATATAGTAGTATCTTTTCTAGTATACTTTTATTTAAAAACACACACAGAGGATTCACTCCAGTTGTTAATTTTTCCTTAAGCTTATTTTCACATACAGCCAATGAAATATCAGTCAGTCTCTGTGCTGTATACCTTCTGTTTGCCTCTCTAAATGCACTCTCCAACCTTTCCCACTTTTCTCTGTGTCTTAAGAGGTGTAAGTAAAATTTGGTCTATGGGAACACTGACAGGATAGCAGAAGAAGGAATAGAGGAGAGTGGGATTGGGGATATTTAATTTCTGGACTTTCTCCCTTCTGAATTGGCTGCATCCTGCGGCTAAAGGACATAGTATCAGCCAAGCAGCCCTATCTGCATTTCAGGAATAGCTCAATTTCATTTTCCATGTGGGATTCAGGGCGACTAAGCCCTGAGGTGTCTAACCCCTAAGATTCTGCACTATTCCTTGTGGTATACTTATACCTTTCCACACCTTCATAAAAGTGCCTTATTGAACTTTCTTCAAATTGCTCAGTTTGAGTGTGCCACCTGTTTCCTGTTATCACCTTGACTGATACAAATTTCTTGGTTAAATTTTATAAAAAGTATTTATGAAGTGGCAGGAGTTCAATTTAATCTGGTATTTTGACTGACATACTTTATATCAAAAGAAAATGTAAACATACATATGCGAAGAATGTGCAAGGTTCCCAACCTGATTTTGTCCCCTCTGCCCAAGGCTCCTAGGTTTGTGAGACCTTTTTCAAGGTAGTGTTTTTTGTCAGGTACCTTGATATTCTAGCTCCAAATATTTTTGCTAATTAAGAAACTCTCAAAGCTTTCTCCTGCAATTTTCTCCATAAATGCTAGACTGATTTTATTTTTAATTTTTTTCCTCAGGATTCAGTAAATGAGAAAAAAAAGTGAAAACAGAAGAATAGTTTGCTCCTTAATTCTCTAAACTTTCATTATAACAAATCTCATTTTTCAGTAGTAGGCAATTGATCATTCCCCAAAGCTGCTTTCAACTGTGAGAGCTTAGGCAACATATTTGTCCATTCTTTACCCCCTGTCCCCCCTTTTTTAGGACTAGAATATCAAAATCAGGGCTAGAATATCAGTTTTATTCTGAGAATTTAATGCAACATATGGAAAAGGATCTAAAGCAGTGATGAGTGCCTATTGACTTTGATCTTCCTTTCAACTGCATACTTAAAGTATTACATTTAATATACTTTTAAGGTTTATTTAAGTCATTCTGAAACTGCTTTTCTGAAAGCTTGAGTATTTGGTGGACTTATTATTATTTTTTTGCTACTTAAAAAATTTTAAACTGTGGTAAAATACACATAACATAAAGCTTACCATCTTAATCATTTTTAAGTGTATGGTATAGTATTATAAAGTATATTTATATTGTTGTGAAACCAACCTCCAGAACTTTCTCATCTTGCATGACTGAAACTCTGGACCATTAAACAACAACTCCCTATTTCCCTCTTACCCAGCTCCTGGCAACCACGATTCTACTTTCTGTTTCTATAAATTTCACTATTCTAGATATTTATATAAGTGGAATTATGGAGTGTTTTTGTTTCTGTCTTATTTCACTTAGTATGCTGTCTTTAAGGTTTATCTATGTTGTAGCATGTGTCAGAATTTCTTTTGGTAGACTTTAAAAAATAAATTTTCTAAGATGTACTTGCCAAAATTCCTTGATTTTGTTTAAAACCACATTTCTCCATGTGTTGAAAGATAATGACTGTAACACTGAATATTATTATTTTGAAATTGTAAAAAGTGAACTATGTTCTTAGAAAGCATCCTCGAATCACTCATGTGCTCCTCATGAATTATCCCAATTTGGTTGCTATATGTACACATGGGGCTATTTATTCCCTTGAATCAGTTCGTGTTCTCTTTCACAGGTTGTTCTTTGTCAGCACTCTTGTTCAGAATCATATTAACAAGTTTAATGAACAAAATGGAATGCATTTTGTAAAAATGCATATTTCAAATATTAAGTATGTGGGCTATCTATTGATTATGATAATTCCTGAGCAATTTTAATTTAAAATTCCTATTTACTACACTTATGCCTCCTGTTACCAGATGCCTTTCTGGGCTCCACTTCGAGCTTTGCTTTCTGTGTTCTTTCTCTTTGTTTGGAACAGACAGCCTCCCAGAGCTCCTGGAATTCTTCTGAATATGGTGATGTGGGTCTCTTCCAAGACCTTCAACAAATGCTGATGCACTGTTAATTTCTCCAGGGCTTGCCCAGTGAAAACAGGCAAAAGGCAGTCTAGGTGATAGGTAGAAAATACTCTCTCAGATTCATTTCAGTGCAAGTACTATTCACCCTCTGAGCTATTTCTTTGCTCCCTCTGCTTCATGAAGAAATGGGAGTGGGGTGTGTTGGAGAGGGATGATCCAGCTGTGGAGAATTCCCTAAATGTGTTCAACATTCTCCCCCCACCTCCAGTTATATTGAGATGATTGACATATAACATTATATTAGCTTAAGTTGTTCAACATAAAGCTTTGAAATAGTATGTATTATGAAATGATTACAACAGTAATCATTCTCCCGCCCACCCTGGGATGAGAACTTTGAAAATCTACTCTCTTAGCAAGTTTCAAATATGCAATACAGCACTGTTAACTATAATCACCATGCTGTTCATTAGAATAGAACTTATTTATTGTATAATTGGAAGTTTGTACCTTTGACCTCCCCCACTCACTCCTGTGGCTCTAATCATATCTGTTCTCTGTTTCTATGAGTTTGGTTATTTAAGATTCCACATATAAGGGAAATAATACAGTATTTGCCTTTCTCTGTCTGGCTTATTTCACTTGTCATAATGCTCTAGAGGTCCATCCATGTTGTTGCAAACTCCAGGATTTTCTCCCTTTTTATGGCTGAATAATATTCCACTGTTTATATATATCACATTTTCCTTATCCATTCATCTGTTAATGGACACTTAGATTGCTTCCATATTTTGGCTATTGTAAAATATGCTGCACTAACATGAGGGTGCATATATCTCATTAATATAGTGATGTTTTCCCTTCAGATACATAACCAGAAGTGGGGTTCCAGGATATTATAGTTCTATATTTAATTTTTTAATGAAAATTCATACTGTTTTCATTAGTTGCTGCACCAATTTATAATCCCACAGTCTAAAAGCCTTCCCTTTTCTCTGCATCCTCACCAACACTTCTTATCTCTTGTATTTTTGATGATATCTGTTCAAAATTAGGTAGTTGATATATAGCATTATATTAATTTCATGTGTACAACATGATTCTATATTTATATATGTTGCAAAATGATCATCACAATACATTAAGTCTAGTTAACATCCATCTCTACATATAATTACTAATTTTTTAAACATAATTTTAATAATTTAATTATTTTTCCAGATTTGTATTATGGCACATAGTATGGTCTAGGTTGGTAAATACAAAGGGAAAAGATTATTTATTCTTCAGTGTGTTTTTTCCAGTGTTCTATAAATGTCAAATACCTTGAGTTGGTTGATAATGCTGTTAGTGTTGAAAGTGTTACTCAAGTTTCTATATCTTAACAGATTTTCTGTATTTATTTTATCAAATATGGAGGGACAAGTAATGAAATCTCTGCCTCTGATTGTTGGTGTGTCTATTTCTCCTTGGAATCCTGTTTTTGCTTAATGTATTTTGAATCTCTTTTATTAATTTCATACATGTTTAGGATTGTTATGACTTCATAATGAATTACTTCTTTATCATTATAAAATAACTCACTTTATGCCTGGCAATAGTCTTTACTCAAAAATCTTCCTCTTCTTTTTTTTTTTGTGTAATGTAAGAACAACATTTCTTTTTCTCTCTCTATTTTTTTCATTATGATTTATCCCCCCTATACCCTCTTCAACTTCCACCCATGACCTATCCCAAACACTCACCACACTGTTGTCCATGAGTTTTTTCTCTTTTTTTTCTTTTTTATTCAATCCTTCCAAATACCCCTGCCTCCAAGCTGTCAGCCTGCTTTCTATCTATGAGTCTGTCTCTATTTTGATTGTTAGTTCAGTTAATTAAATTCCACATATGAGTAAAATCATATGGTACTTGTCTTTCTCTGAATGGCTTATCTCAGGTATCATAATGCTCTCCAGGTCCATCCATGCTTTTGCAAACAGTAAAATTTTCTTCCTTTTAATGGCCAAGTAGTATTCCACTAGGTAAATGTACCATAGCTATTTGACTCACTCATCTACTGATGGACATTTGGGCTGCTTCCAAATCTTGGCTACTGTAAATAATGCTGCAATGAACATAGGAGTGCATATATTCTTTTGAATCAGTGTTTCGGGTTTCTTCAGATAAATTCCCTGAAGTGAAATTGTTGGGCCATTTTTAATTTTTTGAGGTAATTCCATACTGCTTTCCACAGTGGCTGCACCAATCAGCATTCCCACAAGCAGTGCACAAAGGTTCCTTTTTCTCCACATCCTTGCCAACACTTGTTGTTTGTTCCTTTATCGATGATAGCCGTTCTGACAGGTGTGAGGTAATTTCTCATTGTGGTTTTAATTTGCATTCCTCTGATGATTAATGATGTTGAGCATCTTTTCATATGTCTGTTGATTATCTGTATGTCCTATCGAAGAACTGTCTATTCTGGTCCTTTGCCCATTTTTAATTGGATTGTTTCTTTTTTGGTGTTGACTTATATAAGTTCTTAATAAATTTTGGGTATTAACCCCTTATTGGATGTATCAGTAAATATGATCTCCCATTCAGTGGGTTGTTTTTTCTTTTCTTTTTTTCTTTTTTAAAAAATATATCTTTATTGATTTCAGAGGGAGGAAGGAGAGGGAAAGAGAGAGATAGAAACATCAATGATGAGAGAGTCATTGATCAGCTGCCTTCTGCACGCCCCCGACTGGAGATCAAGCCCACGACCCAAGCATGTGCCCTGACTGGGAATCGAACAGCGATCTCCTGGATCCTAGTCCGATGCTCAACCGCAGAGCCAAGCCCGGCTGGGTGTGGGTTGTTTTTTCATTTTGTTGATTGTTTCCTTTGCTGTGCAAAAACTGTTTAGTTTGATGTAGTTCCGTTTGTTTATTTTTTCTTTTGTTTTCCTTGCAAGGGGAGATATTGCAGAAAAAATATTGCTATGAAAAATGTCTGATATTTTACTGCCAATGTTTTCTTCTAAGATTTTTATGATTTTGAGTCCAACATTTACGTCTTTTATCCATTCTGAGTTTATTCTTGTGTGCAGTGTAAGAAGGTGGTCTAGTTTCATTTTTTTTTTTTGCATGTATCTGCTCAATTTTTCCAACACCATTTATTGAATAGATTAACTATCTTTAGCCCATTGTATGTTTTTCTTCCCTTGTCCAATATTAATTGACTATAAATGTGTGGATTTATTTCTCGGCTCTCTATTCTGTTTCATTGATCTATATGTTTTTATGTCAGTACCATGCTGTTTTGATTACTATGGCCTTGTAGTATAGTTTGATTATGGCATAGTGTGATTCTTCCAACTTTGCTCTTCTTTCTCAAGATTGCTGCTGCATTTTGGGGTCTTTTGTAGTTCCATATAAAATTTTGGAATATTTGTTCTAGTTCTGTGAGATACACCATTGTATCTTGATAGGAATTACATTGAATCTGTAGATTGACTTGGATAGTATGGATATTTTAATGATGTTAATTCTTTCTATCCATGAACATGGTATATGCTTCCACTTATTTTTATCTTCTTCAATTTCTTTCTTCATTGTCGTATAATTTTCCGAGTACAGATCTTTTACAACTTTGGTTCAATTTATTCCTAGGTATTTTATTGTTTTTGTTGCAATTGTGAACGGGATTGTTTTCTTAGTTTCTCTTTTTGATAGTTCATTATTGGTGTATAAAAATGCAACTGATTTCTTGATATTTATTTTGTATCCTGCTGCTTTACTGAATTCACTTATCAGTTCTTGTTTTTTATGGAGATTTAGGATTCTCTATATACAGTATCATATTATCTGCAAAGAATGACAGTTTTACTTCTTCTTTTCCTATTTGGGTGCCTTTTATGTTCTTCTTCTTGTCTGATTGCTGTGGGTAGGACTTCCAGTACTATGTTGAATAAGAGTAGAGAAAGCAGACATCCCTGTCTTGTTCCTGATCTTGAGGGGAATGCTTGTAGTTTTTGCACATTGAGTATGATGTTGGCTGTAGGTTTGTAATATATGGCCTTTGTTATGTTGAGGTATGGTCTCTCTATTCCCACTTTGCTGAGAGTTTTTATCAGAAATGGGTGCTGGATTTTATCGAATGCTTTTTTCTTCATCTATTGATATATGGTCTTTTTTACTCTGAGGTATGTTCCCTTTATTCCCACTTTCTGAGAGTTTTTATCATAAATGGGTGCTGGATTTTATCAGATGCTTTTTCTGCATGTAATGATTTGATTAGGTGGTATTTATCCTTCTTTCTGTTTATGTTGTATATCATATTTATTGTTTTCCAGACATTGTACCAACCTTGCATCCTTGGAAGAAATCCAACCTGATCATGGTATATTATCTTTTTAACGTATTGCTGGATTTGGTTTGATAATATTGTGTTGAGGATTTTAGCATCTATGTTCATCAGGGATATTCGCCTACAATTTTCTTTCTTTGTTATGTCTTTAACTGGTTTTGGAATTAGGATAATGCTGTACTCTTAAAATGAGCTTGGGAGTATTCCCACCTCTTGAATTTTTTGGCATAGAGAAAGATATGTGTTAGTTCTTTGAATATGTGGTAAAATTCACCTGTGAAGCTATCTGGTTTGGGACTTCAGTGTGCAGGGAGTGTCTTTTTCTTTCTTTCTTTCTTTCTTTCTTTCTTTCTTTCTTTCTTTCTTTCTTTCTTTCTTTCTTTCTTTCTTTCTTTCTTTCTTTCTCTTTCCCCCTCCCCTCCCCTCCCCTCCCCTCCCCTCCCCTCCCCTCCCCTCCCCTCCCCTCCCCTCCCCTCCCCTCCCCTCCCCTCCCCTCCCCTCCCCTCCCCTCCCCTCCCCTCCCCTCCCCTCCCCTCCCCTCCCCTCCCCTCCCCTCCCCTTTCTTTCTGCTTCAATTTCAATAGTTGCAATTGGTCTATTCAGGTTTTCTGATTCTTCCAGATTCAGTTTGGGACGATTGTATGTTTCTAGGAATTTATCAATTTTTCCCATGTTGTTCAATTTGTTGACATATAGTTGTTCATCATATTTTCTTACAATCCTTTGTATTTCTTTGATGTCAGTTGTTACTTCTCCTCTTTCATTTATGATTTTATTTATTTGCATACTCTCTTTTTTCCTTTATTAGTCTGCTTAAAGTTTTGACTATTTTGTTTATCTTTTCAAAGAACCAGCTCTTGGTTTCATAGATTTTTTGTTTTGTTTTGTTGTTTACTCTATTTCATTTATTTCTGCTCTGATCTTTATTATTTCCTTCTTCTGTTCACTTTGGGCTTTGTTTGTTGTTCCTTTTCAAGTTCCTTTAAGTGTAAAGTTAGATCGTTTATTTGAGCTTCTCTTGTTTCTCGAGATAGACCTGTCATGGTATGGATTTTCCTCTTAGTGCTGCTTTCCCTGTGTCCTAGATATTTTGACTTGTGTTCTCATTTTTATTTGTTTCTCCCTTGATTTCATTGTTACCCTATTCATTGTTGAGTAACATGTTATTTAGCCACCATGACATTGTGTGTTTTTCAGTTTTCTTCTTGTGATTGATTTTCAGTTTCATAGCATTGTGGTCAGAGAAAATGCTTGATATGATTTCAACTCTCTTAAATTTATTGAGGCTTGTCTTATATCTTAACATGTGGTCTATCCTAGAAAACATTTCATCTGCACTTGTAAAGAATGTATATTCTGCTGCTTTGAGGTTTAATGCTCTGATGGTATCAATGAAATCTATTTGATTTAGTGTGTCATTTAAAGCCACCATCTCCTTGTTGATTTTCTGTCTGGAAGATCTATTCATTGATGTCAATAGGGTGTTAAAATTTCTTACTATAACTGTATTACTATCAATCTCTCCCTTTATGTCTATCAACATTTTCTTTACATAATTAGTAGTTCCTATGTTGAGTGTATAAATGTTTACAAAGCTTATGTCCTCTTGTTCAATTGCTCCCTTTATCATTATGTAGTGTTCTTTTTTGTCTCTTACTGTAGCATTTGTTTTAAAGTCTATTTAGTCAGATATAATTATTGCTACCCCACTTTTTTGTCCTTTTCATTTGCATGAAATATCTTTTTCCATCCCTTTACTTTTAGTCAGAAAGATTTCATTCTGAGGTGGGTCTCTTGAAGACAGCATATACATGGGTCTTTTTTTCTTTTTTCTTTTTTTTATCCATTCAGCTACCTTCTTTTTATTGGAGGATTTAAGCCATTTACATTTAAAGTGATTATTGAAAGGTATGTATTCATTGCCATTTTATTTTTTAGCTATGTTCCTCTGTTCCTCCTCCCTTCTTCCTCTTCCTCCTCCTCCTCCTTCTTCTTCCCCTTCTTCTCCTTCTCTTCCTTCTTCTCCTTCTCCTCCTTCTTCACCATCTCCTTCCCCTCCTCCACTTCCTCCTCCTTCTTTGTAAAGCAAACCCTTTAGCATTTTTTGTAATACTGGTTTGGTGGTAACAAACTTCTTTAGCTTTTTCTCATCTAGGAAATTCTTCATTTCTCCTTCAATTTTATTTATTTTTATTTTTTTAAATTTACCTTTATTGTTGAAAGTATTACAAGTGTCCCATTTTTACCCCCAATTGACCCCCTCCACCTCACTCCCACTCCCTCCCTAGGCCTTCACCCAGTTATTGTCTATGTCCATGGGTTATGCATATGTGCATATAACTTCTTTGGTTAATCTCTTCTCATCCTCCACCCCCTTCCTTCTTTCCTCTGAAATATGATTGTTGCATGCATCAATGTCCCTGGACCTATTTCATTTGTCAGATTCTTTTGTTCATTAGCTTCTTCTTAAAGAAGACCCTTCAGCATTTCATGTTGTTCTGGTCTGGTGCTGATGAACTCCTTTAGCTTTTTCTTGTTTGTGAAGCTCATTATCTGACCTTCAGTTCTAAATGATAGCTTTGCTGGGTAGAGCAATCTTGGTTGTA
The DNA here is from genome assembly GCF_964146895.1 of Miniopterus schreibersii. NCBI lineage: Eukaryota > Metazoa > Chordata > Mammalia > Chiroptera > Miniopteridae > Miniopterus > Miniopterus schreibersii. Next base: position 114,551,494 of record NC_138101.1, on the reverse strand, counting down.
GGTCCTTATTTTTCATCACTTGAATATTTCTTGCCACTCCCTTCTGGCCTGCAAAGTTTCTGTTGAGAAATCAGCTGACAGTCGTATGGGTGCTCCCTTGTAGGTACCTAACTGCTTTTCTCTTGCTGCTCTTAAGATTCCCTCTTTGTCTTTAGCCTTTGGGATTTTAATTATGATGTGTCTTGGTGTGGGCCTCTGGATTCCTCTTGCTTGGGACCCTCTGTGCTTCCTGGACTTGTAAGTCTATTTCTTTCCCCAGGTAGGGGAAGTTTTCTGTCATTATTTTTTCAAATAGGTTTTCAATTTCTTGCTCTCTTTCTTCTCCTTTTGTCACCTCAATAATACAAATGTTGGGCTGCTTGAAGTTGTCCCAGAGGCTCCTTATACTATCTTCATATTTCTTTTTTCTTTTTGCTCTTCTGGTTGGGTGTTTTTTTGTTTCCTCATAGTCCAAATTGCTGATTTGATTCTTAGCATCCTCTATTCTACTGTTGATTCCCTGTAAATTATTCTTCATTTTAGTTCATGTAGCTTTCATTTCAAATTGGTACTTTGTTATGTCATCGATGATCTCACCTGTTTTCAGAATGCTCTTATTAATATGCTTGAGCATCTTTATAACCATAATTCTGAACTCTGTATCTAGTAGCTTGCTTGGTTCTATTTCATTTAGTTCCTTCTCTGGAGATTTCTCCTGCTCTTTGCTTTGTGACATGTTTCTTTGCCTCCACATTTTGACTGCTTTCAGGGTTTTGTTTTGTTTTTTTTTTTCTATGTATTAGATAGAGCTGCCATGTCTCCTGGAATTTGTAGAGTAGCTTTGTGTAGTAGGTGTCCTGTAGGGTTCAGTGGCTCAGCCTCTCCAGTCACCTGAGCTGAGCACTCCAGGTGCTCCCCTGTGTGGGCTGTGTGCTCTACCTGTTGTAGATGAGCCTTGGTTGCTGTTGGTGTCACAGGCCAATTGGCTGTGATGACCAGCTGCAACTATAGCCAAAGAGCTGCTGTTTTGGAGACACTCCTATGGAGCAGGATTTACCACAGTGGAGCTTTGGTGTTCACCAAATGCACCACTTGAGTGTGTCATTTATGGATGTGGTAGGGTTGTAATCCAGTGTGGTCATGTCTGACCACCAGGTGCACTGTCTCTGGGGCCTCCAGGAAGGTGCAAAGTCAGCCTCTGCCAGTGCCTTACCCAGGGTCACCCATCATGAGCTACACAGCAAACCATAGTTGGCTGCTACTTGTGCTGGGCTTGGAGGTGTCCAGGAGAGGCCAAGCCATGAACCAATGCAGGCTGCTGCTAGTGCCAGGCCTGCGGCGACTAATTAAGATGTATGGGCCACACTGCTGCGTGTTGAGAGATTTTAGGAAAGTCCTAATCATAAGCCTCGAGAGGCCACTTGCATCGAAAAGCCACTAGAAATGGCTTGGATGAGCTTGCAAGTAAGGAGGGACAGGGTCTCCGGGAATCATGAGGGCAGGGTGAAAGGTGTGAGTCAGGTGCTGGAGATTCCAATATGGTGCCTGCCTGCTGGCTCTGTGGGAGGATGGCTCACCAAAGGTGCAGTGACCTCTGCCAGCTCTTCTGCCTGGGAGAAAGCTGCCCCTCCACTCTCACCCCAATTTCAGGCAGGTTAGTTATTCCCCAAGTGTCCCAGTTTTCTTCAAGCTGCTGCTTGGTGCTGGAGCTCTGAGGGAGCATGTCTGAGTGAGTCCGTGCACAGGCCCTTTAAGAGGAGCTGCCTCAGACTCCCTCCTCCTATGTGACCCTCAGCAACAGTTCCTGCTGGTTTTCATATCCTGAAGTTATGGAGATTTCTTTTCCCAGCCCTGGAGCCCTAGGCTGGGGGTCTGAGGTGAGTATGGGACCCCTCACTCCCCTAGGAAACCTCCACTGCGGAGATATCCCTCCCAAGTTTACCCCATGGCACTGGGTGTGGGCCCATGGCTGGGCCTCTGCAATTCAGCCCTGATATGCCTGCCCCTCTTACTGGTCTCATTGCTCCTTCAGTTTTCTCCTTTAGGGCTTCTGTTCAGCTAGATTTCAGGAAGTTCTGAGTGATGGTTGTTCTGTATTTTAGTTTTAATTTTGATGTGGTTGTGGGAGGCAGCGGGCACAGCTGTTACCTATGCTGCCATCTTGTTTTCTCCCTCCTTCAATTTTAAAGGCTAGCCTTGCTGGTTCACGTAGCCTTGGTTATAGGTCCTTGCTCTTCATCACTTTGAAGATTTCATGTCTATCCTTTCTAACCTGAAATGTTTCAGTTGAGAAATCAGTTGACAGTCTTATAGGAGCTCCCTTGTGGGTAACTGACTGCCTTTCATGGCTTTTAAGATTCTCTCTTTGTCTTTAACTTTTGCCATTTTAATTGTGATGTGTCTTGGTGTGGGCCTCTTTGGGTTCATCTTCTTTGGGACTCTTTGTGCTTCCTGGACTTAAATGTCTTTTTCCTTCACCAGGTTAGGAATGTTTTCAGTCATTATTTCATCAAATAGGTTCTTGACCCCTTGCTATCTCTCTTCTCATTCTTGTACCCCTATTATGTGTACCCCTTGTACCCTCTTGTACCCCTTAAACTACCCTCATTTTCAAAATTTTCCTATTCCTTTTCTTGCACTGATTCAGTATTTTATCCTACCTTGTCTTCCAAATTGCTGATTTGATCCTCAGCTTCACTGAGCCTACTGTTTATTCCTTCTAGTGTATTCTTTATTTTAGATATGGCATTCTTCATTTCTGACAGGTTTTTTTTTTTTTAAATTTATTTCTATGTCATTTTTCATGCTGTTGAACATCCTTAAAATCATTACTCTGAACTTCTTATCTGATAAATTGCTTACCTCTGTTTCATTTAGCTTTTCTTCTGGAGAATTCTCTTGGTCTTTAATTTGAGGCCTCCCTATTTTGAGGTTTCTTTGTCTCCCTATTTTGGCTATCTGTTTGTATTTGTTTCTATGTATTAGATAGATCTGCTATGACTTCTAGTCTTGATAGGGTGGCCTTATGTAGTAGGTACCTGTGGAACTTAGTGGCACAGTTTCCCTGATCACCTGAGCTGAGTGCTCTAAGAATGTCCCTTGTGCACTTTATGTGTACCTTCCTCTTGTAATTGAATCTTGATTGCTATGGGCCAGTTTGTGTGTGGGATCAACTCTCAGGCTGGGTGGCAGTGAGATTCAACTCCCAACACAAATGCAAGCTGCTGTGTGAGTGCTGATCACAAGAAGCAGAATTTGCCTCAGGGAGTTTGGTACCTGCTGAGATCTACCTGTAAATATTCAGCTTGTGAAGCTTATTGGATCTTGCTCTGTTGTTTTCTGGAGCTGGCCACTGGTTATATTGGTTCTGGGCCTCTTTGAAGGGACTTTGGTGTAGACCAATGTCAGAAGCTGTCTGTGAGTGGCTCTGGGCAACCTGTTTGGGGTTACCAGTGATCCACAGCTTGTGGCTCCCTCTGCTTGGCCTAGGTGCATGTGGAAAGGACCAAGCTGTGCAACAAGGTCTTCTTTTATTAGCCCTGGACCCAGGGGCAGGTCAGCAAAAGTCTCAAAGCACCCTGAGTTCTACCTCTGCCTGCAGGCTGTTTGTTAGGCTTAGTTACTTAAAGAACTTCAGGCTGTACTACACAGCAGAGTTTAAGCTCCACAGGGTGAGGTGAGAGTGATTCCAATAGGTGGAGCTATTGTTTCCCCCCAGAGGCTGAAGAATAATGCTCTGCATGAAAATGATGGCTTCTGTAATATGGGGAAATGACTCTACACAGGGATTGTGGTAGATAACCTCTCAGCTCTCTCCCTGGAGCCACAAACCCCAGACTCTGCACATGCAGTGAAACCTTGCTGCTTTTCATAACCAGGTGTCACATGAACACTTTTCCCAGTTCTGGGGTTCTGGGTTGGACAACCCCTCTTGAAGTTTAGATCCCAGACTCCTCAGAGGGAACCCACCAATAGCTGAGATATCCCTCTAGAATTTTAGCTGAAACCCATGGAAGCCCGGTCAGCCCTCTAGCACCTTTGTACTTCCTACCAGTCTTGATGTGGCCTCCTCTGTAAGTCCTTGGTTCTAAGGCTTCTCTCCAGCTACTCTTAAGTTGGTTATTCAGGATGATTTTTCTATACTTTTCTATGTTGTAATTCCAGTTTAGTCCTGGGAGGAAGTAAGTGTACCTTCCACCCAATCCACCACCATCTTGGACCCTTACAGGTTTCTTTTGATTAGTGTTAGCATGATATGTCTTTTCTGTGAATTGGGAGGCAATTTTCTATTAATCTCTTACATTTTTATACTTCTTGTTTCAGCTTTTGTTCTGGACTAATTTTTAAAAGAATATTCATATACCATATAGTCTAGGAAGATAGAGATAGGATCTCCAACCTGGGCAAAGGGCACACTTTGTTTACTAACCAGGATAATAAAGAGAATTTCTCCATCTAAGGCAATACTTGTGTAAGTTTTATTATTGATAGAATGGGACTTCATGAAGCCATTTTGCTATCTATTTTCTATTTGTCCCATATGTTCTTTGTTCCCTTTGTTTTATTTTTCTGCAATCTTTTAGACTGGGTATTTTAAAAATTCCATGTCATCTCCTTTTTATTTTTGAGTCTTTAGCTATAATTCTTTTCTGTGTCATTTATTGCCATTTTATTATTCATATTTTTGACCTTTTCTTTCCTTCTTCTTAAAAGAGACCCTTTAACATTTCTTGTAATACTGATTTGGTGGTAATGAACTCCTTTAGTTTCTCCTTGTCTGGGGAGCTCTTTATCTCTCCTATATTCTAAATGGTAGCTTTCCTGGATAGAGTAATCTTGGTTGTAGGTCCTTGCTTTTCATCACTTTGAATATTTCTTGCCAATCCCTTTTGGCCTGAAAAATTTATGTTGAGATAACAGCTGACAGTCTTATGGGAGCTCTCTGAAGGTTACTAATTGTCTTTCTCTTATATCTTTTAAGAGAGCCCTGAAATAAACTCACTTCTTTGTGGTCAGTTAATATGTGGCAAGGGATGTAAGAACATACAATGGAGAAAAACAGTCTCTTCAATAAATGGTGTTGGGAAAATTGGAAAGTTATATGGAAAAATATAACTAGATCTACTTATACCATACACAAGAATAAACTCAAAATGGATAAAAGTCTAAAATACAAGTTGAGAAACCATAAAAATCCTAGAAGAAAACATAGGCAGTAAAATCTCAGACATCTCTAGTAGCAATATTTTTGTCAATATATCTCCTAGGGCAAGAGAAACAAAGGAAAAAATAAACAAATGGGATTACATTAAACTAGAAATCTTTTGCACAGCTAAAGAAATCAACAAAATGAAAAAGAAACCCCCTGAACTGGCAATCATATTTGCCAGTGATACAGCTGATAAGGGTTTAATTTTCAAACTATATAAAGAATTTATATAACTCAAAACTAGGAAGATAAACAATCCATCTAAAAAACATGCGAAGGACCTGAACAGACACTTCTCCAAAGAAGACATACAGATAGATGGCCAAGAGACATATGAAAAAATTCTCACCATCACTAATCATCAGAGAGATGAAAATTAAAACCACAATGAGCCTTGACCAGGTGGCTCAATTGGTTGGATCGTTGTCCTGATATGCCAAGGTTGCGGGTTCAATCCCCGGTGTGGGCACATACAAGAATCAACCACTGAATGCATAAATAAGTGAAACAGTAAATTGATCTATCTATCTCTGTCTCTCTCTCTCCCTTCCTCTCTCAATCCTAAAACAAAAACAAACAAAAATGACAAAAAAACCCCACACAATGAGATATCATCTCAGGCTTGCACAATGGCTATCATCAATAAATCAACAAAAGAGCAGTGCTGGCAAGAATGTGGAGAAGAGGGAACTGTTGGTGGAAATGCAGACTGGTGCAGTCACTGTGGAAAACAGTATGGAGTTTCCTTGAAAAATTAAAAATGGAACTGCCTTTTGACCCAGCAATCCCACTTTTGGGAATACATCCCAAGAAACCTGAAACACGAATTCGAAAGAATATATGCACCCCTATGTTTACTGCAGTGTTATTTACAATAGCTAAGAGTTGGAAGCATACCAAGTGCCCATCAGTAGATGAGTGGGTAAAAAAGCTGTGCTACATTTACACCATGGAATACTACTTGGCTGTAAAAAAGAAGGAAATCTTACTTTTTGTGCCAGCAGGGATGGACCTGGAGATTATTATGCTAAGTGAAATGAGCCAGTCAGAGAAAGACAACTACCATCTGTTCTCACTTACATGTGGATCTAATGAACAAAATAAACTGACAAACAAAACAGAAACAGAGGCATGGATACAGAAGCGACTGGCAGCTGTCAGGGGGAAGGAGCTTGGGGAGCTGGATGAAAGAAGGTGAAGGAATTAAGCAAAAAACAGAAACAAAACACCATATATATGTACAACACATAGACACAGACAGCAATGTGGTGATATCCAGAGGGAAAGGGGGTGGGTATAGGTGGAATGGGGCAAAGGAAGGATAAATGGGGACTAAAAGAGACCTTGCTTTGGGCCATGGACGCTTGATGCAGTGTGCAGATGATGTTTTTTTGAGTTGTACACTTCTAACCTGTATGGTTTTGTGAACCAATTTCACCCCAACAAATTTAATAAAGAAGAATAATGAACTCATTCATGTCATAGATTTGAGCCACTGCAAAGTTTGACATTCCATGCTTAAATTTATTCACATTTTAGATTTCTTTACTTTTACTTTACAAGCACTGATACTTGTCTTTGGTTCCTAGCTGTGTTGGATAGTAAGACTACAGAGAGATAAGGATGCTGGATTTCTTACTTGACTAATATGGAGTGGCTTGCTTATGTAATATGACAACTTGACCATTCAGATTTTGCCAGCAAAATAAAAAATGACTAGATATTCAGTTTTCAGGGTTCTGAAAAATAGTAGAAACTTTGTCAAATCTAGAAAATTTGAGGATCTCTTTTAAGTTAAATATCTCTTTTCTGATTTTTAGTTCCATCTCTCCTACCCTTTGCATTTATAATGGTTTCCAGAGATTTTGAATTTAGTGATTCAATTCTTTGTAAACAATTTTCTCAGATTAAATTTACTGCCAACTTTTTATAATGTTGGTGTAGCATTTAATAAGTTTCTTCACTATATGTATATTTTTCTCTTTGTATTGGCATAATCCATACTGAAAAATGCAATGATAACTGTAAACCTTCATGATTTTTGAACATACCCAGAAAGTCAGAGCAGAAACATTTCTGGCACTCCAGAAGGCCCATTGGTGTCCATTTCCAGGCAATCCCAACTGTAACTACCAATAGTATATTGGAGGTTGCTTGCAGCAGCTCTTGTGGGCTGATTGTTGAATTTTCAAGAATTTGGAGAGGCAGTTCTTAAACACAGCCAATATGAACAATGAAATTATATTAAGTTAATATATTTAAATATAAAAATTTTCCTTTGGTTTACAAAGCTCCGCTTGGAGTGTTTTAAATGAATAATCTTCAATTTTTTAAAGACAAAATTAATTTATTGAAGTCAAACTACTAACTCACTCTACCTTGGAAAATTGCATAGGGAAGTAGGTGGGCCCTGCCGGCGCCCTCGGCGGATTGCCCGGCGGCGAGAGCCGGGCCCAGGGCTGACGGCCCCTAGCGGTCCGCGGCTGGAGCCCTGCCCCGGGCGTGGGATCAGCCAATCAGGAGGCACGGAGCTCCCTCCGCCCAGCCTCTGAAAAGCAATGGAGAAAGTGTCCCGGGCTGAGGGTAAAACCCAGGGAGGGGAAAACTTGGGCAGGAGCCCGCCCGCGGGGCACAGCTCTCTTCCTGGTCCACTTTATTTCTGAAATAAGTAGGATACGGAGTCCGCTCAAAGGCCAGGTCACACTGAAAGAGCTTTAGACAGTGGCAGGTAGGGGCCTGCGGCCGGTTTGGCTGGCGATGCCCGTTTTCAAAGTACCGAATTGGCCCCGGTTTTATTCCTTTAGGCCGAATGCCTGAAATCATCTGCGGCTGGGCAGGGGCGAGAGGGCAAGAAGGAGGCGGCCGCCTGGGCAGCGCCGCCCGAGGCCCCCACAGCCGCAGAGCGCGGCCCTCGTGGCGCCGGGGACGCAGCGCCTCGGGGGCGGTGACGGGCGGTGACGGGCGGCAACGGCCGAGCGGCGCCTGGGCCTGCGGTGGTCGCGGCCGCCGGGGCGCCACGGCCCGGCCTGCGCTTTCGGCATGAGGGTCAGTTTGTGAGGCGGCGCGGCGGCGGCGGCGGCGGCGGCGGCGGCGGGCTTCCGGCCCGAAGGCGCCTGGGCGGCTCGGGGTTGGCGCCGCGGCCGCTCCGAGCGCGCCCGGGACGCCCCCAGCGGCCCGGCAGGTACGCCCCCCTCGGGCCCGGGGCTGCCCCCGGCCAGCTGGGAGGGTTTCCATTAGGTTCTTTTGCAAAAGCGTCCTTGCTTTCCTCCTGATTTTACCGCCGAGCGGCAGCCGTTCTTTTGAGGCAGAATCTCAGGCAAATCATACTTTTCCAACCCCCGCTCCCCCCGCCCCAATTTCGTGTACCGCGTTATTACGGCTTGAAATGACTATCAAATTAACCCTTGAAGGAAAACCAGAAAACCTTTTTCTTTGTGGTGTAAAGTGACTGATAAACTTGGACCAATTTATGGTGATATAATATCAACCTCCTAGGATTGTTAGGTTTTAAATGAAGTAAATATGTAAATATAAGTATTCACCACATGTAACTTCTGTATTAATGTGAACTTCATGGATCCATTTTTGAGGTCGTTTCCTAGCACCAAGGGAATGTCCTATTCTTTTCTTACTGTTTTTTTGAAGTAGCCCACATTTCTGCCTTCCTGTCTGTTACTGCAGGTAAACGTTCCCTGCGCCCATGTAAAGTGCATTGATCCATTTGGTCATTAAAACTCATTTCTTTGCCCGGCTGAGCTTGCTCAGCGGTTGAGCATCAGCCTAGGATCCGGGAGGTCACAGCCAATCAGTGCCGACTCTCATCAGGGATGTTTCTTTCTCTCTCTCCCTCCCCCTTCCTCTCTCTGAAATCAATAAAGATATATTAAAACACAAAAACAAAAATACCTCATTTCTTGTTTACTCAAGGATATTAGCCCAGCAGTTTTCCTGTCTACCACTCATATATTTTGCTTTCTATTGAATGATTTCCATCAGCATATATATTAGTTTCCTAAAGGTGGCGTGATAAAGTACCACAGACTGAGTGGCTTAAGACAGTAGAAATGTATTCTCTCCCAGGGCAGAGTACGGGATTCTGAAATCAAGGTATTGGCAGGGCTGCCTTCCCTGCGTCTGCCTAGTTTCTGGTGGATGCTGGCAAGCCTTCACGTCCTTGGCTTGCAGCCCTGTCACTCCAGTCTCTGCCTCTGTCATTACTTGGCCTTCCTCTCTGTTTGTTTATACGGATGTGTCTTCACATGTCTTTCTTATAATGACACCAGTCATTGCATTTTGGGCCTACCCTAATCCAGTATGACCTCATGCTAATGTGATTACATCTGCAAAGACTGTATATATATATTTTAATCCTCACCCGAGGATATTTTTTCCATTGCTTTTCAGAGAGAGTGGAAGGGAGAGAGAGAGAGAGAGAAACACCCATGTGAGAGAGACATATCGATTGGCTGCCTCCCACACACGCCCCAACCAGGGCTGGGGATCGAGCCTGCAACCAAGGTACGTGCCCTAGGCTGGAATCGAACCCGGTATCCTTCGGTTGGTGGGCTGATGCTCTAACCACTGAGCCAAATTGGCTAGGGCAAGACTGTATTTTTAAATATGGTCATAGTCACAGGTGCCAAGGGTCAGGACTTGAACATATCTTTTTTGGGGACACAATTCAACCCACAACAATGGGACTTGTCTAGGTGTGGAGAGCTCCAGACAACAGAGAACCAATGCTCTTCTGTCTTATTTTCGATAGTTTCTTCCAGGTAACTCCCATGGTCAGGTATATTCTTTCAAATTCTTTGGGAGGAGACATTGTCCTGAGTCTTAATCAATCAGCTTTGGAGAGAGAGCTGATTGATTTATACTTCCTTATCCCAGCATGAGTTTGGTGTTGTCTTGATATTAATCTGCTCATACCCTGGGCCTAGGATATTACTTCTATGGAAATAATGACATATATAAAGGGTATATATTAGCTCAAAAATGGAAGAAAGCTAAGAATAACATTTTAAAGTCTTCTAAATACATTCTCTCACTGCTACCACTGTTGTCTTCTCTCTCGTCTGCCCCCATCCTAAGTGCCCATACATAAATCAACCTTCAGTCACCTCTCAGAGTTTCTTACATTTTTTTAAAAAAATGTTGTTATTATTTGTTGTTAGGAATGTTTCCCTTTTCATTGTGTAATTTCTCCGGAATTGATTTTGGGATTTATCATCTTCATGGCAATAAATAATCCTTCCATCATTTTATATCTGACATCTTCGCCTTTTGTTCACAGGGAGGAATAAAAGTTTTTTTCACCTCTAATTTGGAAGTTAAGTAAATAACAAAATGAAGCCAGTAAAGCATCTGTTGTCCTCTAGTAATAAACTGGCAAGTGTTTCAGAATTAAGTTACAAAAAAGGATTACTTAATTCACCATTATCACCTAAACCAAAGGAGAAACAAAGTTCAAAATTACTACGTGATAAACTTGAACCAATGGTCTTAAGATCTCCACCAACAGGAGAATCCGTTGTGAGGTATGCTTTGCCCATTCCATCAAGTAAGACAAAGGAGTTAATAGCAGAAGATGAACTGCTCAGGAAAATTACCAAACATCTGAAGACGGTAAGTCACTTGTTGGTCTTTGTGTTGAGGGTCCCCATGACCATCCACAGGTTTAGTGATTTCCTAGATCGACTTGCTGGACTCAGCATATAGTCATATTGATGACTAAGATTTATTACAGTGAAAGGATACAAAGCGAAATCACCAAAGGGTAAAGGCACGTGGGTGAAGTCTAGAGGAAACCAGGTACAAGCTCCCAAGATTCCTCTCCTTTTGAAGTCACAGAGGACATGCTTAATTCCTCCAACAACAAATTGTGACAATACATATGAAATGTCTATAAGAGAAGTTCATTGAAGACTCAGTGCCCAGGGTTTTATTGGGGCTTGATTACCTAGATACTCTCTGCCTGTCATGTATCAAAATTCCAGGCTCCCTGCAGAAAAGCAGGTGTTAGCATAAATTATTTTTTGTATAAACAGCATAGGGACAGTGAGCCACTAATCAGTTAGTGAATGGTGGGAACCCTCCTGAAATCCAAGTTCTGATATGCACACAGACCTTTCTAAGGATAGGCTGTTTGAAGTCTCAAAGCTGCTATGTCAACTCTTCTCTGCACTTTAGAAACTTTAGCTCTTAGTGTTGGAAAATAAATCTTCGTTTCTCTGGGTGTCTTTTTGCACAATGATGCAGACTGAATTGTAAATGTACCAAATACCAAGTGAGAACAATGAGGGATAGCACAAACATAAAAAGAATATAGTTTGTCAGACTTCCAAAATACAAGTTTGTTTAAAGTTTGAGGGGTCAGTTCAGAGAATTTCCTTTAAAAATGTACTGCTTTCTGGTTTGCATCTTTCTATTTTCCCTACTCTCCTCAAAGAAGAAAGTTGAGTCAGGTAAATTTTGAGGAATACTTTGGTGGTAAGTAGGGTTGATGCTTCAGTTATGCATAGACAGACCTTCTCCCCTTTAAATACCCGTCAACACAAAAATGGAAGAGTCATAGGGCCTCCTTGCTAGGAAGTAGGGTCAAAGACTGTTGCTCATCATTTCTTTATGATGAAATGAGATGGGGTATAAGATGGAAAATTTACGTTTAGAGCACTCGCAAAAATAAATCTTACTGCCAAAAAGGTCCTGACATGGTTGATTTAATATCTTTTTACATTTAATATAATAATTTTAAACTATAAAAGTACTTAATTTGCTTTTTCTCATAGGTTGTTTCTACTCTGGAAGAAACCTATGGAATTTGTAATGAAAATGTGGAAAAACCAGTTGTGAAGTCCGAACATGAAGAATTATCTTTATCTGTAAGTATATGTAACCCTAATGTAGAGACATTAACACTAAAAAGGGCTAAGATTTTCTTTTGTAGTCCACGTATGTTTACAGAATGAATTCTTATCCATTAAAATGATCCTCTTAGGAAACTTGAAAATAGTGTACTGATTTTTCCATCCTCTGCCAACCACACTTATCTTAAAGTTTAATTAAGGCATACACACACACACACACACATATTTACACATACATATACAGGGTGTGGCAAAAGTAGGCTTACAGTTGCTCATATGGAAAATAATACAATAATTAATAAATTATAATACAAGAATAAACTCTGTGTTTCAAGTACTCACAACTGTAAACCTGCTTTTGCCTTACCCTGTATTTTGCAACCTTGCTCAATGTACTTTTTCATTCTAGGAGTTTTTCTATAGATTCCTTGAAATTTTCTACATAGACAATTATGTCACCTTCAAATAGAGGCAATTTTACTTTTTCCTATCCAATATGAATGCTTTGCATTTCTCTTGACTTATTGCTCTGGCTCCCAGTATTATATTTAATAATAGTGATGACAACAAATATCCTTGACTCATTCTGACTGCTACTTCCAGACAAAGGTGAAAGTTTAGTTCTCCGTTTGTCTCCACCAACACCACTCTGGTGGGGGAATTGGAGTGCCATCTACTACTTCCAGCTAGGTGGTGGAGATTCACTCTCTAGCCCTGCTGACACCACCATAGTGGGGAATGAGGAAGGCCAACTTTCACTTCCACATTATTTTGCAGTCCTATTCACACATATGAGGTAGTGGTGCAACATTTTCTTGGAGTTTGTCTCCAGTAGGATAGGTATTGTCAAAAAGGTTTTGTGTTACGGTAGAGATGCCTTTTCACAGTCCTTTGGCTTTTCTTAGGGCTATTTTTTATTGTTGACAGTATTACAGATGTCCCCCATTATCCACCCCTTTGACCCTTCCCCCCAGCCCCCACCCCACCCCAGGCCTTCACCACATTATTGTCTGTGTCCATGGGCTATACATATATGCATATATATTCTTTGGTAAGTTTCTTGCAGTCCTTCCCACCACCCTACCCTCTGAGATCTGTCAGTCTCTTCCATGTATCCATGCCTCTGGTCCTATTTTGTTCGTCAGTTTTATTTTGTTTGTTAGATTCCTCATTTAAGTGAGATCATATGGTATTTGTCTTTCTCTGACTGGCTTGTTTTGCTTAGCACAATAATCTCCAGGTCCATTTATGCTGTTGCAAAAGGTAAGAGATCCTTCTTTTTTTACAGCTGCATGGTATTCCATTATATAAACATAGCACAGCTTTTTTATCCACTCATCTACCAATGGGCACTTGGTATGCTTCCAACTCTTAGCTATTGTAAATAACGCTGCAGTAAACATAAGGGTGCATATATCCTTTCAAATTAGTGTTTCAGGTTTCTTGGGATGTATTCTCAAAAGTCACATTGCTGGATCAAACAGCTGTTCCATTTTTAATTTTTCGAGGGAACTCCATACTGTTTTCCACAGTGGATGCACCAGTCTGCATTCCTACCAGGAGTGTACCAGGGCTCCTTGTCCTCCACATCCTCACCAGCATTTGATGTTTGTTGATTTATTAATGGTAGCCATTCTGGCAGGTGTGCCATTAAAACTACCCCATTGTAGTTTTAATTTGCATCTCTTTGATAATTAGTAATGTTGAGCATTTTTTCATGTCTATTTGCCATCTGTATGTCCTATTTGGAGAAGAATCTATTCAGGTCCTTTGTCTAATTGGATTGTTTGTCTTCCTGTTCTTGAGTTGTATAAGTTCTTTATATATTTTGGAAATTAATCCTTTATTGGATGTATCATTGGCGAATATGTTCTCCCATACAGTGGATTCTGTTTTCCTTATGTTGTGGTTTCTTTTGCTGCCCAGAATTTTTTTATTTTGATGTAGTCTCATTGATTTATTTTTTCCTTTGTTTCCCTTGCCCTAGGAGATATATCGGTGAAAATATTGTGATGTCTGAGATTTTATTGCCTATGTTTTCTTCTAGAATTTTATGTTTTTGCTACTAATATTTAAGTCCTTTATCCATTTTGAGTTTATTCTTGTGTATGGTATATGCTGGTGGTCTAGTTTCATTTTTTTTGCATGTACCTGTCCAATTTTCTCAACACCATTTATTGAAGAGACTGTATTTACTTCATTGTATGCTCTTGCCTCCTCTGTCAATTATTAATTGACCATAATGGCGTGGGTTGATTTCTGTGGTCTGTATTCTGTTCCATTGATCTATATGCCTGTTCTTGCGCCAATACCAAGACTTTTAATTTTATTTTATATCAATGGCTTTGTAGTATAGTTTGATATTCAGTACTGTGATCCCTCCCACTTTGTTCTTCTTTCTCAAGATTGCTGAGGCTATTCAAGGTCTCTTTTGGTTCTATATAAATTGTCCAAAGCTGGCCACTTGTGCTGGTCCTAGGCCTACCAGGAGACCCTCTTGTGCAAGCCAATGTCAGTCATTGTCCTTGCCTGGCCCTTGACAACCTGACTGAAGCACAGCAGGACAATGCCCCAAGTAGTCCAGTTGGTGAGGCCTGTGAAGCTCAGAAGCTCTGTTTCAGGTCTCGCACCTTCTATTTCCCTGCTCTGAGCTGCAATCCCTTCCTTCACCAACCCCGTGCTCTGGGGTGGTATCCAGAACTTGGCCATGGTGGTGCTTCTAACCTGTAGGAAAGGAGCAGGCACTTCTTCTCCTTCGCAGGGCAGCACTGTCTGAACTCACTGAGGGTCTCAGTTCTGGTCCCCCTTACTGCAGCTGAATGGCCCAGCACAGGCCTGATGCCTCCTGGACAGAAGCTCTCCTAGGAGACACAGTTGCAGTACCTGAGCTCTGTCTGGCTCCCTGGCACCACCTTGCCACCACACCAAGTAGAAGGGGATAAGGAAAAGGCCCCACGTGGCACTCCTGTGTTTCTGCCCAGCCAGTCCCTCTGTCCATGCTCTGACAGGGCTAAATGTCTGAGTCCCCATTGTCACCAGACTGAGCAGTACCGGCACAGATTTTCAGTCGAGCACCGCCCCCCTTTGCCTCGGATCACAGCAGGATGGAGGTGGGGGGAGAGGCACCACACATGCTCTAGAGGTGAGCAAGACCTATCTTTTTTCCCAAGCTTCACAGTCCAGCCCCCATTCAGCTCTCTGCCCAAAGTTTTTCCAGAGAACAGAAGGGCCCTCAAAGTCACTGCTGGGTGTACCAATCGGACCCCTCCACTGGCCTATACCTCTGCTGTGTGACCTCTCCGGCAGACACAGATTGGAGCGAAACTCCCAGGCTGGTGTTCTAACAAAGAAATCAGTCTTTTCCTGGGATGGTGCGTTGTGAGTCTCCCAGGTGGACCGGGTCCCCAGTGATTCCCACCACCCAATGCTATGCAGGCTCCCATTCCCTTCTCTGTTGCTCTGGACTGGGGATCCCTGTGTGGGGCTGGGACCCCACGCTCTCAGGGATGGGGGCCCTGCTGCCACAATATTCCTCTGGCTTCCCAGCGGTGCATCTGTGCAAGTTGGCTCACCCTCTCTGCCTCTCCTCTTGTCTTTCCTCCATGTTCCCTGCTCTCAATATTTCAGATCAGCTACACTTCAACTAGTTTTTCAAGCCCTTGCTGCAGTTTAGCCACAGGTCTGGTCCAGTGCTCGGAGTAAGCAGAGGGAGCTTTCAGCTACTCTGCAGCCATCTTGGAATCCATCTCTTAGGACATTTTTATTGTTCTTTTTATTCTCCTTAAGACTCTTTTTGATTTTTATTTTAAATATATATATATATATATGTAATATATCTTTATTGATTTCAGAGAGAGGAAAGGAGAGGGAGAGAGAGAGAGAAACATCAATGATGAGAGAGTCATTGATCGAGCCCACAACCCAGGCATGTGCCCCGACAGGGAATCGAACCCCCATCGCCTGGATCCTAGGTCGATGCTCAACTGCTGAGCCACGCCCTGCAGGGCAAAAAAAAATTTTTTTATTGATTTCAGAGGGAGGAAAGGAGAGGGAGAGAGAGAAACATTAATGATGAGAGAGTCATTGATCCGCTGCCTCCTGCACGCCCCCTACTGGGGATCGAGCCTACAACCCGGGCATTTGCCCTGACTGGGAATCGAACTGTGACCTTCTGGTTCATAGGTCGATGCTCAACCACTGAGCCACGCTGGTCAGGCTGTTTTGTTTTTTTATCTAGCCTGACAATTTGTCTTTTAATCAGTGTGTACAGTTCAATTACATTTAATTGATACAATTAAAGATCATGTAATTAATGTTTTATAGCAAAATGTTAATGACATAATCAGAAGTAAGTTTACTATCCTGCTCTCTGCATTTCTTTGGTCCCATATGTTTTTTTGTTCCTTTACTCTTTCTTTTGTTTTATTTTGAGTTATTTTCATATATATATCTGTATATATATATGTATATGTATAATACATATATAATATTTGCATTTCATTTTATTTCCTTTTTGGGTTTTTTAGCTATGTCTTTTTTGTGCTTGCTCTAGGGATTCCATATGTATCTTAAACATCACAATCTCTCTTGAATGAGTAGTATACAACTTCATTTCTAATGTGAAAACTATATAGCAGTATAATTCTATTTACTTATGTTTTTGTGCTACTTTAATATTGTTTTCCCCTTTTTAATGACTGCATAAAGATTTTCTCTTTATCTTTGTGTTTCAGCAGTTTGATAAGATACACCTAGGTGAGGTCTTCAGTATATTTATTCTGTTGGAGTCCATTGAGCTTTGAGTTGATGTTTTCATCAGATTTGCAAAATTTTATTCATTGTTTCTTCAGATATTTTACTGCCTCCCTTCACCCTTTTTATGACACTCCAATTACACATATATTAGCTTGATACCATGTAAGAAGTTGCACTATTTACTTCAATTTTTTCTCTTTCTGTGCTTCAGTTTAGACAACATACGTTACCTTATCTTTGAGTTCACCAGTCTCTTCTGTGGTGTCTGATCAGTTGTTAAGCTCTATCCAATGAACTTTTTATTTCAAATATTTTAATTTTCACCTTTAGGATTATCTTTTGGTTCCTTTCTATGTTTTGTTTTTTTTTTTAAAAATATACCTCCTGTTGTCCATCTTTTCTCCTAGCCTATCTTTTCTTGCAAATTGTTCCATCTTATTAATAATAGAGTTTCAAAATTTTCCTATCTGCTAATTCCAATATCTGGGTCATTAGTGTGTTTGCTTCTACTGACTGTTTTTCTTTTGATTATGGATCATATTTTCCTAATTATTCATATGTTTTGTAGTTTTTTTTATTGGACCCCAAGCATTTAGAAGAACATTGGATATTGTGGTACAATCTTTTGTTTTCTAGAGAATGATTGCCCTTTTCATTTTGGCATTTAGGTTGAAAGCCTAATCATTGTCATTTCTCTAAGAGTTAAATTGAACAGGAACTAATCTATATGTTTAATTAGGTTGAGTTCTTGTTTGAATTTTCTAATCTACAATTTCTCCTATTGCTCCTTCCCCTGAGGAGCCAATTTCTTTGATCTTGGCAGTATTTTAGCTGACAGAAGCTTGGACTTTAAGTTTAAATAGTTTTGGTTCACATTTTGGTTCAGTCCCAGCAGAGTTTCAAAATGCGGTTACCACAAGAACATGCAGGATGAAATTTCTCTATTTTTTAGCTCCTCCTTTTTTATAGTTGGGTAATTATCACCACAATGAAAGTATAAACATTTTGATTACTTCCAGAATCTCCCTTATTTCCTTTTGCAATTAATTTTCTCCTGCTCTGGCTCCAGACAACAACTGATCTATTACTATAGTTTTGCCTTTCCTAGGATTTCACATAAATAAAATCAAACAGTATGTAGCCTTATTATTTTTTTTGTTAATCCTCATCTAAGGATATTTTTCCCATTGCTTTTCAGAGAGAGTGGAAGGGAGGGAGGAAGGTTGGGGGGGGGTAGAGAGAGAGAGAAAGAGGTGGGGGGGAAGAGGAGGTGGGGGAGAGAAACATCAATGTGAGAGAGACACATCGACTAGTTGCCTCCCACATATGCCCCTATCAGAGGCGGGGAGCAAACCCATAACCCAGGTATGTGCCCTTGACCAGGAATCGATCCCATGACCCCTCGGTACTGGGGCCGATGTTCTAACCACTGAGCCACATCAGCCAGGGCTGTAGCCTTCCCACTCCTGATGTTTCTGAGATTAGTCCATTTTGATCTAGGGGTTAGTAGTTTGTTCATTTTATAGTGAAAAGTATTCCATTGCATGGCTATACCACAATTGGCTTATTCTTTTACCAGTTGATAAACATTTGGGTTGTTGGATCCAGTAGCTATTTTGGCTATTATAAATTAAGCTTTTGTGAACATTTGTGCACAAGTTTTTGTGAGGACACAAGTGCTTATTAATCTTGGATAATTACTTAGGGGTGGGATTGGTGGGTTATATTTTAAGTATATGTTTAACTTCATGAGCAATTGCCAAGCTGTTTCCCAACATGGAAATACCATTTTGTTTTTGTATCAGCTTTGTGTGAAAGTTCTAGTGGACCCATATTCTTACCAAAATTGGTACTGCCAGTCTTTTTAACTTTGAGGATTCCTAATGGATATATAGTCCTCATTTTTTGCCACTACCGCCTATATTTTTCATTCAGTCTAATATTCTGACTCCAAATTTTTTTGATTCCATTAGGAACTATAATCCATTAATCCTACTGCCTTTTATTTTTATTTATTATTATTTTTAATCCTCACCTGAGGATATTTTTTTATTGCTTCTCAGAGAGAGTGGAAGGGAGAGGGAGAGAAGAGAAAGAGAAACATTGAGGTGAGAGAGACACATCGATTGGTTGCTTCCTGCTCATGCCCCGACTGGGGTGGAGCCTGCAGCTGAGGTATGTGCCCTTGGCTGGAATCAAACCTGGGACCCTTTAATCTGCAGGCTGACACTTTAATCACTGAGCTAAACTGGCCAGCGCCCTACTGCGTTTTACTGTTCCAAGTTCTCCTTGTGTCCTTACTTACCTAGATTAAATTCCATGACCCATTATTATTATTGCTTCCTTGCATATGTACTGTCCTTAACTCTCTTGCCCTATTCTGCTTTATTGATCTTATTTTATTAAACTACAACTCTGATCAAATTGATCTCCATCTTCTCTATATTTGTGACACCTGAATGTGGGTGGAAGAAAATTCCCAAGTATGCTAATGGTCTCACTTTATAGTATTGATTAGTTCATTCATCTTCACATTCTCCTGAATGACTATTGTAGTTTTCCCCCCTATTTCATATTTAAATGTAGGTCCTTACCATTGCAAAAAAATATGTGAGCCTATGAGTATTTTTAAAATATAATGTCGAGGGAACATATTCCTCAGGGAGAGCATTATGTGAGGATCTTAACTCTATACCAGCATCAGAGATTTGTTTATCAGGGGTTAAGTCTATGATTTACAAATCACTGCTCTTCTAGAAGAGATTCAGTCACTTTAATCAGTGATTATTTTTTTCCTCAAGGTTTTCTTTTAAGCGAGGGTGAAAGACTACTGCTCCTGGCAAATATATTTTATAATCAGAAGTCATAATTAGCATTCATATTTAACACAAAAATATTTATAAAGGTATGCACATAGTAGTTACCTTTTTTGGCCACCCATAATGTTTTAGGAGTGTAAGACTGGGGGTGCTTGATTTTCTGCAACTATGTAGAGGAGAATGAGAGGAGAGACATAACTGGGTGTATGTCACTAATAAGCCACTCCCCAGAATGTACTTCTACATTTTCTGGGAGAATTTGCTAGCATAGCATTTGGAGCCTGGGTTGTTTCTTGTCTAATAAGTTTTAATGAACATAAATTATATACACAAAATTATTTTCAAAACTAGTTCAATATACTAAAATATAGATGAATATGCATATAGATTCTAAAATAAAAGCAACTTTCTGTTTGTTATTCTTTTCAAAGGTTGGGGATGATCTAAATTCATTCTTGGTATGTTGTTCGCAATTTGCAACTCAGTTAGAAGGAGCAGTTAAAGAGGAACATCATGTATGTATTCTGTGTAAACTGCCAAGCATAAAATATTGCTTACTATTTTAATAATCTTAATATTAATCAACAATATAAACAAAACAAAATTAATAGTATATACTTAAATCACTATTATTAACAATAATTTAGTAATAAAATATTTAATGTTATATTGGTTATTTGACTTGATTGTGGTTATCCAGTCAGCATTATTAGTCTAGATACAATGCCTTAATTAGTTATAAAGAGCACTAGAAAGCATTATTTATTTTTCTTTATTCTTAACATAAGCATTTAGATCGGTGAGTTTTCCTTTGAGTAAAGCATTAATTGGGTCATTAATATTTATATTTTATTGTGCTTTTTTATAAGTAAGTTAATATTATAAAAGTAATATAATTAATAAAAATTAAAAATATGAAGACATGCAAAAAGAAGAAAATAAAAGATACCATAATTCTATTTCCCCAAGATAACCAACTATTAGAAACATATACTTGTTTACCTTCTTGTTTTTCCATAGTTATATATCTATTATTCTTTAAAAATGAAATTATATTTTATGTACTATTTGGCAATACACTTTATTTTTTGTTTTGAAAAATA
This sequence comes from Miniopterus schreibersii, assembly GCF_964146895.1. NCBI lineage: Eukaryota > Metazoa > Chordata > Mammalia > Chiroptera > Miniopteridae > Miniopterus > Miniopterus schreibersii. Next base: position 114,530,763 of record NC_138101.1, on the reverse strand, counting down.
ACATGTATTGTGTTTTATCTGATTATAAAAGTATTCTTGTGGAACATTTGAAAAAGTGAAAAAAGTACATAGAAAAATAAATTACATGTGATCTCACTCTAATATACAAGCATCATTAATATTTTAGAATATATTTTTTAGTGTTTGGCTGTGTATACACACCTACACATATGTGTAAATGTATATATGCATTTATATGTACACTTATAAATACATTTTCCCAATAGTTATTGTGGTAAAATACACATAACATAAACCTGTCTTACGCATTTTTAAAGTTGCAGTTCAGTGGTAATAAGTACATTTATATTGTGCAGCCATCACTCCCATCCATCAGAACTCTTTTCATCTTGCAGAACTGAATCTCCACGCCCATTAAATAATCACTAACCCCCTATGACCTCCTCCTCCTCCTGGCCCCTGGTAACCACCATTCTATAATCTGTTACTATGAGTTTGGCTACTTTCTTCTTTTTGTTTTTAATTTTAGGTTTCACATATAAGTGAGATCCTGCAATATTTGTCTTTCCGTTTCTAGCTTATTTCACTTAACATGTCTTCCATATTTTTTCATGTTGTCACAAATGGCAAGATTTAATTTTTTTATGGCCGAGTAATATTCCATTGTATATATGTACCACCTCTTCTTTATTCATTCATCCATCTTTGGACACTTAGGTTGTTTCCATATCTTGGCTATTGTGAATAAATGCTGCAGTGACCATGAGAGTGCAGATAGATACCTCTTTGAAATACTGATTTTGTTTCTTTTGGATATATACCCAAAGTGGGATTGCTAGAATGTAGTTATTCTATTTCAGAATTTTTGAGGAACCTTCATACTATTTTCCATAGTGGCTGTACCAATTTACCAACAGTGTGCAAAGGTTTCCTCTCTCTATATTCTCGCCAATATGTTTCTCTCTCTCTCTTTGATAATAGTCATTTTGACTGGTGTGAGGTGATATCTTATTGTGGTTTTGATTTGCATTTCCCCGATGATTAGTGATGTTGAACACCTTTTCATGAACCTGTTGGCCATCTGTACGTCTTTTTTGGAAAAATATTTAGTTGTCTGGTTATTTGCCCACTTTTAAATTGGGACATTTGTTGTTTTTGTTATGGAATTGTGCAAATTTCTTATATGTTTTGGATCTTAATCCCTTATATATATGGTTTGCAAATGTTTTCTTCCAATCAATAGACTGCCTTTTCATTTAGTTTGTTTCCTGTACTATAACTTTTTAGTTTGATGTAGTCTCACTTGCTTATTTTTGCTTTTGTTATGCCTGGGCTTTTGGTGTCATTTCTAAGAATTCATTGCCAAAATCAGTGTCGTAAATCTTTTCCCTTATGTTTTCTTCCAGGAGTATAAAAGGTTTAGATCTTACATTTAGGTCATGGATCCATTCTGAGTTAAATTTTGTACATATTGTAAGGGAACTTTATTCTTTTGCATGCGGGTATCCAATTTTCCTAGTACTTTTTGATGAAGAGGTTGTTCTTTGCTCAATGTGGTGTTTATACCCTTGTCAAAAATCATTTTGCTATATATGCAAGGGTTTATTTTTGAGCTCTCAATTCTACTTCATTGGTCTATTTATCTTTTTATGGTACCAAATTACTTTATTTGAAGGGGCGGTACAAATGAAAGAACATAAGTGGATGATTTGGTACAAGTTGTAGAAAAGGTAAAGGTAACTCCAACATACACGTACTGCTTTGGTGATCAGGGAAGTCACCCCTGTTGTTATGGGAGGGCAGCCTAAGGCTTAGCTGTCTTCATTGTCTCCCAAGGTGTGCTTGTCAAAGAGATACTCTGCCATACCTGTTTCAGGGCCCCCAAGCTGTGCAAGTTGGTTACATGGTCACTCAATTCTTTGGTGGATTTCACCTGCTCATCCAGGTCGTGAGTCTCAATGAAGTCATACAAATGAGAGTCATTTCTGTTAGTGGCCAAAAATCGAATCCCGATCGCCTGGATCCTAGGTCGACGCTCAACTGCTGAGCCATGCCTGGCTGGGCACAACACTGTCTTAATTACTGTTGCTATAGTATATTTTTCAAGATTGTTTTGGCTATTCAGGATCTCTTGAGATTCCATATGAATTTTAGTATGTTTTTATATTTCTGCAAAAAATATGATTGGGATTTTGATGGGGATTACATTGAATTTGTAGATCACTGGATAATGTGGACATTTAAAAAATATTGTCTTCCAGTTTTGAGCATGGGACGTCTTTCCATTTATTTGTATCTTTTTTGGTTTTTAAGCAATATTTTATGGTTTTCTGTGCACAGATCTTTTATCTCCTTGATTAAATTTATTCCTAAATATTTTAAATTTTCTTCTGATGATATAGTAAACAGAACTGTTTTCTTTCTTCTTTTATTTTTTTATTTTTTATTTTTTATTTTTATTTATTTATTTTTAAAAAATATATCTTTATTGATTTCAGAGAGAGGAAAGGAGAGGGAGACAGACAGAAACGTCAATGATGAGAGAGTCATTGATTGTCTGCAGCCCACAACCCGGGCATGTTCCCTGACCGGGAATCGAACCCCGATCGACTGGATCCTAGGTCGACGCTCAACCGCTGAGCCATGCCCGGCTGGACTTTCTTTCTTTTTTTAATATGAGAAAGTTTATTTAGAATGTCACAGAGGTAGAAGTGAGTCATAGAAGAAATGGGCTCAGGAAGCAAGTTAAGCAAAAGAAGAGCCCTTGGAGCTCGGGGGAGAGAGAGAGAGAGAGAAAGAGGGGAGAAGGGAGAGGGAGAAAATGAGCTTTGAGAGATAAAAGAGGGAAGAGAGGTTGGGATCTGCTCTGGGGAGAGGGAGAGAGAGAGAATGCCCTGGGGAAAGAAGGGAGTGGGAAAAGGCACAGACGTGCTCCATAGAGAGAGCCACCAAGGGATTGTTTCCTTTTCTTTTTTAATTGTTGACACTATTACAGATAGTATCCTTACGCCCATCCACCACCCCCTTTACCCACCTCCACCCAGCCCCAGCCCCGCCCTGCCTCTGGAACATCTCCACACTGTAGTCTGTGTCCATTGGTTATGCATTTATGTTCTTTGGCTAATCTCTTCACCATCTTTCACCCATTACCCCCTCCCCCCTTCCCTCTAACCTCTGTCAGTCTGTTCCATGTATCCATGCCTCTGCTTTTATTTTGTTCATCAGTCAGTTTATTTTGTTCATTAGATTCCATATATAAGTGAGATCATATGGTATTTGTTTTTCTCTCTCTGGCTTATTTTGCTTAGCATAATAATCTCCATGTCCATCCCCGTTGTTGAAAAGGTAAGAATTCCTTCTTTTTTATAGCTGTGTAGTATTCCTTTGTGTAAATGTACCACAACTTTTTTATCTACTCATCTACTGATGGACACTTGGCCTGTTTCCAGATCTTGGCTATTGTAAATAACAGAGCTTTGAACATAGGGGATTGCTTTCTTAATTTAGTTTTGGATCATTGTTAACATAAAGAATTCAGCTGATTTTTGAGTGTTGATTTTGTATTCTTCAACTTTGCTGAATGTTTAAATTAGTTCTAACATATTTTTTGTGTGGAATCTTTTAGGGTTTTATACATATAATACCATGTCATTTGCAGATAGAATTTTTCTTCTCGTTTTCCAATTTTTATGCCTTTTATTTTTTCTTTGCTGATTGCTCCATCTAGAACTTTTGGTACTATGTTGAATAGTGGTAGTGAGAGTGGGCACCCTTGCCTTGTTCTTGATCTTAGAAGAAAAGCTTTCAGTATTTCCTCATTGAATATGATGTTAGTTATGGCTATTCTTACATGGATTTTTATATTGAATTAATATTTTTCTATTCTTAGTTTATTGAGTGTTTTTATCATGAAATGTTGAATTTTTTCAAATGCTTTTTCTGCATCTGTGGAGATGATCATGTGGTTTTTATCCATTTTGTTTATGTGGTATATTACATTGTTACATATGTGCTATATTATGCTGTTACATATTATTACATATGTTGAGCCATTTTGTGTTCCAGGTAAAAATCATACTTGGATATGCTGTGTGATCCTTTTTAAATGCCTGTGAATCTGTTTGCTAGTATTTTGTTTAGGATTTTTGCATCAATATTAATCAGGGATATTGGTCTGTAGTTTTCTTGTGTTCTTGATTAGTTTTGATATCAGGGTAATGCTGCCCTCATTGAATAGGTCTAATACGTTCAATCCTCTTTGGTTCTTTGGAAGAGTTTAGAAGGATTGGTGTTAATTTTTTAAATGCTTGGTAGAATTCTTTGGTGAAGCCATCTGATTTTGGGGTTTTCACTGTTAGGAGGCTTTTGCTTATTACTTCAATCTACTGACTGTTATAGGTCTGTTCAAATTTTTAATTTTTTTCACAGTTTGGCCTTGGTAGGTTTTATGTTTCTAGGAATTTGTCTATTTCTAGTTTATCCAATATTTTGGCATATAATTGGCCGTAGTAGTGTCTTACGATAATTTGTCTTTCAGTGGGCATTATTGTAATAGCTCCTTTTTCACTTCTAATTTTAGCTATTTGAGTCTTTTCTCCTTTTTTCTTAATTTGGCCAAGGGTTTGTCACTTTCATTAATCTTTAAAAAACAACTCTTGGTTTCATTGATTTTTTTTCTATTCTCTATTTCACTTTTCTCTGCTCTAATATTTATTATTTCTTTCCTTCTTCCCACTTTGGATTTAGACTGTTTTTTTTGTTGTTGTTGTTTGTTTTTTTTTGTTTTTGTTTTTGGTGTGTTTTCTTTATTGTTTCTTTAGGTAAAAGGTTAGGTTGTCAGATTGAGATATTTTTAAATTTAATTTATTTTTTTTTTGGTTATTTTTAATTTTTTTAGCTTTCTTTATCTTTATTGATGAAAATATTACAGATATCCCCTTTTTACCCCCATTAATCCCTTCCACCCTGCATCCACCCCTCCCCAGGCCTTCCCCAGACCAGTGTCTGTGTCCATGGGGTTATGCTTGTAAACATATAAGTTCTTTGATTAATCTCTCCCCATCCACTTCCCCCTCCCCACCTTCCTTCTGAGATCTCTCAGTCTGTTCCATGCTCTATGTCTCTGGATCCATTTTGTTCATCAGTTTATTTTGTTTATTATATCCTACATATAAGTGAGATCATGTGGTACTTGTCTTTCTCTGACTGGCTTATTTTGCTTAGCATAATACTTCCTAGTTCCCTCCATGCTGTCCCAAATGTTAAGAGATTATTCTTTTTTTACAGCTGCATAGTATTCCATGGTGTAAATGTGCCACAGCTTTTTTATCCACTTGTCTGCTGATGGGCACTTGGGCTGTTTCCAGATCTTAGCTATTGTAAATTGCACTGCTAGGAACATAAGGGTGCATAAATTCTTTGCGATTGGTGTTTTGGGTTTTTAGGATATATTCGAATAGCCACAGCAATCTTGAGAAAAAAGAACGAAGTTGGAGGGATCACAATACCAGACATCAAGTTATACTACAAAGCCACTGTAATCAAAACAGTCTGGTACTGGCACAAGAACAGACACATAGATCAGCGGAACAGAACAGAGAACCCAGAAATTGACCTACACCATTATGGTCAATTAATATTTGACAAAGGAGGCAAGAACATACAATGGAGTAAAGACAGTCTTTTCAATAAATGGTATTGGGAAACTTGGACAGGTACATGCAAAAAAATGAAACTTGACCACCACCTTACACCATATATAAAAGTAAATTCAAAATGGACAAAAGACTTAAATGTAAGACATGAAACCATAAAAATCCTAGAGGAAAACATAGGCAGCAAAATCTCAGACATCTCTTGTAGCAATATGTTTGCTGATACATCTCCTAGGGCAAGAGAAACTAAGGAGAAAATAAACAAATGGGGCTGCATCAAAATAAAAAGCTTCTGCACAGAAAAAGAAACCATCAACGAAAAGGGAGCCCACTGTATGAGAGAACATATTTGCCAACAACACATAGGGTAAAGGGTTAATATCCAAAATATATAAGGAACTCACACAACTTAACAAAAGGAAGACAGACAATCCAATTTAAAAATGGGCAAAGGACCTAAATAGACACTTCTCCAAACAGGACATACAGATGGCTAAGAGACATATGAAAAAATGCTCAACATTGATAATCATCAGAGAGATGCATCTTAAAACCACAGTGAAGTATCAGATCACACCTGTCAGAATGGCTACCATCAACAAATCAAAGAACTACAAGTGCAGGTGAGGGTGTGGAGAAAAGGGCACCCTAGTACACTGCTGGTGGGAATGCAGACTGGTGCAGCCACTATGGAAAGCAGTATGGAGGCTCCTCAAAAGATTAAAAACTGACCTGCCATTTGACCCAGTGATCCCAGTTCTAGGAAGATTGAAATATTTTTTTAATGCAAACATTTATGACTATAAACTTCCTCTTAGTACTGTACTGCTTTTGCTGAATCCTATAAGTTTTGGTATTTTATATTTTCATTTTTATTTGTCTCCAGATATTATCTAAATTCCTTTGTGAATTTTTCTTTTACCCATGGGTTGTTTAATAGCATGCTGTTTAACTGTTACATATTTGTGGATTTTATGCTATTGATTTATTGTTTTATTCCATTATGTTCAAAAAGATGTTTTACATGATTTTCACCCCCTTAAATTTGTTAAAACTTGTTTTGGCCTTGGCAGGTGTAGCTTAGCTGGATGGAGCATCATCCCATGCATCTGGAAAGTCATGGGTTTGGTTCCCAATCAGGGCACATACCTAGGTTGTGGGTTTGATCCCCAGTCCGGATATCTTTGGGAGGCAGATGTTCGATGTATCTCACATTGATGTCTCTTTCTCTCTCTCTCTCTCCCTTCCCCCCCCTCTAAAATCAATAAAACAAAAACAAAAACAGTAACAAAAACTTGTTCTGTGTCCTAACATGTAGTCTATCTTGGAGAATGTTCCATGTGTGCTTGAGAAGAACATGTATTTTTCTGTTGTTGGGTGGAGTATTCTATACATGCTTGCTATGTCTATCTAGTTCATAGTATTGGCCAAGCCTTCTGTTTTCTTGTTGACATTCTGCCTGATTGTTCTATCCATAACTGAAAGCGGGGTTTTGAAATCTTCTATGTCATTGTGTTGCTCTCTCTTTCTTCCTTCAGTTCTTCCAGTGTTTGTTTCAGATATTTGGGTGCTTTAATGTTAGGTGCACTTATATTTATAATTGTTATATATTCCTGGTGAATTGATCCTTTTATCATTAAATAACGTCATTCCTTGTCTTTTTTGACAGTTTTTATCTTAAACTCTATGTTGTCTGATATAAAAATGGCTACCTCTACCCTCTTTAGGTTCCTGTTTTCATAGAATATATTTTCTTCCAGCCTTTCAATTTTAGCCTGTGTAAGTCCTGAGCTCTAAAGTGAGTCTGTTATAGGTAGCATTTAGTTGGATTTAAAAAAACAAATGACTTTAGCCATAATCTCTGTCCTTAAATTGAAGTTTGATTTACATTTAAAGTAATTACTGATACGGAAGGACTTACTATTGCCATTTTATTTATTGTTTTCTGTTTGCCTGGCAGCTTTTTTCTTCCTCTTTACCTCTCTTGCTCTCTTGTTTTGAGTTTTGTTGATTTTTGTGTAGTGACGTATTTTGATTCCCTTCTCATTTCCCTTTGTGTATATTCTATAGATATTTATTTTGTGGTTACCCTTTGTAGTGACACGGGGCTATGTTTTATGTGGCCACAGAATTTGGAGGTTGAATACCACTCACCATGCACACTTGAGACGGACTTGAGGCAACAAAACACTATTTATTGGAGCATTAAGTAAAATAGACAGAGTAAAGCAAAGTAAGACAAAGAGTAAAGCAAGTCCTCACCACCCGAAGAGTGTTTCCAAGGGAACGGAGGCAGCACCTTGGCTTCAGGGGTGTCCGGGCGAGTGTCCCCGTTGGAGAGTTCTGAGTAGGGCCCCTCAGGAAGCTATTCTTATAGGATTTCTTATAAGTGCTTGACTTATGGAGTTTTCTATAGCAACGAGGCACCCTACCTGTGGTTACTATAAGGGGGGGGAAGCACCTCTACGTGATCCTATTCATGCTTTCTACCGGTGGGTAAGCTGTGGGTCAGGAAGGCTGGTGAGGCCCTTCCGAGCTCACTGCTGCTGACAAAGGAGTCAATGCCCGGGTGCTGCCCGGGCGGAAAGTTCTTAGAACACAAGTGGAAGGCACAAAGGGACACCTACTTCCTATTGTCTTTAATTAACACCACTGCAATTATATACTTAGCTTCTTAAATTTATAGCAACCTATTTTAAACTGATAACAACTTCAATTGCATATAAAAACTCCACATATTTGCCCCCTTCTATTATATTTTATTGATGACACAAATGACCTTTTTTAATTTTGCATTTCATTAACATAAATTTATAATGACTTTTCATGCTTTTTAATAAAAATTATGTACCAGATTTATAAGTGATCTATTCACCTACTTTACAATACTATAGGATTTTGTATTTGTTGATATATTTACCTATGCAAGGGAATTTTACATTTTTAAATGCTTTTGTGTTGATGTTTATTGTCCTTTATATTCAAATTGTAGGACTTCCATCAGCAGTTTTTGTAAGGAAGGTTTAGTGGTGATGAACTCTCTCCGCAGTTTTTTACCTGTGGAGGTCTTGATTTCTCCCTAATAATTGAAGGGCAGTTTTGCAAGCTATAGTATTCTTGGTTGGCAGATTTTTTTCTTTCAGTACTTCCAATATGTTATGTACTCCTTTGTCCAGCCTGCCCATTTTTTTTTATTAGAAATCTGCTGATGATCTGATAGAAGCTATTTGTATGCAATGAGTCATTTGCTTTATGCTGTTGTCAAGATTATCTCTCTCTGTTGTGACTTTTGACAGTTTGATTATGATGTATCTTGGTGTAGATCTCTTTAGATATTTTTCTAGTTGGAGTTCTTTAAGCTGCTTGAATTCATATGTCCATTTCTTTCCTCAGATTTAGAAAATTTTCAGCATTCCTTCAAGTAAATTCTTTTTTTCTCTCTCCTTCCTTCCTTCCTTCCTTCCTTCCTTCCTTCCTTCCTTCCTCCCTCCCTCCCTCCCTCCCTTCCCCCCCTCCCCCCTTCCCCCTTCCCCCCCTTCCCCCCTCCCCCCTCCCCCCTCCCCCCCTCCCCCCTCCCCCCTCCCCCCTCCCCCCTCCCCCCCTTCCCCCCTTCCCCCCTTCCCCCCTTCCCCCCCTTCCCCCCTCCCCCCTCCCCCCTCCCCCCTTCCCCCCTTCCCCTCCCTTCCCTTCCCCTCCCTTCCCTTCCCCTCCCTTCCCTTCCCCTCCCTTCCCTTCCCTTCCCTTCCCTTCCCTTCCCTTCCCTTCCCTTCCCTTCCCTTCCCTTCCCTTCCCTTCCCTTCCCTTCCCTTCCCTCCCCTTCCCTCCCCTTCCCCCCCTTCCCCCCCTTCCCCTCCCTTCCCTTCCCCTCCCTTCCCCTCCCTTCCCTTCCCTTCCCTTCCCTTCCCTTCCCTTCCCTTCCCTTCCCTTCCCTTCCCTTCCCTTCCCTTCCCTTCCCTTCCCTTCCCTTCCCTCCCTCCCCTCCCCTCCCCTCCCCCTCCCCTCCCCCTCCCCCTCCCCCTTCCCCTTCCCCTTCCCCTTCCCCTTCCCCTTCCCCTTCCCCTTCCCCTTCCCCTTCCCCTTCCCCTTTCCTTCCTTTCCTTCCTTTTCTTCTCTCTCTCTCTCTCTCTCTTTCTCTCTCTCTCTCTTTCTCTCTCTCTCTCTTTCTCTCTCTCTCTCTCTCTCTCTCTCTCTCTCTCTCTCTCTCTCTTTCTTTCTTTCTTTCTTCTCTTTTTTCTTGGAGTCTCATAATGTGTAATTTGTTCTGCTTCTTGATATCCTATATATCCCTTAGGCTTGCTTCACTGTTTGTTTGTTTGTTTGTTTTTTCAGCTTTTCTTCTTTTTCCTCCTTTGTCTCAGTATTTTTGAATATCCTCTCTTGAGTTTGCTGAATCTTTCTTCTACCTGGTCAAATTTGATGTTGAGCCCCTGTAATGAATTTTCAAATCAGTTATTGTATTCTTTAGTCCCAGAATTTGTTTTGTTTTTCTTCACAGTTTCTATATTTTTATTGATATCACCATGTTGTTCATGCATCATTTTCCTGATTTTGTTTAGTTGTCTACCTGCATTTTCTTTTAACCCATTATGCATCCTTAAGATGACACTTTTGAATTCTTTGGCAGTTCGTATACTGTATCTTGGTTTCTTTAATGTTAGTTTTTGGAGATTTAATTTGTTACTTTAAATATCTGATCATTTTCCTTTTTTGTCTTTTAATTTTTTGTTGTTGAAATGTTGGCATCTGAAGAATCAGCCAATTCTCCCAGACTTTGTCTCTGATCTTTTATATGAACGACTTTCCCCACTCAGCCTTCCTTAATTGTGGAGACCTCTCAAATATTTTTTTGTGTAGGCAGTGCCTCTGGGTTTGTGCATATAAATCTATGAAACAGGTTTGCAGGTTTCTATTCAGGCATGCCCCTACTGTCTCCCTGTGGTACTGCAGTCTGTATGGTGCTGTTGTAAATCACAATACTGGAGCTCCACCTAGCGCCAATTTTTTTGGTACTGCAGACTTTAGTGCATGGTTGATGGCCTTGTTCTCAGAGATCTTCAGCTTGGCACCCTGTTCCCAACAGTAGTACTTGGATAGAGGCAAGAGTGAAACTAGACCCTTGGGCAGTACCCCCTAAATGTAATACGTTTGTATGTGGGTTCTATTCCTTTCTATTCCCCAAGTGGAAGATGGGAGTTTGGGAGATCCTCCCAACTGTGCTGCAGTGCAGAGATAGGGAAGTGGATGGGGCAAGTTGAAGTGGAGAGAGTAAAAAACTTTCCTACTGGGCTTTGATATAGTTGGCTTTGTCCTTACCTGGGGTGCAGCAGCCTTTTAACTGGTTTCTGGATTTCTTATAGAGACATTTAGTTTGTTTGATGTTAAATCTCTGTTTTCATGGGGGAAGAAGGATATTGGGCTTCCTATTTGCCATTTTGCTGAAGGAGCCTTCTTTCTTTTTAATGGGAAATTTTGATAGAACCAAGATCCGATAGTTAATTTTACCCATTAGGTCCTGGAGTGTCTTGGCTTTTTTGCCCTTTCAGCAGACAGAATTAGGGAATGTATGCAAGTATGCATATGCATACGTATACATATTTGTTATATACATATTCCTGCATACATATAAAATGCACAAATACATGCATATAGACATGAATAGACATATTTAGAAATTGGGAGTTCTTACAGACACCTTCACTTCCAGTCTTTTACTTCAGGGATTGTTTGTTTTTGCCTTCTCTCATTTCATATATGTACGTCCTTTCTTCCACAGTGAGAATCCTAACTCTCAACATCAACACATACTCATTTGCTCAAACCTATAATACTTCTATGATTGTTTAAGAATTTCTTGCACAGCTGGGTGTGGTTCAGTGGTTGAGCATTGACCTAAGATCCTGGAGATCATGGTTTGATTCCCAGTCAGGGCACATGCCCAGGTTGCAGGCTCTATCTCCAGTCGGGGGCGTGCAGGAGGCAGCCGATCAATGACGACTCTCTCATCATTGATGTTTCTCTCTCTCTCTCCCTCTCCCTTCCTCTCTCTGAAATCAATAAAAAAAGGTATATTTCTGAAAAAAAAAGAAAAAAAAAGAAATTTTTCACCCATGTCACTATAAAAACAAATCTACCAGAGAGATTTCATGATTTGTTTGCAATTCCTCCCCTCACCCCTCAGCAGCACTCTTGTCCAAGACTGAGTATAAGGTATATGTTAAAGTCTGTTCATGAGTTACTTGGATTAGTTCTTTTCCTTTACTAGTTTCATCTGTTTAAGTTTGCTTTTAGTTTTAGTTCCACCTTTCTATCTTTATTGACTTAATTTTATTTTAAGAATATATAGAACATTAATATACTTTTATAAGTAAAAAGTAATGCAAAAGGTATAGTTAGAGAAGTACCATTCCTCCCCCTCATGTACCTACTTTTCCTTGCATTCCTCAGCCCCTTCTCTTATTGCAGGTAACCAACTTCATTGTTTTTGGTTTATCTTTCTTATATATATTTTTTCTTTTTTAAAAATATATCTTTATTGATTTCAGAGAGAGGAAAAGAGAGAGAGAGAGAAACATCAATATGAGAGAGCCATTGATCAACTGCCTCCTGCACGCCCCCCACTGGGGATTGAGCCGGCAACCTGGGAATGTGCCCTGACCGGGAATCGAATCCCGATTGCCTGGATCCTAGGTCAACGCTCAACCGCTGAGCCACGCCCGGCTGGGCACTTATATTTTTCTTTTAAAAGATAAGTATTTTTCTATTTCTATATATTTCTTGTATTTCTCTGTTTCTTCCCCAAACTGTAGCATATTAGATAATCTCTTTTAATTTTTTTTGACTTAACATTAATTCCTGGAAATCACTCCATATCAGTTTACAGAAATCTTTCTCATTCTTTTTATAATCCTATGTTTAGCTGTTTGTGTGATAGTGTATACCACAGTTTATACTGTAGAGTTCATAGTATGTCATAGTTTATATCATAAACTATCATATATCATATAGTTTGTTTATTTAATCTGCTATGTGAACATTTAGGTGGTTTTCAATATGTTGCAATTGCAAACAGTACTTTAATGAATAATCTTGTATATATAAATTAATATTTTTACAGATGTAGGTTCAAAGTAAGTTTCTTTAAGTAGGATTGCTGTGTCAAAAGGTAAATGCATATGAATTTTGTAAGATTTTGGAAATTTCTCTAAATTGAGGGATTGTGCCACCTTTAATTTCTGTTGCCCCATAGCCTCTTCAGTTGAGTGTATGTCACCTCTTGAAATTTTGCTAGTCTAATGGGTGAGAAATGGTAGACTGGAGTAGTATTAAATTTTGTTTTTAAGAGTGAGTTTGAAAATAGGCTTAAGGTTCATTTTTATTTTTTATGTGAATCTGTTCTTGTCTCTTGACCAGTTTTGTATATGATTTTCATCTTTTTCTCTCAGTTTCTAAAAGTTCTTTGTATATAGGGGTATTGACCTTTTATCAATGACACATTATCTTGATTTTGTTTATGGTAATTTTGGTCAAGCCAAGATTGTCATCCTCTTCCTCCTGCTCTTCTCCTTCTCCTCTTCTTCTTTTTATGTAGTCAAATGTAGAAATATCTTATTATGAATTTTTAGTATAGAAAAAACTTTTCCTAAATTCATATTATAAAGGAATTTACCCATGTTTTTTCTAGTATTTTTACAGTTTCATATAATTTTAAAATAGATCTTTTAAAAAAAATTTATTTAAAAATTGATCTTTATTGTTGCAAGTATTACAGATATCCCCCTTTTTAACCTTATTGATCCCCTCCACCCGCATCTGCCCACCGCAGGCCTTCACCACACTATTGTCTGTGTCCATGGGTTATGAATATATGCATATAATTTCTTTGATTCATCTCTCCCCACTCACTTCCCCACCCCTGCTTGCCCACTGAAATTCGTCAGTCTGTTCCATGCTTCTGTGTCTATGGTGGATCTATTTTGTTCCTCAGTCTATTTTGTTTATTAGATTTCACATATGAGTGAGATCATGTAAAACTGAATCAGAAGAATCAGAAACCTGAATAGGCTAATAACAATTGATGAAACCAAAACAGTAATAAAAAAAACTCCCAGCAAACAAAAGCCCTGGTCCAGATGGCGTCACAAGGGAGCTTTCTGATTCTTTAAGTTGTAGGGTTAGATAGTTTACTAAATTTTTTTCTTGCTTTTGAGGTAGGCCTGCAGTGTTATGAACTTCCCTCTTAGGACTGCTTTTGCTGTGTCCCATAGATTTTGGGTTGTTGTGTGTTCATTTTCATTTGTTTCCAGGAAGTTTTTGATTTCTTTCTTGATCTTATTGGTAACCCATTCATTGTTTAATAACATGCTATTTAGCCTCCATATGTTTGAATGTTTTTGAGTGTTTTTACTGTAGTTGATTTCTAATTTCATGGCCTTGTGATCTGAGATGCTTGATCTGATTTCAGCCTTCTTGAACTTGTAGAGACTGGTTTTGTGTCCTAACATGTGGTCTATCTTTGAGCGTGACCCATGTGCACTTGAGTCGAATGTATATTCTGCAGCTTTGGGGTGAAATGTTCTATAAATGTCAATTAAATCCATCTGATCTGGTGTGCCATTTAGAGTCACTGTTTCTAGGCTGACTTTTTGTCTGGAAGTTCTATCCAGTGAAGTCAGTGGGGTGTTAAAGTCCATGGCTATGGCTGTATTGCTGTTGATCTCTCTCTTAAAGTCTTTAAGGTTATTATTGATAGGTCCTTATTTATTGCCATTTTGATTCTTATCCTATGGTCGTCTCTCTCTTTCTTCTTCTTCTTATGGCAGTCTCTTTAACATTTCCTGCAATGCTGGTTTGGTGGTGATAAACTCCTTTAGCCTTTTTTTTTTTTTGTCTGGAAAGTTCTTTATTTCACCACCTATTTTGAATGATAGCCTTGCTGGATAGAGTAGTCTTGGTTTCAGATCCTTGTTTTGCATTACCTTGAATACTTCATGCCATTCCCTTCTGGCCTGTAAAGTTTCTGATGAGAAATCAGCTGACAGCCTTATGGGAGCTCCTTTGAAGGTAACAAACTTCTTTACTGTTGCTCCCTTTAATATTCTCTCTTTGTCTTGAAATTTTGGCATTTTAATTATGATATGTCTGGGTGTGGGCCTCTTTGGGTTCTTCTTGCTTGGGACTTTCTGTGCCTCTTGAACTTGTGTGACTTTTTTTTTCATCAAGTTAAGGAAGTTTTCTGCCATTATTTCTTCAAACAAATTCTCTATTCATTGCTTTATTCTCTTCCCCTTCTGGCATTCCTATGATGCAAATATTGTTATGTTTCATATTGTCCTAAAGCTCCCTTAAACTGTCCTCCTATCTTTTAATTGTCTTTTTTTTTTTTTTTTTGGTTTTCTGATTGAGTGATTTTTTTCTACTCTGTCTTCTAATTCGCTGATCGGATCCTCAGCTTCCTCTAATCTGCTGTTTATTCCTTCCAGTTTATTCTTTATTTCTGTTATGTCATTCTTCATTCCTTACTGGTCATTTTTCATAGGTTTTATATCATTTCTCATGCTGCTGAGCACCCTTACAATCAGTATTCTGAACTTTATATAGGATAGATTGCCTATCTCCATTTCATTTAGCTCTTTTTCTGGACACTTCTCTTGTTTTTTCATTTGGGGCTTGTTTTTTTGTCTCCCATTTTGGCTGCCTGTTTGAGTTGTTTCTATGTATTATGTGGATCTTCTAGGACTCTCAGTCTTCTTGGAGGGTCTCTGGTGCAGGGCAAAGTCAGACTCTATGATTGGCCTAGAGTACCTTGTTTGGAGCTATCAACAACCCAGAGCTTGTTCCCTGTGCTGGGGCTGGGTGCATTTGAACAGGGTAAAGATGCACACCAAAGTCTGCTTTCCAAGGTTCAGGTCCTGAAGCAGATCAGGCAAACACTCAAAGCACCGAGAGGTCTGCCCCTGCTTACAAGCTGATTGATCTTAATCTTTAATGAGCCTCGGACTGTATACCAGAGCAAGGTGTAAACTCCACAGCGTGGGTGAGAGGTTTTCTAGTGGGTGGGGCATTTGTTTCCCCCCCAGGCAAAAGGTGCCTGGCTAGCAAAAGTCTGCCTGAGAAAGATGTCTTCTGCAGTCTGGAGGAATGACTCAGTACAGGAATCCAGATGGTCGCCCTCTGAGCTTTGTCTCCAAAGTCCACCAAACCTCAGATTCTTCTCAAACTACTCTAGGCTACTCTGCCCTCTCTCTGCCAAAGTCCAAGGTGAGTGACTGCACATAAAACTTTGTGCATTGTCCCTTTAAGAGGGTGCCTGCATTTCTAGACTTCTCTCCCTGGCAGACAGAAACCCTGCTGCTTTTCAGAACCAGATGTTATGTGGGCACCTTTTTCAGTTCTGGTGCTCTTGTCTGGGAAGCCCAGCTTGGGATTTAGGTCCCAGAGTTTTCAGTGGGAACCTACCCCCCACCCCGCACCCCCCCACACACAGCTAAGATATCCCTGCAGACCTTCAGCTTCTGCCAGTGGGAGCCCCGGCAGCCCTCTCCTGCCTCCATACTTCCTACCAGTCTTTTTTTTTTTTTTTTTAGATATATCTTTATTGATTTCAGAGAGAGGAAGGGAGAGGGAGAGAGAGAGATAGAAACATTAATGATGAGAGAGTCATTGATTGAGCCCGCTACCCGGGCATGTGCCCTGACTGGGAATTGAACCCCGATCACCTGCATCCTAGGTCGACGTTCAACCTCTGAGCCACGCCCGGACTGGCCTTCCTACCAGTCTTTGTGCAGTCTCTCCATTAGTCCCTTGGTTATAAGGGTGCTCTCCAACCTGTCTTCAGTTGCAGTTGATTATTCAGGATGTTTTTTCTCTATTTTAGTTGTAATTCAGTTTGGTCCTGGGAGAGTGTCAGTGTAGCTTCCACTCAATCTGCTGCAATCTTGAAATCCAGTAATATTTTTCCTTAATAATTTATTTCAAAACACTTATCCCTGATAGTGTGCTTTTTCATGTGGCAAGTGTAATAATTTTAGCCGTACATTTTCTAAGTGGTAAATATTGATATTTTGGACTGTGAAATTGGTTTTTATATATTTAGTTTCTTTCACAAGCTCCTATACCAGATCTTTGCATTTTCTGTTAAAAATATTAAGTAGTAGTATAATATTTTATATTTTGATTTTTAGGCCCTTTAGCAGAGAAAAATTATATTGAAGAGGTAATGTTTGGTAAGGTAATGCTTTTCATCATTGTACTCTCTGCTATATGAAAAAAGTTATGTTCTTCTGAGAGGAATTTAAATTTTATTTCTTAACCTATATTAAAAAAATATATAAAATCATACATGTAAATTATATTGTGGTCTCTTTTAATATATATCTATAAAGATGGAATTTTTTTTTCTTTCTAGAACTAAGTTGTCTATGCAAGTTGTACTAAAACCTTTGTATAAATATTAAAGTATTGTGATTTTGGATTATAGATTTATAGTTTAATTTTAATAATTTGTACATTTTTGTGATTTAAAATTGCAAGAGACTTGACTTAAATATTTTATCATATATACTGTGAAGAATTTTATTTTAAAATGTTTAATTAAAACTTTATTTTTCAGATTTTGGAATCCCTTTTTAAGGTATGTTCAAAATATTGCAGTTTAAGTTTACTAAAAGTAAATACAGAAATACATGTAAATAAAGAAGTTTCTAAGTTTTGAGGAAGTAAAAGAAAGTCCTAGAATTGCTGCTATATATATTTTAAAATTTTATGTTCCAATTGTATGTTAAATCAATCCTATTCTGAATTGTAGGATAAATGATATTTGGTTCAGTACCAATATTTGATATATGAAAATTTTCTGCCTCCCTCCCTCCCTCCCTCCCCCCTCCCCCCTCTCTTTCTCTCTCTCTCTCTTTCTCTCTCTCTCTCACACACACACACACGCACACACACACACAACACGCATTTATTTCACTGCAGAAATTTAACTTGTCAATAACTATTTCTTTTCTGTTCTTTTTTAAAAGTGGTTTCAACGACAGGTCAATCAAATGGAAGAGGTAAATATAACATTTTTAATTGTTAATTACATCAATATTTTGTCTCATTTGTAAACCAATTAGAAGTATAAGTTGAAAATTTTTGAATAATCATTGGTTATTATATTAATTTACATAGAAAAAGAATGAATAGATAGAATAAAAGTGTCTCAGTGGTTTACACACTACATTCCTGCATATATCTGGTGTACTCTGACTTTGGCACATTCTTTCAACTAAAATTGAATAATAGAAATTTAATTATTCTTTCCCTAATTTACATAAAAGAACATGTGACAAGAGAAAACTTATCAACTTAAAAGTTACCCTATATTTAAAAAATCATGCATAATATATATGCTTACTCATAAAATTATGTATTGGTATTTTTAAAAATTTAATGTAATTTTAAGTTTTTTTTGAACTTTTTGATTTTCAGGTGCTTTTCCACCAGTTTGAAAACTACTGGTGCCTAGCCTTAGGGACTTCTAATTCTGTTTTGTAAAAGACTTTATGTATGCTGTTAATATAGCAGAATGATTTACAGGGTAGCTTCAACGATACATAGGATTATTTTAGTGCTCCCTTGGATATGCTTGTGGTTTAGTCCAATTAAGCACTCTTTTTTTTTTTTAAGTTTCTTTATCTTTATTGTTGAGAATATTACAGATGTCCCCTATTTATCCCCATTGATCCCCTCCACCCTGTATCCATCCCACCCCCAGCTTTCCATATAGCAATGTCTGTGTCCATGGGTTATGCTTATAAACATATAACTTCTTTGATTAATCTCTCCCCACCCACTCCCTCTCCCCATCTTCCCTCTGAGATCGCTCAGTCTGTTCCATGCTTCTATGTCTATGGATCCCTTTTGTTCATCAGTTTATTTTATTTATTATATTCCACATATAAGTGAGATCATATGGTATTTATCTTTCTCTGACTGGCTTATTTCACTTAGCATAATACTTTCTAGTTCCCTCCATGCTGTGCCAAAGTATAAAATATTCTTTTTTAGAGCTGCATAATATTCCATGGTGTAAATGTGCCACACGCATTTTTATCAACTCATCTACTGATGAGCACTTGGGCTGTTTCCAGATCTTAGCTATTGTAAATTGCACTGCTATGAACATAGGGGTACATAAATTCTTTGTGATTGGTGTTTTGGGTTCCTTAGGATATATTCCTAGAAGTGAGATCACTGGATCAAATGACAGGTCAATTTTTAATCTTTTGAGGAGCCTCCATACTGCTTTCCATAGTGGCTGCACCAGTCTGCATTCCCACCAGCAGTGTACTAGGGTGCCATTTTCTTCACACCCTCACCAGCACTTGTAGTTCTTTGATTTGTTGATGGTAGCCATTCTGACAGGTGTGAAGTGATACCTCACTGTGGTTTTAGGATGCATCTCTCTGATGATTAGCAATGTTGAGCATTTTTTCATATGTCTCTTAGCCATCTGTATGTCCTTTTTGGAGTGTCTATTTAGGTTCTTTGCCCATTTTTAAATTGGATTGTTTGTCTTCCTTTTGTTAAGTTGTGTGAGTTCCTTATATATTTTGGGAATTAACCCTTTATCAGATGTGTTGTTGGTAAATATGTTCTCCCATACAGTGGGCTCCCTTTTCATTTCGTAGATGGTTTCTTTTGCTGTGCAGAAGCTTTTTATTTTGATGCAGTCTCATTGGTTCATTTTCTCCTTAGTTTCTCTTGCCCTAAGAGATGTATCAGCAAACATATTGCTATGAGAGATGTCTGAAATTTTGCTGCCTATGTTTTCCTCTAGGATTTTTATGGTTTCAAAACTTACATTTAAGTCTTTTATTCATTTTGAATTTACTTTGGTATATGGTGTAAGTTGGTAGTCTAGTTTCATTTTTTTTGGATGTACCTGTCCAATTTTCCCAACATCATTTATTGAAAAGACTGTCTTTACTCCATTGTATATTCTTGCCTTCTTTGTCAAATATTAATTGATCATAATGTTGTAGGTCAATTTCTGTGTTCTCTGTTCTGTTCCATTCCATTGATCTATACGCTTGTTCTTGTGCCAGTACCAGACTGTTTTGATTACAGTGGCTTTGTAGTATAACTTGATATCTGGTATTGTGATCCCTCCAAGTTTGTTCTTTCTCAAGATTGCCATGGCAATTTGAGGTGTTTTTTGGTTCCATATAAATTTTTGAAGTGTTAGTTTTAGGTCTGTGAAATATGCTGTTGGTATTTTAATAGGGATTGCATTGAATTTATAGATTGCTTTGGGTAGTATGGACATTTAAATGATGTTAATTCTTCCAATTCACGACCATGGTATATTTTTCCATTTGTTTATATCTTCCTCTATTTCTTTTTTCAGTGTCCTGTAGTTTTCCAAGTACAGGTCTTTTACATCTTTGGTCAAGTTTATTCCTAGGTATCTTATTTTTTTAGTTGCAATGGTAAATGGGATTGCTTTTTAGTTTTTGTTTCTGAGAGTTCATTACTGGTGTATAAAAATGTCGTCAATTTCTGGGTGTTAATTTTGTATCCTACTACCTTGCTGAATTCATTTATTAAATCTAGCAGTTTTTTGGTGGAGTCTTTAGAAATCTTATGGACAATATCTTGTCATCTACACATAATGACCTGTTTTGTTTCCTCTTTTCGAATTTGGATGCTTTTTATGTTTTCTTCTTGTCTGATCACTGTGGCTAGGATGTCCAGTACTATGTTGAATAAGAGTGGTGAAAGTGGACACCCTTGTCTTGTTCCTGTTCTTAGGGGAAATGGATTTAGTTTTTGCCCATTGAGTATGATGTTGCCTGTAGGTTTGTCATATATGGCCTTTATTATGTTGAGGTATGATCCCTCTATTCCCACTTTGCTGCGCGTTTTTATCAAAAATGGGTGTTGGATTTTATTGAATGCTTTTTCTGCATCTATTGATATGATCATGTGATTTTTGTCTTTCAGTTTGTTTATGTGATGCATCACGTTTATTGATTTATGAATATTGTACCAGCCTTGCATGCCTGGAATAAATCCCACTTGGTTATGGTGGGATTAAATATATTGCTGGACCTGATTTGCTAATATTTTGTTGAGGATTTTAGCATCTATGTTCATCAGGGATATTGGCCTGTGATTTTCTTTCTTTGTAGTGTCTTTATCTGATTTTGAAGTTAGGCTAATGCTGACCTCGTAAAGAATTTGGAAGTGTTCCTTCCTCTTGGATTTTTTGAAATGATTTGAAGAGGATAGGTGTTAATTCTTCTTTGAATGTTTGGTAAATCTCCCCTGTGAAGCCATCTAGACCAGGACTTTTGTGTGCTGGAAGCCTTTTGATTACTGTTTCCACTTCATCAGCAATTATTGGCCTATTTAGGCTTTCTGACTCTTCCTGACTGAGTTTTAGAAGGCTGTATTTTTCTAGGAATTTATCCATTTTATCCAGGTTGTCCAGCTTTGTGGCAAATAGTCATTCATAGTATTTTTTTTGCAATCCTTTGTATTTCTATTGGGTCAGTTGTTATTTCACCTCTTTTATTTCTGATTTTGTTTATTTGGGTCTTCTGTCTGATTCTTGATGAGTCTGCCTAAAGGTTCATCAATCTTGTTTATCTTTTCAAAGAACCAGCTCTTGGTTTCATTGATCTTTTGTATTGTTTTTTTAGTCTCTATGTCATTTATTTCTGCTCTGATCTTTATGACTTATTTCCTTCTACTTACTCTGGGCTTTTCTTGTTGTTTTCTTTCTAAGTTTTTAAGTTGTAGGGTTAAAGAGTCTATTAGAAGTTTTTCTTGTTTTTTGAGGTAGGCTTGTAGTGCTATGAACTTCCTCCTCAGGACTGCTTTCATTGTGTCCCATAGATTTGGAGTTGTTGTGTGTTCATTTTCATTTGCTTCCAGAAAGTTTTTTATTCCTTTCTTGATCTCTTTGTTAACCCATTCATTGTTTAAAAGCATGCTTTTCAGCCTCCATGTGTTTAAATATTTTTTAGTGTTTTTATTATAGTTGGTTTTTAATTTCATGCCCCTGTGGTCTGAGAAGATGCTTGATATGATTTCAATCTCCTTGAACTTGTAGAGACTTGTTTTGTGTCCTAATATGTGGTCTATCTTTGAGAATGTCTTGTGTGTAGTTGAGAAGAATGTATATTCTGTAGCTTTGGGGTAGAATGTTCTGTAAATGTCAATTAAATCCATCTGACCTAGTGTGTCATTTAGGGTCACTGTTCCTTTGCAGATTTTTTGTCTGGAGGACCTATCCAGTGAAGTCAGTGGGGTGATAAAGTCTCCTAGTATGAGCGTATTGCTGTTTACCTATCCCTTAAAGTCCTCTACAAGTTTTTAAAATAAATTTAGGTGCTCCTATATTGGGTGCATATATGTTTATCAGGGTTATATCCTCTTGTTGGATTGATCCCTTTAGTATTATATAATGACCTTTCTTGTCTCTCTTTATAGTCTTCATTTTGTCCGATATGAGTATTGCTACCCCAGCTTTTTTTTCATTTCCATTTGCATGGAAAATTTTTTTCCATCTCTTCATTCTCACCCTGTGTGAGTCTTTTTTTCTGAGGTGAGTCTCTTGTAGGCAGCATATGTTTGGGTCATGTTTTCTTATGTATTCAGCCACCCTATATCTTTTTATTGGGGCATTTAATCCATTTACATTTAAGGTTATTGTTGAAAGTTACTTATCTATTGCCATTTTATTTCTTTATGCTTATGTTTCTCATTCTTTTTATTTCTACTTCTAACTATAGCAGTCCCTTTAACATTTTCTCTAATGCTAGTTTTGTAGTGATAAATTCTTTCAGCCTTTTTTCGTCTGTGAAGCTCTTTATTTCACCATCTATCTTGATTGATAATCTTGCTGGATAGAGTAGTCTTGGTTTTAGATCCTTGTTTTGCATTACCTTGAATACTCCATGCCATCCCCTTCTGGCCTGTACAGTTTCTGATGAGAAGTCAGATGATAGCCTTATGGGAGCTCCTTTTTAGGTAACAGATTACTTTTCTTTAGCTTCCTTTAAGATTTTCTCTTTGTCTTGAATTCTTGGCATTTTAATTAGGATGTGTCTGGGTGTGGGCCCTTTGGGTTCTTCTTGCCTCCTGAAGTGTGTCACTTTTTCCTTGACCAGGTTAGGAATTTTTTGCCATTATTTCATCAAGCAAGTTATCTAACCCTGCTTATTTTAGATCTCCTCTGGCACTCCTATAATACAAATATTGTTACATTTCATGCTGTCCCACAGCTCTCTTAAACTGTCTTCCTGTTTTTTAATTGTTTTTTTGTTTTTGGTTCTCTGATTGAGGGATTTTTGTCTACCCTGTCTTCTAATTCACTGATCCGATCCTCACCTTCCTCTAATCTGCTGTTTCTTCCTTCCAATATAGTCTTTATTTCTGCTGTGTCATTCTTCATTTCTGACAGAATATTTTTCATAGTTCTCATATCTTTTTTCATGCTGTGAAGCATCCTTGCAATAAGTATTCTGAACTCTGTATCTCAGAGATTACTTATTCTCCATTTCATCTAGCCCTTTTTCTGGACACTTCTCTTGTTCTTTCATTTGGGGTTTGTTTTTTGGTCTCCCCACTTTGGTTACCTTTTTGGGTTTGTTTTTAACTGTTAGGTAGAATTGCCAGGACTCTCTGTCTTTTTGGAGGGTCTCTGGTGCAGGCTAATGTCAGATGCAGTTTGTGACTGGCCCTGAGTATCCTAGTCTTGAAGTCTCCAGTGGTAGGTAGGGTACATTTGGACAGGACCAAGATGCACACCAAAGTCTGCTTTTCCATGGCCGGGATCTCAAAGCAGATCAGGCAAAGACTCAAAGCACCCTGAGGTCTGCCTCTGCTTCAGGCTGTAAAAGCTCCACAGGGTGGGGCAGCTGGTTGTTATCAGTCTCTTAACAAGTCTCAGGCTGTAGAAACTCCTCTGGGCAGAGCAAGAGACTTTCCAGCAAGGTGGGGCAATTGCTTTCCCCCTCAGGCAAAATCCAAAAAGTCACAGCCTGAGAAAGTTGTCTCCCACAGTCTGGGGGAATGACTCGACACAGGAATTCAAACAGGCTTCCCCTGATTTCACTCTTCAGAGCTCAGAACCCCAGACTCTTTCCACACAGCTCCAGTCTACTCCACTCCCCCTCTGCTGGAGTCCAAGGACAAATGCCTGCATACAAAACGTTGTGCGTTGGCTCTTTAAGAGGGTGCCTGCAGTTCCAGCTGCCTATCAGAAGCCCAGCTGCTTTTCACAGCTAGATGTTATGTGGGCACCTTTCTCAGTTCTGGTGCTCTTGGCTGGGAAGCCCAGCCTGGGGTTTAGGCCCCAGAGTCCTCAGTGGGAACCCCCCACAGCTGAGATATCCCTGCAGACCTTCAGCTTCTGCCTGTGGGAGCCCAGGCAGCCCTCTCCTGCCTCCGCACTTCCTACCAGTCTCTGTGTGGTCTCCACTCTTCCTCCTTGGTTATGAGGGTGCTCTCCAGCTAGTCTTCAGCTCGTTTTCAGGATGGTTTTTCTATGATTTAGTTGTAAATCCAGGTTGGTCCTGGGAGAGTGTCAGTGTAGCTTACAATCAGTCTGCTGCCATCTTGGATCTCTCCAATTAAACACTCTGGAAGCCCAGAAACTTTAAAGAAATTTATTTATTTGTGATATAAATTAAAGAGTAAAGATAGAAATGATATCCAAGCACTGTCTCCAGAGTAAACTTTCATGGTCTTGTACTCTTTGCTTTAGGATAGATATGGCTGATATTGGAAGAGTGTTGGTAGTTGTTCTTTGATTGTGGTAGATTGGTCATTGTCTTTCCAGAGAAGTGGAATTGGGTGAAGTTCGCTATTGCCCCTACTCTCTTATTAAATTGGTACTTCTTTGCAATTTGGGTAATGCAACTTATCTTTTGCCTCTTATTTTTATATACCAACCTCTTTTTATTCTATTTTTCATGCATTGGTCTCATTCTCTTCTTTATACACTTAGTTGTATCAACGTATGAGATACACCCAAAGCTGGCTTCTCAGTTCCTTGACTTTCTCATCTCTGAAGATCTATGTCTTAATTTACCTCTGGCCCTAATTTCAGTCACACTCTAGAACTTATCATTAACCAAATTGTTTTACTTTAAAGATTAATAATTCAGGCAACTCATTCTTGAACTAGAAATTTCTATCATTCCAATTATTATTTTAAATACTGCTCTGGCCACTTCTATTTTTTGAATTTATCTTTATTGTTAAAAGTATTACACATGTCCTCCTCTTTCCCCCCATTGATCTCCACCCAGCATCAACCCCTGTACCCCCAGTCCTTCTCCACACTATTGTCTGTGTCCATAGGTAATGCATATATGGATGTAAGCTCTTTGATTTATTTCTTCCCCTCTCACTCCCCACCCCTGCCTTCCCTCTGTCCCACTGTTCCATGGTTCTATATCTTTGTATCTATTTTGTTCCTCAGTTTATTTTGTTCATTGGATTCCACATATGAGTGAGATCATGTGATACTTGTCTTTCTCTGACTATCTCACTTAGCATAATACTCTCTAGGTCCATCCATGCTGTCCCAAAGGGTAAGAGATCGTCTTGTACAGCTGAATAGTATTCCATGGCATAGATGTACCACAGCTTTTTTATCGACTTATCTGCTGATGGGCACTTGGGCTGTTTCCAGATCTTAGCTATTGTACATAGCACTTCTATGAACATAGGAGTGCATAGATTCTTTCTAACTGGTGTGTTGGGTTTCTTAGGATATATTCCTAGAAGTGGGATCACTGGCTCAAATGGCAGTTCTACTTATAAGTTTTTGAGGAAACTTCATACTGTTTTCTATAGTGGCTGCACCAATCCCAACAGCAGTGTGCTAGGGTGCCCTTCTCTCCACATCCTCACGGGCACTTGTCATTTGTTCATTTGTTGATGGTAGCCATTTTGACAGGTGTGAGGTGATATCTCATTGTTGTTTTCATTTTCATCTCTCTGATGATTTGTGACTTTGAGCATTTTTTCATATGTCTGTTGGCCATCTGTATGTCCACTTTGGAGAAGTGTTTATTTAAGACCTTTGCCCATTTTTAAATTAGATTGTTTTTCTTCTTTTTGTTAAGTTGTATGAGTTCCTTATATATTTTGGAAATTAACCCTTTATCAGATGTATCAGTGGCACATATGTTCTTCCATACAGTGGGCTCACTTTTCATTTTGTGGATGGTTTCTTTTGCTGTGCAGAAGCTTTTTATTTTGATGCAGTCCTACTTGTTTATTTTCTCCTTTGTTTCCCTTGCCCTAGGAGACGTATCAACAAACATATTGCTAAGAGAGATGTCTGAGATGTTGCTGCCTATGTGTTCTTCTAGGATTTTTATGGTTTCACAACTTACGCTTAAGTCATTTGTCCATTTTGAGTTAATCTTGTGTATGGTGTGAATTGGTGGTCTAGCTTCATTTTTTTTTTTTTTTGCATGTACCTGTTCACTTTTGCCAGCACCATTTAGTGAAGAGACTATCTTTACTCCATTGTATGCTCTTGCCTCTGTTGTCAAATATTAATTGAGGGTAATGGCTTGGGTTGATTTCTGGGTTTTCTCCTCTGTTCCACTGATTTATATGCCTGTTTTTGTGCTGGTACCAAGCTTTTTGAGCGCAGTGGCTTTGTAGTATAACTTGATATCTGAAATTGTGATCTCTCCAACTTTGTTCTTCTTTCTCAAGATTTCCTTGACTGTTTGAGGTCTTTTGGGGTTCTATGTAAATTTGTTTGTTCTAGATCAGTGAAATATGCTGTTGGCATTTTAATAGGAATTGCACAGAATTTATAGATTGCTTTGGGTAATATAGACATTTGAATGATGTTAATTCTACCAATCCATTAACATGATATATTCTTCCAGTTCTTTATATCTTCCTCTATGTCTTTTTTCAACATCCTATAGTGTTCCAGGTACAGGTCTTTTATCTCCTTGGTTAGGTTTATTCTGAGTATCTTAATTTTTTGTTGCAATGGTAAATGGGATTGATTGTTTAGTTTCCCTTCTTGTGAATACATTATTGGTGTATAAACATGCCATTGATTTCTAGGTGTTAATTTTGTATCTTGCTACATTGCCAAATTCATTTATTAAATGTCATAGTTTTTGGTGGGGTTTTTAGGATTTTTTTGGTACAATATCCTGCCATCTGCCAATAGTGACAGTTTTACTTCCTCTTTTCCAATGTGATTACTTTTTATTGTTTCTTCTTGTATGATCATTGTGGCAAGGACTTCAGATATTATGTTGAATAAAAGTGTGAAAGTGGACATCCCTCTTTTGTTTTTGTTCTTAGGGGAAATGGTTTTAGTTTTTTCCCATTGCGTATGATGTTGGCTGTAGGTTTGTTATATATAACCTTTATTATGTTGAGGCATGATCCCCCTATTCCCACTTTGCTGAGAGTTTTTATCAAAAATGAGTGTTGAAGTTTGTGTTGTGTGGACAAAATAAGTCTCTGCAAGTTCAAGAAGACTGGAACCATATCAACCATCTTCTCAGTTCACAATGGCATGAAATTAGAAATCAACTACAATAAAAACACTAAAAAACATTTAAACACATGGAGGCTAAATAACATGTTATTAAACATTGAATGGGTTATCAAAAGGGATCAAGGAAGAAATAAAAAACTTCTTGGAAACAAATGAAAATGAACACAAAACAACCCAAAATCTATGGGACACAATGATAGTAGTCCTGAGAGGGAAGTTAATAGCACTACAAGCCTACCTCAAAAAACAAGAAAAACTTCTAATAAAATCGATAACTCTACAACTTAAAGACTTAGAAAGAGAACAACAAGAAAAGCCCAGAGTAAGTAGAAGGAAATAAATAATAAAGATCAGAGCACAAATAAATGACATAGAGACTAAGAAAACAATACAAAACATCAATGAAACCAAGAGCTGGCTCTTTGAAAAGATAAACAAGATTGATGAACCTTTAGCCAGACTCATCAAGAATCAAAGAGAGAGGACCCAAATAAACAAAATCAGAGATAAAAGAGGTGAAGTAAGAACTGACCCAACAGAAATACAAAGGATTATAAGAAAATACTGTGAACAACTATATGTCACAAAGCCGGACAACCTGGATGAAATGGATAAATTCTTAGAAAAATACAATCTTCCAAAACTCAATCAGGAAGAGTCGGAAAATCTGAATAGGCAGGTAACTACTGATGAATTTGAAGCAGTTATAAAAAAAACTCCCAGCACACAAAAGCCCTGGTCTGGATGGCTTCATAGGGGAGTTTTACCAAACATTCAAAGAATTAACCCCTATCCTCCTCAAACTATTCCAAAAAATCCAAGATTAGGGAACACTTCCAAGCTCTTTTTATGGCACCAGTATTAGCCTAATTCCAAAACCAGATGAAGATACTACAAAGAAAGAGAATTATAGGCCAATATCCCTGATGAACATAGATGATAAAATCCTCAACAAAATATTAGCAAATCGGATCTAGCAATATATTAAAAAGATCATACACCATGACCAAGTGGGATTTATTCCAGGGATTCAAGGCTGGTACAGTATTCACAAATCAATAAATGTGATACATCACATAAGCAAATTGAGAGACAATAATCATATGATCATATCAATAGATGCTCTGGCCACTTCTTGATGTTAAGAGCACTTATTTATTCCTCGTATCTTCTTGCAGTCTTTTTACTCATCTTTCTTTTCAGCTTTGAAACTATGTACTTCAACACAGTGAATTTCCAAATGTTTTAGTCTCCTTTTCTTTCTCTCTCTCTCTCCCTCTTTCTTTCTTTCTTTCTTTCTTTCTTTCTTTCTTTCTTTCTTTCTTTCTTTCTTTCTTTCTTTCTTTCTTTCTTTCTTTCTTTCTTTCTTTCTTTCTTTCTTTCTTTCTTTCTTTCTTTCTTTCTTTCTTTCTTTCTTTCTTTCTTTCTTTCTTTCTTTCTTTCTTTCTTTCTTTCTTTCTTTCTTTCTTTCTTTCTTTCTTTCTTTCTTTCTTTCTTTCTTTCTTTCTTTCTTTCTTTCTTTCTTTCTTTCTTTCTTTCTTTCTTTCTTTCTTTCTTTCTTTCTTTCTTTCTTTCTTTCTTTCTTTCTTTCTTTCTTTCTTTCTTTCTTTCTTTCTCTTTCTTTCTTTCTTTCTTTCTTTCTTTCTTTCTTTCTTTCTTTCTTTCTTTCTTTCTTTTCTTTCTTCTTTCTTTTTCTTTCTTTCTTCTTTCTTTCCCCTCCCTCCCTCCCTCCTTCCCTCCTCCTCCTCTTTCTTTCTTTCTTTCTTTCTTTCTTTCTTTCTTTCTTTCTTTCTTTCTTTCTTCTTTCTTTCTTTCTTCTTTCTTTCTCTTTCTTTCTTTCTTTCTTTCTTTCTTTCTTTCTTTCTTTCTTTCTTTCTTTTCTTTCTTCTTTCTTTTTCTTTCTTTCTTCTTTCTTTCCCCTCCCTCCCTCCCTCCTTCCCTCCTCCTCCTCTTTCTTTCTTTCTTTCTTTCTTTCTTTCTTTCTTTCTTTCTTTCTCTTTCTTCTTTCTTTTTCTTTCTTCTTTCTTTTCCCTCCCTCCCTCCCTCCCTCCCTCCCTCCCTCCCTCCCTCCCTCTCCTCCTCTTTCTTTCTTTCTTTCTTTCTTTCTTTCTTTCTTTCTTTCTTTTCTTTCTTTCTTTCTTTCTTTCTTTCTTTCTTTCTTCTTTCTTTCTTTCTTCTTTCTTTCTCTTTCTTTCTTTCTTTCTTTCTTTCTTTCTTTCTTTCTTTCTTTCTTTCTTTCTTTCTTTCTTTCTTTCTTTCTTTCTTTCTTTCTTTCTTTCTTTCTTTCTTCTTTCTTTCTTTCTTCTTTCTTTCTCTTTCTTTCTTTCTTTCTTTCTTTCTTTCTTTCTTTCTTTCTTTCTTTCTTTCTTTCTTTTCTTTCTTCTTTCTTTTTCTTTCTTTCTTCTTTCTTTCCCCTCCCTCCCTCCCTCCTTCCCTCCTCCTCCTCTTTCTTTCTTTCTTTCTTTCTTTCTTTCTTTCTTTCTTTCTCTTTCTTCTTTCTTTTTCTTTCTTCTTTCTTTTCCCTCCCTCCCTCCCTCCCTCCCTCCCTCCCTCCCTCCCTCCCTCCCTCTCCTCCTCTTTCTTTCTTTCTTTCTTTCTTTCTTTCTTTCTTTCTTTCTTTCTTTCTTTCTTTCTTCCTTCCTTCCTTCCTTCCTTCCTTCCTTCCTTCCTTCCTTCCTTCTTTCTTTCTTCTTTCTTTCTTTCTTTCTCTCTCTCTCTCTCTCTCTCTCTCTCTCTTTCCTTTCTTCTTTCTTCTCTTTCACTTGTCTAACAAAACACAACCCTGAATAAATGCAGTAATTACCTCTTTGGGTTTAGCTGTGAAACACTGCTAAAGAAAGTGACACAATAGGTCAGTCACAATTATTCCAAATACTGCCTGGAATTTGTATCGCATCTGAAATTGATCTCAACTGTTTTCTGCTATCATTTCAAACTCACCCACTTTGTTTCATTTTTGCCTTTACTTTCATCCAGTCACTTGAACTGCTTGAACTATAAGTCACTGGTTAGAATTTTTCTGCTACCAAAAAGCAAGTACACAGAAACCCCCCCACCTTATTTACATCCATATTCATTCTATCTTCCTTTTCACTTGTTAATCAGAGTTTATTGTTCCTCCTCGTACATAAAATTCATTCTTTTACCTCTATTTGGTCTCATCTCAACTTCTCAAGAAATTTGATTAGTTATTCTCTCTTGTATATTAAAATTTTGCCATTCAAACTGTGTCCTTCCTTTCAGTGTTTAAATATGCTCATGTCTTTCTAATTTAATGCCAAATTCCCCTCCAGTTATAGGTCTGTCTCTCATTAGCCCCTCATAACGAATTTGGAGACTTGGGAGAGTAACTTCAGAGGAATGGTGGCATGAGAGACCCCCTTATTCTCTCCCCTTGAAGTTTCAACAATTTGAACAGCTATAAGTCAACAAAGGATTCTCTGCTCAATGCACAATAATGTCTGAGACATCAGCATATTGAAACTTCTAGAGGTGGGCAAGTAGTCCTGGCTGGTGTGACTTAGTTGGTTGGAGCATCACCCTGGTCAAGGCACATACTAGGTTGCATGTTTGATCCCTGGTGTGGGCACATGTGCAAGGCAACTGATCAATGTTTCTTTCTCACATGGATGTTTCTCTCTTTCCCTCTTCCCTCCCCCCCTCCCTTCCTTTCTCTCTTCTCAAAAATAATCAATGAAAAAACATATCCTCGGTGAAGATTTAAAAAATAAATAAATAAAGGGGGGCAAGTGCATGCCATCCAGGTAGGTGAGAAGGGAAAAGAGCTCAAAGGAGCCACAAATACCAATCCGCAGCCTGGAGCTCACTGCAGGGGTCAGTCCAGAGAGTGGAGGAATCAGATTGTGGCTGGCACTCCCTTCAGCTGGGAGGAGCAAAGAGATTTAGAGAGCATTCCTGCAGGAGTGGGTAGTAGAAGCTATGACTGAGCCCAGTAACCAGGGATAATTTGTGACAACAAAAACATAAAAAGGGAAGGGGTAAAAGTCTGAATTAGCAAAGGAGGATGGATATCAGATGCATTCAAAAGAAAAAGGACTACTGTATATATGAAACTTTCTTTTTCATAAACCTAATGGTAACCACACAAAAAGCCCAAAACTGAGACACATAACTTCAAAAACGAGGAAACAGAGGAAAAAAGTATGGAATACTAGCAAACAAAAACAACAGACAGAAACACAAAGGGAAAAAAAATAAAGGCACAGAGCTACCAGAAAACAATAAATAAAATGACTATAGGAAATCCTCATCAGTAATTGCCTTAAGTGTGAATGGATTGAATTCACTAATAAAAAGGTACAGAGTAGCAGATTAGATAAAAAAATCAAAAACCCAACCATATGCTGCCTTCAGGAGATACATCTAAGCTGGAAAGAAAAAGATAAGATTCAAAATGAAAGGGTGGAAAAAAATCCTCCAAGTGAATAGCATCCACAGAAAAGCAGGTATAGTTATTCTTGTATCTGACAAAATAGACTTCAAAATAACAAAAATAACAAGAGTCAAAGATGGACATTTTATAATGATAAAGGAGACACTACATCAAGAAGACAATAGTTTTTAATATATATACACCCAATCAGGGAGCACCAAAATACATAAAACAACTACTAACACAACTAGGGAGAGAAACTGACAAAAACAATCATAGCAGGGGACATAAATACTTCATTGACAGCTCTATGGAATGGTTATTCAGACAGAAAATAAATATCAGCCTTAAACGACACATTAGACCAAATGGGTATAATTGACATTTACAGAGCCTTTCATCCCAGAATATCAGATTATGCATTCTTCTCCAGTGCACATAGAACATTCTCAAGGATAGACCATATATTGGGTCACAAAACTAACCTAAACAAACTTAATAAGATTGAAATCATACCAAGCACAGTCTTTGACTGCAGTGCTTTGAAATTAGAAATCAACTGCAAAAAGGTAGTAAAAAACCCCCACCAATATGTGGAGATTAAAAAACATACTACTAAAAAATGACTGGGTCAAAGAAGAAATAAAAGGCAGATGAAAAGTTACATAGAGACAAATGAAAATGATGACATGACATATTAATACTTCTGGGATGCAGCTAAAGGAGCAATAAGAAGGAAGTTTAGATCATTACGGGCCTATCTAAAGAAACAAGAAAAATCTCAAGTAAACAACCTAACGTTACATCTTTGTTTTTTAATCTTCACTTGAGGATATTTTTTCCATTGCTTTTCAGAGTCGGAGAGAAAGAGAAAGAGGGAGAAACATTGATGTGAGAGAGACATACCAATTGGTTACCTTCCACACGTGCCCCATCCAGGGCCTTCGATTGAGCCTGCAACTGAGGTACATGTCCTTGTCCAGAATTGAACCTGAGACCCTTCAGTCGGGCTGAAGCTATAACCACTGAGCAAAACAGACCAGGGCCTAATAGTACATGTTGAAGAACTACAAAAAGAACAAAAGCAGCCTAAAGTAAGCAGAAGAAAGGAAATAAATAAAAACTAGAGCAGAATAGAATGAAATAGAGAAAAAAGACCATACAAAAAATTAATACAACAGAGAGTTGGTTCTTTGAAAAGATTAATAAAATTGACAAACCCCTGGCTAGACTCACTAAGGAAGAAAGAGAAAAAACTGATATAAACAAAATCAGAAATGAAAGAGGAGGAATTATCACAAACAGCACAGAAATACAAGGGATCATTTTAGAATACTATGAAAGACTATAAGCTACCAAATTCAGTAACCTAGAAGAAGTGAGTAAGTTCCTACAAACATATAACTTTCATAGAGTTAATCATAAAGAATCATAAAATCTAAATAGACTAATCGACAGTGAAGAATTTGAAATGGCTATAAAAAATTTCCCCAGAAATAAAAGTCAAGGACCAGATGGTTCATTAGTGAAATCTTCCAAACATTCAGAGATTTGATACCTATCCTTCTCAAACTTTGCCAAAAAATGGAAGAAGAGGCAATACTCTCTAGCACATTTTATGAGGCCAGTGTAAGCTTGATACAAAAACCTGGTAAGGATAACACAAAAACAGAAAACTACATACCAATATCTCTGATGATTACAGATACAAAAATTCTACACAAAATACTAGCCAATCGAATACAACAATACATTAAAAACAATACACCACAGTGGGGTTTATTTCAGGGGCACTAGGATAGTTCAACAAACACAAGTCAATCAATGTAATATGCCACAGTAACAAAACAAAGGATAAAAATCATATGATCTTTATCAATAGATGCATAAAAAGCATTTGATAAAATACAATAGCAATTTATGATTAAAACACTCAATAAAATGGATACAGAAGGGAAGTACCTCAACATAATAAAGACCACATATGACAAACCCTCAACTAGTATCATACTCAATGGTGAAAAACTGAATGCCCTTCCTCTAAAATCAGGAACCAGACAAGGATATCCACTCTCACCACTCTTATTCAACATAGTGCTGGAAATCCTAGCCAGAGCAATAAGGCAAAATAAATAAATAAAAGGCATTCAAATTGAGAATGAAGAACGTGATCCTTTATATACAAAACGCTAAAGACTCCACCAAAAAATTATTAGGAACAAAAACAAATAAACTTGCAGGTTACAAAAATCAATGTACAAAACCCCATTGCATTCTTATATACTGACAATTAAATTTACAAAAATAAATAAAAACACTATTCCTTTTGCAATTGAAATAAAAATAATAAAATACCTAGGAATAAACTTAACAAGGATGTGAAGAATCTACATACTGAAAACTGCAAAGCATTATTAAAAGAGATTGAAAAGGACACAATAAAAATGGAAAGATATTCATGTTCATGGGTTGGAAAAGAATCAACATAGTTAAAATGTCCATATTACCCAAAGCAGTAAACAGGTTTAATGCAATCCCCTTCAAAATCCCAATGACTTAAAAAAAAAAAAAATCATCAGATATGTATGGAACCACAAAAGACCCCAAATAACCAAAGCAATCCTGAGAAAAAAGAACAAAGCTGGAGGTATCACACTACCTGACTTCAAATTTTACTACAGAACTATGATAATCAAAACAGCATCATATTGGCAGAAAAACAAACACAAAGACCAACAGAAACAGAATTGAGAGCTTAGAAATAAAACATGTATATGGGCAAATAATTTTTGACAATGGAACCCAAAACTTCCAATAAAGAGGAGAAAGCCTCTTCAATAAGTGGTGCTGGGAAAATTGGAAAGCCACTTGCAAAAGAATGAAACTTGGCTGCAGTTTGTCCCCATGTACAAAAATTAATTCAAAATGGATCAAAGACCTAAATATATTATCTGAAACAATAAATTACATAGAAGTAAACATAGGTTCTAAACTTATGGACTTTGGTCTGAGAAGATTTTACGAATTTGACCCCAAAGGCAAAGGAAGTAAGGCAAAATAAATGAATGGGACTACATCAAACTAAAAAGCTTCTGTGCAGCAAAAGAAACTGCCGACAAAACAAAAAGGTGACCAACCAAATGGGACAAGATATTTGCAAACAACAGCTCTGACAAGGGTTTAATATCCAAAATATATATAAAAAACTCATGCCCTGCCAGGCGTGGCTCAGCGGTTGAGCATCAACCTAGGATCCAGGAGATCTGGGTTCGATTCCCGGTCAGGGTACATGCCTGGGTTGCAGGCTGCAGCTGATCAATGACTCTCTCATCATTGATGTTTCTATCTCTCTCTCTCCCCCTCCTTTCCTCTCTCTGAAATCAATAAAGATATGTTTAAAATAAAATAAAATAAAATAAAAGACCATTCAATGGTCAACAGAGTCCTCTACATTTTAAAAAAAACCAAAAATAAAAAAAACTCATACAACTCAACACAAAACAGACCAATTAAGAAAAAGGGCAGAGGACCTGAACATACACCTCTCCTGAGAAGGCACACAAATGGCCAACAGATATATTAAAAGATGCTCAAAGTCACTAACTATTAGGGAACTGCAAATCAAAACTACAATGAGATACCACCTCACATTTGTTAGAACGGCTGTTATTAACAATGCAAGTTATAACAAGTGTTGGAGAGGTTGTGGAGAAAAAGGAACCCTCATTCACTGCTGGTGGAAATGTAAACTGGTACAGCCACTATGGAAAAAAGTATAAAGGCTCCTCAAAAAATTAAGAATAGAATTAGTATATGAACCAGCAATTCCTCTTCTGGATTTCTTCCTGAAAATTTTGAAAACATTTATTTGTAAAGATATATGCATTATTCATGGTGGTCAAGACATGGAAACAACCTAAGTGTCCTTGGATAGATGATTGGATTAAAAATGTGGTATATATATACAATGGAATACTACTTAGCCCCAAGAAAAGATGAAATACTACCATTTGAGACAACATGGATGGACCTTGAAGATATTTTAAGCGAAAGAAGTCAGAAAAAGCTAAGAACCATTTATCCATGCCTCTGTTTCTGTTTTGTTCGTCAGTTTATTTTGGTTATTAGATTCCACAGCTGATACAGGGGAGAGTGTGGTTCAGGTGGTGGATGAAGGAAGGTGAAGAGATCAGGAAAAGAAGACCCCTATATTTATATAAAACACATAAATACAAACAACAGTGTGGTGATAGCCAGAGGGAAAGGAGGGTGGGGGGTAGGTAGAGGTGGACAAAGTGGGGAGAATGGGAAGGGAAATAGACTTTGCTTGGGGCAATGGGCACATGATACATTGTGCAGATGCTATTTTGTTGAGTTGTACACTTGAAACCTGTATGGTTTTGTGAACCAATGTCACCCCAATAAATTTAATAAAAAAACAAAAAAGAGAAAAAGCTAAGAACAATATGATTTTACTTATATGCAGAATATAAAACTGAAACTCTTGGTTGCCAGAGGGAAGGGGGTTGGATGGTAGTAAAGGGTAAAGGGGACCAAATATATGGTGAGGGAAGATGATTTGACTTTGGGTGGTGGGCACACAATGCTATATATAGATCCTGTATCATAGAAATGTACCCTTGAAACCTATATAATCTTATTAACCAGCACATTAAAAAAAGGTATTTTATATGCAAATATACTTACATGAGGGAAATATTTTTTAGATTATTGTTGGGGAATAAAAGCAACAACCAAAATTTATAAAAGAGAGGGAAGAAAAACACTGCAGATAGTTTAAGAATGATGAAACTTGTTGAACTTTTCTTAAAAAGTGTTAATCTTCTCATAAACTAGCACTTAGTGAAGGGGTTAATCTGGGTACTTTTTCCTTGAAAGAGCGAAACTAGGGGTGTGAAATAAAAAGATTGAAGTTTTTTATGGATTATTTGATAAAATCTTAAGTGTTAAGTTGAAGACCATCCTTTACAGGGTCAGAGCTATTTTATTTTATTTTTTTTTGGTATCAATTTACCATACTCTGTGCTGAAACTTTTCTCAGCCTACCCAGACTGGATTCTGTCCCCATAACAAAGAAAACATTCTGCATACTTCTCTTCAATTTATATGTTGTTAACTTCAACAGGCAATTTTCTTTACCTCAGCTATTGTTAATGTTATTGGTCCCTTCCTTATTTTAATTTTAGCTCTTTGGCTTTCTCCTTTTTAGAGTTACCTTCTTATCTAACCATTAAATGTTGGAGTGCCTCAAGGTTTCATCTTATGTCTCCCTTTTTTCTTTTTTTACTTTAAACTTTCCCCCTAGGCAATCTCATCCCATTTTTTCACTCAAGTATTACCTTTATGATGGTAATTTAGAAATATACACCTTTTGCTCGAAACACCCTCTGAACTCCAGACATGTATATAATTAGCCTACTAAATTATCCTACCTCAAACCCAATGGGTCAAAGTAAAATTTCTCCCCACTAAACTCATCCTTCTTCCAGTGTTCTCTGTCTCAGTGAGTGGCAGTAACACTGTCCAACTGGGTAAATCAGAAATGTGGTAATTTACCTTGACAACTTGATTCCTTTTATCCCTAATATTTAATCCATTTTCTGCATCTTCTTCATTTTATGTCCTAAATAACTGTCAATTACTCCATATCTAATGGTTACACCTTTGTGCCAATACCCATCATCTATAGTATGACTAAAATCCTGTTTTATGCATTCATAACCACTTGGAGGAATCTTCAGTATACAATTAAACTTCTGATTTTGGATTCCAAGTTTTTCAATGTTTAAACCCACAGTTGCTTGATATTTTTGTAATTTTGTGTATATGATACATTGTCTAAGTATTTGTATTATCTTGTGCCTTTCAAGGAGTGTCCCTTAAAGTATAATTGATGGATCATGTTTAAATACCACCTAAGATACCTGTTACAAATACACATTTCAGAGCTCCAAATCAGACATACTGAATTAAAAGTTTGTGTGTGTGTGTGTTCGTTAGGAATCTGCCCCTTTAACAGGCTCCCTTAGAGGATTATTATGCACACTAACATTTGAAGATCTTGGAATAATCTTGTTTTTATTGCTGATACATTTTATTGTTAGTACATGCTGGTGAGGTTACTGCCTGTGATCTTGTTGCGTGAAAAGAGATGCATGTTGAAGCCTTCAGAATGTATGGTGAGCTGCACTAGAGAAATGTTTAAGCAGGTAGCCTATATACTTTACAATTGTTGTGCTGGAACCTGTGCTCTCTTGCTGGGAAGCTGTTCACAGAGTGGTATGCTGGAAAGCTTCCCAAAGGAAGGTTCAGAAGGTTCAGTATGAGTAGTAGATTTTAATAAGCAGTTCTGGGAGAAGCTGCCTATGAGAATGTGCCAAACTAGGGACCTTGCGAGGAAGTCACCCATGGAGGTGGTGCTGTTGAAACTTGCTGGAGGTGAGCATTACAAAATATATACTGTGCACTGCCCTAGGTTTAAGGAGAGAGAGAGAGAGAGAACAGAACCAAAAAGAAAAGCTCCTTTTAATCTAGTGTCTAGAACCCTCTACTGACAAAGGTTAACATCATACCACCTATTAAAAAAGAAACATAAGCAGGACAAAGAAGAATGGATTTTAGCTGAGAGACAATAAATTGATAACTGTAGCTGATTGCTGCACCACCTTTTAGCTCAATTTATGATTGGTGTCCTCTTCTTTGGAATCTTGACTTTGTACTTAGAGTTTCCATAGATTTCCCGCTTCCCTTCCACTTGTACTGCATTCCCCAATCTCAGACTTAGAGTACATTGCCCCATATTTACTTGTGATGTTTATATCATAACCCTAGTCCAAACAGCCATTACTAAAATGAAGACTTAAATTCCCAAAGCTAGAATTCATTAGTAAAGCCATCTGGTCCTGGATTTTTACTTTTCTCTAGGTCCTGTCAAAACTTTCTAACCTCAATGTACTGTTCTTGCTTGTGTCTCCACATGTTGGCTGTTTCTAGGTTTCTTTTATTGTGATTTTTTGGGCACTCGTTCTTGCTGAACTTTCTTTAAATAGACTTATTGCCTAGAATACCAATTATCGTCTGCCATCTTATATAGTGGACTCTGTTGATTCTCCCGACTGCTCATCACTTTGTAGCTTGGTGTGTTTCAAAAGGTTTGAAACAACCAAAGGGGTCTTAGTCTTCCTCATGCAGACTGAGGAATGCCAGCTCTATAAACCTTTATATAACTTCTCAGAGTTAGTAGTAGAAGATATTAGCCTTTGAGAGCAAATTATTGTGTCGTTCCATAATTTATCACAGTAAGAGTATTCTTAGAATGGATTTTGAGGTAGTAATTACTTTAAATTCTCTCATAAGTAATTTCAATTTCATTTAATGCTGCTACAATTGTTACTGCACTTGCTTAAAATTCTTAAATGTTAAAATAATAAACAGAAGATTGAATTTGAGTTTTGACATGTAAAAGTCAACACTTAGCTATGATTCTTTTGCTAGATAATTGCTCATATCAGTATATTTGTAAAATATTAGTATTTTACAAATAGGTAAGGATATAAAATTCTAGCTATAGATAAGAATAATACAAAATTATTTAGATATAATAAATGAAACAATGAAATTTCTTTGAGCTAAGGGAACAAAATGGGCATTTCCTAAGTACCTTGCTAATTTTATTATTTTAGATAAGTAAAGATCAAAGTTTTTCAGAAGCAGAGTTTCCAGCACCTGATAAAGCAGTCACTTTAAGCATTTCACAAATAGTAAAGCAAGTGCAAAAACTTGAAGAACTGAAAAAGCGCCTTAAAGAAGAATCCAAATACTCCTTGAAAGCCATGCTATCTAAGCCCAAGTAAGTAAAATATGAGTTAATAGAATTAAAAACAAGAATGGGTATGTAATTAGTAACAAATGCAAGATAAGATTTCAGATATACTACATGTAGAGCTTCTAAGTCAAAAAGGAAGGTCTAGTCAGTTTTTTCCTATTTGAAAATTTTAATAGTTTGAAATGGCACTATTTAATACAGTAGACACTAGCCATATGTGGCTATTAAAATTAAAATTCTATTTAATTAAAAAACAAATTTCCTAGTCCCACTAACTACATTTCAAATGCTTGGTAGCTGTGGCTATTGTTAGATAGTTCTTTTGGACATTGGTGTCTTTGAAATATCTGACTTATTTACTCTTTTTAGTATGATTAGGTAGCTTTTATAATGAATAGCAAACTAAAATATGATTAAATATTTTATTATTCATGAACATCATTATTTAAAATTGCATAGGGAAATATATATATGTGTATATATATGTACCTTTTCATATATATATATATACATATATATATATATATATATAGTGTGTGGTGAGAACACTTCAGATCCACTCTCTTGGCAAATTTCAAGTATACAATCAATAGTATTATTAACTGTAAATACCATGATGTACATAAGATCTCTAGAATTTATTGAACTTATAACTGAAAGTTTGTACCCTTTGATTGACATCTCCCCATTTCCCCAACCCCTAGCCCTTGGAAACCACCATTGTATTCTCTGTTTCTAAGAGTTTGACTTTTTGAGATTTCACATATAAGTGAGATCATTTGTCTTTCTCTGTTTGGCTTATTTCACTTAGCATACTGTTCTCCAGGCTCATCCTTGCTGTGACAGATAACATTTCCTTTTGTTTATGGATGAATAACATTATGTTGTATATATTTACCACAATTTCTTTATCCATTTATCCACTGACTGTAAGTTAGGTTGTTTCCATATCTTGGCAGTGGTAATATTGCAGTAAACAGAGGAGTGCAGATATATCTTCAAATATATAGATTTCATTTTTTTGGACATATATTTGGAAATGGGATTGCTGGATCACATGGGTGGTAGTTCTTTAAAAAAATTTTTTTTGAGAAATCTGTTATCAAAACAGGTTGTGTCAATTTATACTATCAACAGCAGTGTACAAGTGTTTTCTCTCTCCACATCCTTGCCAACACTTTTGATAATAGCCATCCTAACAAGTTTGAGATGAGATCTCATTGTGGTTTTGATTCATATTTCCCTGTTGATTAGTGATGTTGAGTACCTTTTCATGTACCTCTTGACCATCTGTATATCTTCTATAGAAATGTCTATTTATTTGTCTATTTCTATGCCCATTTAAAAAATTGGGTTATTTAGATTTTGCTATTGGTTTGTATGAGTTGCTCATATGTTTAGGATATTAATCTCTTATCAGACATATGGTTTGCAGATATTTTCTCCTATTCTGTAAGTTGCTTTTTCATTTTGTTGACATTTCCTTTGGTGTATAGAAACTTTTATATTTGATGCAATCTCATTTGTTTGTTTTTGCTTTTGTTGGCTGTGATTTTGGTGTAATATCCAAAGTATCATTGCTGATACCAGTTTTAAGGAGTTTTCGCCATGTTTTCTTCTAGGAGTTTTATGGGTTCATTTTGAGTTAATTTCTGTGTATGGTATAAGATGATGATACTATTT
Organism: Miniopterus schreibersii; assembly: GCF_964146895.1. Classification (NCBI taxonomy): domain Eukaryota; kingdom Metazoa; phylum Chordata; class Mammalia; order Chiroptera; family Miniopteridae; genus Miniopterus; species Miniopterus schreibersii. Next base: position 114,489,682 of record NC_138101.1, on the reverse strand, counting down.
AACTCTTTTTACATGTAGATAGTCTGTTTTTCCAGCATCATTTCTTGAAGAGACTATCCTTTCCCCATTGTGTATTCTTGGCATCCTTGTCATAGATGAATTGACTGCACGTATGAGGGCTCTTTGTTCTGTTCCATTGGTTTATATGCCTATTTTTATGCAAGTACAACAATATAGTGATTACTATAATTTGAAATCAGGAAATATGATTCTTCCAGGTTTGTTGTTATTTAAAATTTTTTTTTTTTAATTTTTCTGAAGATTTTATTGGCTATTCAGGCTCTTTTCTGGTTCAATATGAATTTTAGGATTTTTTCCCCTTTTTTTAAACTTTATTTTTATTGTTGACACTATTCCAGATTTCCCCATTTTCCTTCCCTTTGCCCACCCCTACCTAGCCCCCACTCCCCTTCCCTCTGGGATCACCACACTTGGTTGTCTGTGTCTGTGCTTCATGTATGTGTGCTCTTTGGCTAATCCCTTCACCTTCTTTCATCTAGTTCCCCTACTCCCAGCTGTCAGTCTGTTCCATGTATTCATGCCTCTGTTTCTATTTTGTTCATCAGTTTATTTTGTTTATTAGATTCCACATATAAGTGAGATCATATAGTATTTGTCTTTCTCTGACTGGCTTATTTCACTTAGCATAATAATCTCCAGGTCCATCCATGCTGTTGCAAAAAGTAAGATTTTCTTGCTTTTTATAGCTGCTAGTATTCCGTTATGTAAATGCACCATAGCTTTTTTATCCACTCATCTACTGATCAGCACTTGGGCTGTTTCCAGATCTTTGCTATTGTAAATAATGCTGCAATGAATATAGCGGTGCATATATTTTTTTGAATTGGTGTTTTAAGATTCTTAGGATATTTTCCCAGAAGTGGGATCACTGGGTCAAAAAGCAGTTTCATTTTTAATTTTTTGAGGACACTCCATACTGTTTTTCATAGTGGCTAGACCAGTCTGCGTTCTACTTCTATGGAAAGTGCCATTGGAATTTTGAATTTTGAAAGGGATTACATTGGATCTGTAGATCACTTGTGGTAGTATGGACATTTTAACAATGTTAACTATTTCACTCCATGAACATGGGATATCTTTTCATTTGTTCCTCTATTATTCTGTTATGTTTAATCACACCTGGTATAGTAAGTTATCTAAGTAAAATTTACATTTATAAACAACATTGTTTTCGTTAAACATAAACTAAGCCTTTTAATTTTATAGTGTTAAAATAGAAAGTACCCATAATTGGGAGGGGCTACTATTTATTATGCAATTACTTTATTCATAGCGCCATTTGTCAATGACTAGACTTAAAGGGACAAAGGGAGTGGTACATGAGTTGGTGCCAATGGGGGTTGCACAATAGATCCTTGGTTCAGAGGTTCAGATATATTCCCTTGAAATATCTATTGAGGCATGAGATTAGTTTTTTATCATATGTTAATATTAATACCTTAAATTTAATCGTCTGATGTGCGTTGGTATTTTCCTCAGAACTTTGCATGTATCCTTTGATCCTTACAAGTGCATTAAACAACAGGTACTCTAATACCTTAGTTTTAGCAGATGAAGAAACTGAAGCTCAGAGAGGTTAAATAACTTAAGTACCCAAGCTCACATAATTTTAAGTGGGTAAAAAAGATTTTGAGCCAAGTATTCTGACTCTAGAACTTGTGCTTTTAATGCATGCACCATTAATAATACATTGGTAAAAAGAAATTTCATGTTTCTATCCAATTTATTTTTGCTATTTTTGTTGTGAATGTTGTTGGTATACCTAATTTTATTCACAGAATATATAGAATTTATAAAATTACATAGTTTGACTTTTATACCTATTTGCTAATAATTTACTTTATTGTCTGTGAATAAAGGTTAAACAACATGTTAAATTTTATTTTACAAACTATATATGTCTAGAGTGTATATTCTAATTCTTATTTAAGAATCTTATTCTTTGGTAATAAATATGTTTTATTTATTGACATTTTACAGGGATAGTGAAAATCCATCAGAAGTAGCGCAAAGTTATGAAAATATACAGCAGAAAATTGAAGGTGATATTTTATGTGTTTGCTTTTATGAGGTTTCCTAAATACATTAACATTTTGAGACTTACAGTTTAAAAGTTTGTAGCCATGAAATTATACAATAGTAAATTTCAAAAGATGTTACTAGAGGGAAAAGGGGGAAGGTAGTAAAAGGTAAAGGAGGTCAAATATACAGTGACAGAAATAGATTTAACTTTGGGTGGTAAACACAGAGTACAATGTATAGACAATGTATCATAGAATTGTACACTTGAAACCTGTAAAACTTTATTAACCATTGTCACCTCAATAAATTTAATTAAAAATATATTTAATAGTGAATTTGAAAAAATAGTGAGTTTGATACTTTCAATAAAAGTTCTTATATTGCAGATTATAGAAGTGTATAAAATGAATAAAATTTTGTTGTTGCTTCTATAAAACCCAGAACTTACTAAGGTCACAAGCACATGAAATATCATTTTTCATAGTGTCATGCATGATAATTGTTTGTGTAATCTGCAGTGTGAGTCTACAGAAAGGAGCCAATTTGTTCAATTTGAGAGAGGAAAATTTTATGCAACCTTAAAGCACGAATAGGACTTAGTTAAATGAAGAAGGGAGATATTTGGTATTTTAAGAAGATATAGTATGAATGAACAGAATGAATGAGGAATTACAACTGGATTGGTATTAGACTGTAAAGCAATAGGCAGGGATAAGGTAGGAGAGAGCCTAGTCAGAGGGATTGAATGTTGTGCTAAGAACTATTTATTTATTTATTTATTTATTTATTTATTTATTTATTTATTTATTTAAATATAATAGGGACTCATTGAAGATTTTCTGTAGGGAAGTGACATTGTATTTAATTTAAAAGATTATTCTGGCCACATTGTAGGAGCTAGACTTGGGGTCTGGGAATAAGAAAGAGAATCGTTGCTGTATCTTAGGTGTGTAATAAGTGCCTATATTAGAGCACAAGTAAAAGAGAAGGGGCAGATTTGAGAAATATGTACCTGATAAAATTGGCAAAACTTGGTGATTGGATATAAAAAGAATGGAGATTAGATGATGGTAACATTAACTAAGAGAATATAAAAGGAAAAACAAGTTTTGTTGAAAAAATGGCGAGTTCACATCACTCAGTTGTTATGCACATTCTTTCAGACATTACCACGGTTGCCCAATTGGGAAGATCTGTATGTTGGCAGCTCTACTGTTTTTCTTAGAATTTTTTTTCTCTTGAATGAGTTGTTGAAATAAAAACTATAAAATTTAAATTCAATTAATACGTATAATTGATATTTGAAACTTATGACAAATCACTCTTATTTCAGAATTTATAAAAACCCATTCAACTGAAGAATTTATGGATGTTTCTGCAACCGAGCCACGTAAGTTTCCACTCATTTAAGCATCAGTGTTATTAACCTCTGTTGAGGGCATTAATTTCTATAATTTTCTATAATTTAAAGTAACAATTATTGTTGCAAAATAGATTCCCTTAATTTTGGAGTCATACAGTTGAGCTGGCTATTAAGCAAGTATTGAAATTTCTAGTTAAGGTTAGATGTTATAAAAAATACTCATTTTTGAGGAGCACCATATTACTTGGAATGGAGGATTTTAGGTGTGATTAGAATATACTAGTGGGCTCTGGCCAGTGTGACACATCGGTTAGATCATTGGACTGCACACTGGAGGGTCACGGGCTAGATTCTTGGTCAGAGGCATGTACCTGGGTTACAGTCTTGATCCCTGCCCCCAGCTGGGTGCCTGTGAGAGATAACCAATCCATGTGTCTCTATCACATTGATGTTTCTCTCTTTCTTTTTCTTTCCCTCCGCCCTCCTCCCTTCCATTCTCTCTAAAAATCAATGGAAAAAAGTATCCTCACTCTTTGGGTGAGGGTTAAAAAATAAAATAAAATAGAATATACTACTGAAATGTTGCAGGGGTGGCAGGCCTTTAAGGTGGAACAGTAATAAAGTTAAGAGATCATTTGTAGCTTTTGTTACTAATTAATTACAGATCATCTCATAAAGACTAATGCTACTGGTAGGTACTCAGCTGTAGCCAAAGCTGCTAGAACTAGGATGTTAAACTTCTGACAAGTTGCCAAAAAGGAGAAATTACCTTGCTTATGTTTTAATAATGGACAGAATTTTCTAACAATCATGAAATGTATACTATGGGATACAGTTTAGAAGTGGAAAATACGATTTGATTAGAAAAAATTGATGGGAATCCTGTCCTCTTTCGACATTAGCTTTAAACCCTAATGTTGCAAAACCCTAATTTGTAAAACAAGGACAGATATACATTCTACAGTACTCCCAGGTTCTATATAGACTTCTGATCAAGAGATCCTGTCTAGGTAGGATAGAAAGAGCTTTGAAGTGGATAGTGAAAGCCTCTCTGTGCCAAACCCTCTGCACATTTATGGAGCTCACCCTCTCTTAATCTGTGAAGCTTGTTTCTGTGTAGTACTGTGCCCTGTTAATTCTAGCTGCCAAAACTCTAAACTTTTTCTCTGAACTAAAGGAGACTCTTTTTGGGTTCATCTTCCTTATGTTGTGGCCTAGAAACTCCATGCAATAAGCTGGCATGATCATTTTAAGGCTTTTTCCTTGTTGTCTCTCAGGGATTACTGCTTTATGCTTTCTGTTTTCCAATGTCTGAACATTGCTGTTTCTTTATTTTTGTCCAGTTTTTAACTAGTTTAAGGTGAAAGGGTAATTCTGGTCCCTGATGCTTCATCATAGTAAAAAAAAGAAGTCTCTGCGCCTACTTATATGCCAGTGGAACACATCCTCCAACAACAGCATAGTTCTAAAAAATATAGTAGTAGAAATTTTATGCATGACTTTTCAGGGAAGCACAGGACAGGGTTACATTACACAATATGGTGTAAAACCTTTTTCAAGTTCCTAAGTATCTTTTCTCATGGCTGCTGCTTCAGTCCTTGAGCTCCATTGGTATAGATCTACTCTCTGTCAATATTGTTCTGTTTCACTTATGTACTCTCTCTTTTTTTATTAAAACTACTCCCTTTTGGAAACAAAAGAAAAAATAACCAGTGGGACTAAATCAAACTAGAATGTTTCTGCACAGCAAAGGAAGTCATCAAAAAAGTGAAAGGACAACCCATTGATGGGAAAACTATTCATGATGATATATCTGATAAGGGGTTAGTATCCAAAATTTATTAAAAACTCACACTACTCAACACACACACACACACACACACACACACACACACACACACACACACACAATCTAATTAAAAATTAGGCAGAGGACCTAAATAGACCCTTCTCCAAGGAGAACATACAGATGACCAATAGACATGTGAAAAGATGCGCAACGATGCTAACAGTCAGAGAAATGCAAATTAAAACCACAATGAGATATCACCTCACACCTGTCATAATGTCTGTCATCAGTAAATCCACAAATGACAAGTGTTGATGAGAATGTGGAGGATGGGAACCCTTGTGCACTGTTGGTGGAATGCAGAGTGGTGCAGCTATTGTGGAAAATAGCATGAAGTTTCCTAAAAAAATTAAAAATGAAACTGCCTGTGACCCACCAATTTCACTCCTGTATTTATCTGAAGAAATCCAAAAGACTAATTTGAAAGAATATATGTATCTCTATGTGCATTGCAGCACTATTTACAATAACCAAGCTATGGAAGCAACCCAGGTGCCCATCAATCGATGAGTGAGGGGAAGAAAAAAAAAAGCTGTGGCACATCTATATAATGGAATATTACTCACCTATAAAAAGAATGAAATCTTACCATTTGTGATAGCATGGATGGAGTTATGCTCAGTAAGTCACTCTGAGAAAGACAAATACCATATGATTTCACTTATATGCGGATTCTAAAGAACAAATAAAACTGAATCATTGGTGCAGAGAACAGACTAGTGGTTGCCATGGAGAGGGGTTGGGGGACTGAGTGAAAGAGGTAAAAGGACTGAGAAGTACAAATTGGGGGGTTACAAAATAGTCACGGGGAGATAAAGTACAGCACAAGGAATATAGTCAATAATATTGCAATAACTATGTATGGTACCAGGTAGGTACAGGAAATATCAGGGGGAACACTTTGTAAAGTATATGATTGCCTAACAACTATGTTGAAAGTAATACAAAATAATATCAAAAGTGCAAATTGTTATGAGGTATCACCTCACACCTGTCAGAATGGCTACCATCAACAAATGACAAGTGCTGGGGAGGATGTGGAGAAAGGGGAACCCTAGTACACTGCTGGTGGGAATGCAGACTGGTGCAGCCACTATGGAAACAGTATCGAGGTTCCTAAAAAAGTAAATATGAAACTGCCATTTGACCCAGTGATCCCACTTCTAGGAATATATCCTAAGAAACCAAAAACACCAATCAGATAGAATTTATGCACCCCTATGTTCATAGCAGCACAATTTACAGTAGCTAAGATCTGGAAACAGCCCAAGTGCCCATCAGTAGATGAGTGGATAAAAAAGCTGTGGGACATTCACACCATGGAATACTATGCTGCTGTAAAAAAAGGAAGACCTTTGAGACAGCATGGATGAACCTGAAGAGTATTATGCTAAGCAAAATAAGCCAGTCAGAGAAAGACAAGTATCACATGATCTCACTCATATGAGGAATCTAATGAACAAAATAAACTGATGAACAAAATAGATTCAGAGACATAGAAGCAAGGAACAGACTGACAAATCTCAGAGGGAAGGTAGGGGTGAGTGGGTGGGTGGGAAGAGATTAACCGAAGAACTTACATGCATATATGCATAACCCATGGACACAGACAATAGTGTGGTGAAGGCCTGGGGCAGGGGGTGGGTGCAGGGTAGAAGGGTCAATGGAGAAAAAGGGACATCTGTAATACTTTCAACAATAAAGATAAGTTCAAAAAAGAAAGTAAGCTCTTATTGAAAATAGAAAAAGATAGACTAGGAAAAAAAAAAAGAGAAAAAATGTACCCTCTTTCATCTTCAGCCAAACTTTATTCTCTTCTCCCCTTCCCATTCTCTAAATCGTATTAGATTCTGTAGCCTAATCAACAAGACAAAAGATACTTCTGTATTCCACTTTTTTTTTCTTTTTTCAGCTATAATCTTGATGTTGCTTCATTTCATTATTAATAGACTTTATTTTTTAGAGCAGTTTAAGTTATAGAAAAATTGAGTAGAAGTTACCGAGTTCTGATATACCCAGTTTCCCCCCTGCCCTATGCAAAATTTTTTCTATTATTAATATTTTACATTAGTATTAATATTGGTTCATTAATTTTTATTATTTTTAAAAAATATATCTTTATTGATTTCAGAGAGAGGAAGGGAGAGGGAGACAGAGATAGAAACATCAATGATGAGAGAGTTATTGATCATCTGCCTCCTGCACACCCCGCAACCTGGGCACGTGCCCTGACCAGGAATTGAACCTAGATCTCCTGGATGCTCAACCGTTGAGCCACGCCTTGTTGGACTTGGTTCATTATTATTAATTAAAATCCATAGTTTACATAGAGTTCAATTTTTGTGTTGTACAGTTCTATGGGTTTTGACAAATGCATAATGTCATGCACCCCCCAATATAGTATGATACAGAATAACTTTACTGCCCTGAAAATCCCATGTTCTACTTACTCATCTCTCCCTTCATCCACCTGAATCCCTGGCAACCACTAATCTTTTTCTTGTTTCTATAATATTGCCTTTTCAAGAATGTCATATATTTGGAATCAAAGAGTCTTCCTTTTACTTAGCAATATACATTTAAGGTTCCTTTATATCTTTTCATAGTTTTATATCTCATTTTTTATTGAATAATAATTTGTTGTATGGATGTATCATAGTTTGTTTATTCATTCATCAGTTGAGGAAATCTCGGTTGCTTCTGAGTTTTGCAATGACAAATAATGCAGCTACAAACAAAGGTTTTTGTATGGGCATGTTTTTCACCTCATTTGGGTAAAGACCAAGGAGTGTGATTGCTGGATCATATAGTAAAAGTATATTTTGTTTTGTAGAAACTACCCAAACTGTCTTGCAAAGGGGCAGTATCATTTTGCATTCCCACCAGCAGTGAGACTGAAAATTCATCTTAGTCAGCATTTGATGTTGTCAGAGTTTTGTTTTAGCCATTCTAAAAGGAGTTTACCAGTGTCTCTGTTTTAATTTGCAATTCCCTGATGCTATGTGATGTACATCTTTTCATATGTTTATTTGCCCTCCATATATCTTCTTTGGTGAGGTGTTTGTTAAGATCACTTATCCATTTCTAAAATTTGGTTGTTTGCTTTCTTTTTAACATATTTTTCTTTTTCTTTTGCATTTTCCCTTTCAACATTATTTTGTATTGGTTTCTGGTGCACAGCACAGTGACCAGACAATCACAAACCTGTGTGTTCTCTCCCGCTCCCCCCATAACTCCAGCACCAATTTCTTCGTATCCTTACCAACACTTGCCATTTGTGGATTTATTGATGATAGCCATTCTGACAGGTGTGAACTGATATCTCATTATGGTTTTAATTTGCATTCTCTGACTGCTTGTGATGTTAAGCATCTTTTCATATGTCTATTGGAGAAGTGTCTATTCAGGTCCTCTGCCCATTTTTAATTGAATTGTTTATTTTGGTGTTGAGAAGTATGAGTTATTTATAAATTTTGATATTAACCCTTATCAGAGGTATCATTGGCGAATAGCTTCCTCTATTCAAAAGGTTATTTTTTCATTTTGTTGATGGTTCCCTTTGCTGAGCAAAACTTTTTAGTTTGATGTAGTCCTATTTGTTTATTTTTTTCCTTCTCTTTCCCTTGCCTGAGGATATGTATCAGAAAAAAATATTGCTACAAGAAATGTCTGAAATTTTACTGCCTATTTTTTTCTAGGAGTATATAGTTTTGAGTCTTACATTTAACTCTTTAATCCATTTTGAGTTTATTCTTGTATATGGTATAGAAGGTGGTCTCATTTCAATTTTTTGCATGTATCTATCCAATTTTCCCAACACCATTTATTGACTAGACTGTCTTTACCCCATTGTATGTTCTTGCTTTCTTTGTCAACTGTCAATTGACCATATAAGCATGGGTTTATTTCTGGGCAGTCTATTCTTTTCTGTTGACCTAGATGTATGTTTTTATGTCATATCGTACTGTTTTGATTAAATGGTTTTGAAGTATACTTTGATATCAAGTAGCGTGATACCTTCAACTTTGTTCTTTTCTCAAGATTGCTGAGGCTATTCATGGTCTTTTGTGGTTGCATCTAAATTTTTGGATTATTTGTTCTAGTTCGGTGAAATAAATCATTGATATATAAATATTTTTAATTTATCTTTATTGTTGAAAATATTAGAGATGTCCCCTTTCTTCCCCATTAACCCCTTCCACCTCACACCTACTCCCTTCCCAGGCCTTCACCACACTATTGTCTGTGTCCGTGGGTTATGCATATATGCATATAAATTCTTTGGTTAATCTCTCCCCTCCCATCCACCCCCACCTTTCCTCTTAGATTTGTCAGCCTGTTCCATGCTTCTATGTCACTGAACCTATTGATATTTTGATAGGATTTCTGTTGAAAGTGTAGATTGTTTTTGGTAGTATGGACATTTTAATGATGTTAATTATTTCTATCTATGAACATGGTATATGTTTCCACTTATTTGTATCTTCTTCAGTTTTCTTCTTTAGTATCATATAATTTTATGAGTACAGTTCTTTTACCTCCTTGGTTACATTTATTCCTAGGTATTTAATTGTTTTAATGCAATTGTAAATGTGATTATTTTCTTAGTTTCCCTTCCTGATAGTTCATTATTGGTGTATAAAATACAACTGGTTTCTGAATATTAATTTTGTATCCTGCTACTTTATTGAATGTCTTTATCAATTCTACTGCCTTTTTTTGTGAAATATTTAAGGTTTTCAACATACAGTATCATGTCATCTGCAAATAATGACAATTTGACTTCTTCCTTTCTAATTTGGATGCCTTTTATTTCTTTTTCTAGTCTGATTACTGTGCCTAGCGCTTTCAGTACTATGTTGAACAGGAGGGGTGAAAGTGAACATCCCTTTCTTGTTACTGATATTAAGGGAAATGCTTTTAGTTTTTGTCTCTTGAGTATGATTTTGGCTGTGGGTTTATCATATATGGCCTTTATTATGTTAAGGTATGTTCCCTTTATTCCTACTTTGCTGAGAGTTTTTATCCTAGACAGGTGTTGGATTTTGTCAGATTCTTTTTCTGTGTCTATAGTTAGGATCATATAATTTTTATTTTTCATTTTGTTTATGTGATGTATCAGGTGAATTGATTTGCAGGTATTGTACCAACCTCGCATCCCAGTAATAAATCTTATATGATCATGGTATATGATATTTTTAATGTATTGCTGGATTTGGTTTGCTAATATTGTGTTGCAGACTTTTGCATCTACATTCATCAGGGATATTAGCCTACAATTTTTTTCTTTGTAGTGTCTTTATTTGGTTTTGTAATTAGGATAACGCTTGTAAAATGAGCATTGGAGTCTTCCCTCCTCTTGAATTTTTTGGACTCATTTGAGGATAGGTGTTAGTTCTTCTTTGAATATTCAGTAAAATTCACCTGTGAAGCAATTCAGTCCAGGACTTTTGTTGACTGGAGTTTTTGATTACATTATTTGTAATTGGTCTGTTCAGATTTTCTATTTCTTCTTGATTCAGTTATGGAAGATTGTATGTTTCTAGGAATTTATCCATTTCTTCTATGTTGTCCAATTTGTTAGTGTATAGTTGTTCATAATATTTTCTTGTAACATTGTATTTCTGTGGTGTCAGTTGTCACTTCTCCTCTTTCATTTCTGATTCTATTTGGATCCTCTCTCTTTCTTTCTTGATAAGTCTGGTTAAAGGTTTACCAATCTTGTTTATCTTTTTAAAGAATAAGATCTTGGTTTTATTGATCTTTTGTATTGTTATTTTAGACTCTATTTTATTTATTTCTGCTCTGATCTTTCTATTTCCTTCCTTCTACTCATCTTGGGCTTTGTTTGCTGTTCTTTTTCTAGTTCCTTTAGGTATAAGGTTAGATTGTTTATTTGAGTATTTAAAATTTTATTATGTATTGTTTTGGGGTGTACAGCTTAGTGGTTAGACAATCATACTTTACAAGGTATTTCCCTGATGTCTCCATTACCCCAATTGGCACCATACATAGTTATCACAATATTATTGATTATATTTCCTATGCTTTACTTACCTCCCTGTGACTATATTGTAATTACCAACTTTTGCTTCTTAGTCCCTTCACCTCTTTTACCCAGTGCCCCAACACTCCTTTTGCTCTGGCAATCACCAGTCTTCTCTCTGTATCTATGAGTCTGTTTCAGTTATGTTTGTTCATTTATTTTGTTCTTTAGATTTCACAGATAAGTGAAATCATATGGTATTCATCTTTCTTCGACTGACTTATTTCACTAAGCGTAATGCTTTCTAGGTCCATCCATGCTGTTGCAAATGGTAAGATTTCATTCTTTTTATGGAGGAGTAATATCTCATTGTATACATGAAACATAGCTTTTTAACCCACTCACTTATTGATGGGCATTTGGGTTGCTTCCATAGCTTGGCTATGGTAAATAATGCTGCAATGAACATAGAGGTGCATGTATTCTTTTGAATTAGTGTTTTGGGTTTCTTCGGATAATTCCCTAGAAGTGGAATCAGTGAGTCAAAAGACAGATTTATTTTTATTTTTTAAAAGGACCCTCTGTTCTGTTTTCTGTAGTGACTGCACCAATCAGCATTCCCAACAACAGTGTATGAAGGTTCTCATTCTCCACATCCTTGCCAGCACTTTTTGTTTGTTGATTTGTTGATGGTAGCCATTCTGACAGGTGTGAGTTGATATCTCATTGTGGTTTTAATTTGCATTTCTCTATTGGTGACATTGAGCATCTTTTTACATGTCTGTTGGCTATCTATATGTTCTCTTTGGAGAAGTGTCTATTCAGGTTGTCTCCCATTTTTTAATTGGACTGTTGGGTGTTTTTTTTTTGGTTGAGTAGTATGAGTTGTATATAAGTTTTAGATATTAACCCCCTAAGGGATATGCCATTGGTGAATATGTTTTCTCATTTAGTAGGCTGTCTCTTTATTTTTTTGATGGTTTTCTTTGTTGTGGAAAATCTTTTTAGTTTGATGTAATCCCATTTGCTTATTTTTTGTTTTGTTCCCCTTGCCCAAGGAGATATATCAGAAAAAATATTGCTATGAGAAATGTCAGACATTTTACTGTATTTTTTTTTCTAGGATTTTTATGGTTTTGAGTCTTACATATAAGTCTTTAATCCATTTTGAATTTATTCTTGTGTATGTTGATAGAAGGTTCATCTTGTTGAATTCATCTTTTCAAATTTTCCAGGACCATTTCTAGAACAGACTGTCTTTACCCCATTGTATGTTCTTGCTTCCTTTGTCAAATATTTATTGATCATATTAAACATAGGTTTATTTCTGGGCTCTCTGTTCTGTTTCACTGATCTATATGTCTGTTTATATATCAGACCATACTGTTTTGATTACTATGGCCTTGTAGTGTACCTCGATATCGGGTAGCATGGTACGTCCAACATTTTTCTTCTTTCTCATATAGCTGAGGCTATTCAGGTTTTTTTGTGGTTCTATATAAATTATTGGATTATTTGTTCTAGTCCTGTGAAATACATCATTGGTATTTTGATAGGGATTGCTTTGAATCTGTAGATGGCTTTTGGTAGTATGGATGTCTTAATGATGTTAATTCTTCCTATTCATGAACACAGTATATGCCTCCATTTATTTGTATCTTCTTTGATTTCTTTTTTTCAGTGCCTTACAGTTTTCTGTGTACAGGTCTTTTACATCCTTGGTTAAATTTATTCCTAGGTATTTTACTTTTGGTGGTGCTATTGGAAATGGAATTGTTTTCTTTGTTTCCCTCTCTGATATTATATAATTGGTATTTAAAAATGCAGCTGATTTCTGAATATTAATTTTGTATCCTGCTACTTTACTGAATTTATCAGTTTAGTAGTTTTTTAGTGGAGTCCTTAGGTTTTTCTATATACAGTATCATGTTATCTGCAAATAATGACAGCTTAGCTTCTTCCTTTCTAGTTTGGAAGCCTTCTGTTTCTTCCTCTTGTCTGATTGCTGTGGCTAGGACTGGTAGTACTATGTTGAGTAAGACTGATAAAAGCAGACATTACTGCCTTGTTCCTGATCTTAAGGGAAATGCTTTTAGTTTTTCCTTCTTGAGTAAAATGTGAGTTATGTGTTTCTCATATATGACCTTTATTACTTTGAGGTATGTTCCCTCTATTCCCACTTTGCTGAGAATTTTCAACATAAATGGGTGCTGGATTTTATCAAATGCCTTTTTGGCATTCTTGGATATGATTATGCGATTTTTATCCTTCATTTTTTAATGTGGTGTACAGTGTTAATTGATTTAAAAATGTTGTACCAACCTTGCATCCCAGGAATAAATCCTACTTGGTTGTGGTGTATGATCTTTTTAATGTATTGTTGGATCTGGTTTGCTAATATTTTGTTGAGGATTTTCCCATGATGTTCATCAGGGGTTTTGGACTATAATTTTCTTTCTTTGTAGTGTGTTTATCTGGTTTTGGAATTAGGATAATTCTGGCCTCACAGAATGAGCTTGGGAGTCTTCCCTCCTCTTGAAAAAATTTTAATAGTTTGAGAAGGATAGTTGTTAGTTCTTCTTTGAACATTTGGTAAAATTTACCTGTAAAGCCATCAGTCCAAGGCTTTTATTTGTTGGAAGTTTTTTGATTACTGTTTTGATTTCACTAGTTGTAATCTGTCTATTCAGATTTTTGATTTAGTCTGGGAAGATTGTATGTTTCTAGGAATTTGTCCAGTTCTTTCAGGTTGTCTTGTTTGTTGGCATATAGTTTTTCATAATGTTTTCTTACAATCCTTTATATTTCTTCAATGTCAGTTGACACTTTTCCTCTTTCAATTCTGACTTTATTTATTTGGGTCCTCTCTCTTTCCTTTTTATGAGTCTGATTAAAGGTATGTAAATCTTGTTTACCTTTCCAAAGGACCAGTTCTTGGTTTTATTGATCTTTTGTATTGTTTTATTAGTGCCCATGACACTTATTTCTGCCCTAATCTTTATTATTCCCTTCCTTCTACTCATTTTGGGCTTTGCTTGTTGTTCTTTTTTTGGTCCCTCTAGATGGAAAGTTTGATTGTCTATTTGAGGTTTTTCTTGCTTCTTGAGGCTGGCCAGTATTGCTATAACTTTCCTTCTTAAGACTGCTTATGCTGTGTCTCATAGGTTTTAGGCTGTTGTGTGTTTATTTTCATTGGTCTCAAAGTAACTTCTGATATATTTCTTGATCTCATTGTTGACGCACTCATTGTTTACTAACTCATTATTTAGCCTTCATATATTTGTGTGTTTTTCAGTTTTTGCCTTTTAATTGATTTCTAGTTTCAGATTATTGTCTTTGGAGAAGATGCTTTATATGATTTAAATCTCAAATTAACTGAGACTAGTTTTGTGTCTTAATATGTGGTTTATACTAGAAAATGTTCCTTGTATACTTGAAAAAAATGTATATTGTGCTGGTTGTGGATGAAATGCTCTGAAAATATCAATTAAATCTCTGTGGTCTGGTGTTTTTTGGTTTAGCTTTTTTTCTGAAAGATATATCCATTCATGCCAATGGGGTGGTAAAATCCCCTACTATGACTGTATTATTTTCCATCTCCCCCATTATGTCCATCAACATTTGCTTTATATATTTAGATGCTCCTATGTTGGGTGCATAAATGCTTACAAAAGTTATATCCTCTTGTGGATTGACTTCTTTATCATTATTTAGTGTCCTTCTTTATCTATTATTAGTTTTTGCTTTAATGTCTATTTTTTCTGATATAAGTAATGCTAGCTCAGCTTTTTTTTTGTTTCCACTTACATGATATATCGTTTTCCATCTCTTTACTTTCAGTCTGTGTGTATCTTTCATTATGAGGTGGGTCTTTGGTAGACAGCATATATATGAGTCTTGTTTTGTTATCCTTTCAGCTACCCTATGTTTTATTATTGGAACATTTAATACATTTACATTTAAGGTGATTATTATTACTGTTGTTGTTAATCCTCAGCCAAGGATATTTTTTCCATTGACTTTTTTAGAGAGAGTGCAAGGGGAAGGGGGGAGAGAAAGAGAGAGAGATATGAGAGAGACACATTGATTGATTGACTCCCACATGCATCCCCATGGGGCTGGGGATCCAACCTGCAACCCAGGTACATGCCTTTGACTGGGAATTGAACCTTTGACCCTTCTGTACGTGGGTTGATGCTCTAAGTGCTGAGCCACACTGGCCAGGGCAAGGTGTTTATTGATTGGTACATATTTACTGCCATTTTATTTTTTAAAACTATGCTCCTGTTTTCTTTTCTTCTTCTCATGAAAGATACTTTAACATTTTTTGTAATACTAGTTTGGTGGTAATGTACTCCTTTACCTTTTTCTTATTTGGAAGCTCTTTTTCCACCTTTAATTTTGAGTATTAGCCTTGCTGGTTAGAGTAACCTTGGTTGTAGGTTCTTTCTTTACATCATTTTGAATATTTTATGCCAATCTCTTCTGGTCTGAAGTGTTTCTATTGAGAAATCAGCTGACAGTCTTATGGGAGCTCCCTGGTAGGTGACTGTCGTACTCTTGCTGTTTTTATGATTCTCTTTGTCTTTTTTTTTAATCCTTACCTAAGAATATGTTTTAAAGAAAGAAAAGGAGAGAGAGAGAGAAGCATCAATGTGATAGAGAAACATCAATTGGTAGCCTCCTGTATGCCCTCTTTGACCAGGGATCAAACCCACAACCTAGGAATGTGTCCTGATCAGTAATCAAACCCGCAGCCTTTCTAAGGTACGAAGTGACACTCCAACCAAGTGAGCTCACGGCTGGGGCTCTCTTTGTCTTTAACCTTTGCCATTTTAATTATGATAAGTCTTTGTGCGGACCTTTTTGAGTTCATCTTATTTAGGCCTCTCTGTGTTTCCTGGACCTGTGTGTCTCTTTCCTTCAGCAGGTTAGGGATGTCTTCAGCCATTATTTTTTTCAAATAAGCTCTCAATTCCTTGGCCTTTGTCTTTTCTCTCTGTTACCCCTATAATGCGTATTCTCTAGTGGTTCCTTAGACTATCCTCATATTTAAAAACTCTTTTTTCCTTTTGTTGCTCTTTTTGTTGCTTTGATTGGGTGTTTTCTGCTACCTTGTCTTTCAAACTTCTGATTTGGTCCTCTTTTTAATGTAGCCTACTGTTGATTCCTTCTAGTGTAGTCTTCATTTCTTACTGTTTTTTCTTTCTTTCATGGATTCTATGCCCTTTTTCATGCTGTTAAGTTCTCACTTTCTTGAGCATCCTTATAATCAATGTTTTGAACTCTGTATCTGGTAGCTTGCTTATCTCCATTTCATTTAGTTCTTTTTCTGGGGATTCCTCCTGGGTTTTTCCTTCTTCTTTTGGGGCATGTTACTTTTTCGGCCTATCTGTATTTGTTTCTGTCTTTTAGGTGGTTCTGCTATGTTTTGGTTTGGTGCCCTTATGTAGTATGTGTCTTGTGAGGTTTAGAGGGGCAGTCTCCCTAATTGCCTGAGCTAGGTACTCCAGTAATGCCCCCTGTGTGAGTTTTGTGAACCCTCCTGTTGTAGTTGAGTCTTGATTCCTGTTGGTCTGTACTCCACTAGCTGTGAGGATCAACTCCAAGCCCAATGTATGAGCTGCTGTGCAGGGCTGGCTCCACAAAACTGAATTCTTCCCAACAGGATCTGCTGTTTATCGAGATCTCCCTTTGTGTGCTGCTTGTGGAGTGAATTGGATTGTGTTCTGATGTGGTTTGAACCACTAGTGTGTTGGTTCTGGGGCTTCTTGGGAAGAGGTCCAGTGCCAGTCGATGTCAGATGTTACCAATGACAGGCCCTGGGCTACCTTTTTGGAGCTACAAAGTGATCTGTATTTGTGGCTGTCTCTGTTTTGCTCGGGTGTGTGTGGGAGTGTCCCAGCTGTGCAGAGGTCAGTTTCCATCAGCCCTGAGCCTAGGGGCAGTTCAGGAAAAGGCCCAAGGCTTTTTGAGATCTTCCTTCACTTGTTAGCTGTTAGGCTCAGTTACTGAAAGAGCCTCTGACAGTATGTGAGTTGCTTGAGAGAGGCTCTTAGTGAATCACCAGCTAGTGTTGAGTGCTGATCACCAGATAGGTACAGATTCAAACTTGGTGCCAGTGATGTGTTTGAGGACACTCAACAACAGTCTCAGGGTACGCCATGGTCAGCCACCACATGCCATGTGCATAGGGCTGGGTCTCAGGGATTCATTGGAGTGAGGCCAGCTGTGTTTATCAGGCCCAAATAACCTTGCATTTGGCCATATGAAGGAAGGACTTTGCCTAGAGTGCATAGAAAAAATGGCTTTCTGCAAGAGGGCACCTGGGTTTCTAGCAGTCTCTCTTCTCTCCTTGGTGGACAGAATCCCTGCTGAAATTCACTTCCAGATATTATATGGGCACCTCCTCTCTGCTCAGCTGCTCTCTCTCTGCTAGAGAGCCTGGTGTGGGGTTTAGATCCCACTTTCCTCAGGGGGGACCTTTGCAGCTGAGATATCTCCCCAGATTCTCAGTTGCTGCATGTGGGTGTAAGGCCAGCCATCACTGCGTGTCCACCTTTTCTACCAGTCTCTATGGGGCTTCTATAAATCCCTGGTTGTAAGACTTCAGTTCAGGTCATTTACAGTTTGATTCATGCCATTTTTTCTACAGTTTAGTTGTAATTCCAATTTGGGAGTGGGAGAAGGTGAGTGCAACTTCCACCTCCTCCACTGCCATCTTCTGGATGTCTCTGAGATTTCTTTATTACTTGAGGTAGGCCTGTAATGCTATGAATTTCTGTCTTAGGAGTGCTTTCGCTGTGTCCCACAGATTTTAGGTTGTGTTTTCATTTGTCTCAAGATAACTTTTGATTTCTTCCTTGATCTCATTGTTAACACATTTACTGTTTAGTAACATGTTATTTAGCTTCCATGTGTGTGTGTTTTTCAAGTTTTTTCCCCCCTGTAATTGACTTCTAGATTTATATCATTGTGGTTAGAGAAGATGATTGATATATTTCAATATTCTTCAATTTATTGAGACTTGTTTTAAATTCTGATATGTGTTCTATCCTAGAAGATATTTCTTGTGAACTAGAAAGATTGTATATTGTGCTGCTTTGGGGTGAAATGCTCTGAAAATATCAATTAAATCCATGTAGTCTAGTGTGTCATTTAAAGCTGCTGTTCCCTTGTTGATTTTTTGTCTGGAAGATCTATCTATTGATGTCAATGGGGTTAAAATCTTTTACTATGACTGTATTACTGTTGATATCTCTCTTTATGTCCATCAAGATTTGCATTATATATTTAGGTGCTTCTATGTTGGGTGCATAATGTTTACAATGGTTGTATCCTCTTGTTGAATTAATCCCTTTACCGTTATGTAATGTCCTTATTTGTTTCTTGTTATAGCCTTTGTTTTAAAGTCTATTTTGTCTGATATAAGTGTGCTACCCTTGCCTTTTTGGTTTTCATTTGCATTAAATATCTTTTCCCATCCTTTTACTTTCAGCCTGTCTGTATCTTTTGTTCTAAGGTGGGTCTCTTGTAGAGAGCATGTATTTGGGTCTTGTTTTCTTATCTTTTGAGCTACCCTATATCTATTGATTAGAACATTGAATCCATCTACATTTAAAGCAATTATTGATAAGTATGTATTTGTTGTCATTTTATTTTTTTTAGCTATATTATCTCATTTTTCCCCCTTTCTTATTCTTATAGAAGACCCTTTAACATTTGTTGTAATACTCATTTGGTGGTAATGAACTCCTTTAGCTTTTTCTTTTCTGGGAAGTTCTTTTTTCATCTTCAATTTTTAATGATAACTTTGCTGGGTAAAGTAGTCTTGGTTGTAGGTCCTTGCTTTGGATATTTCAAGTCAATACCTCTGGCCAGAAATGTTTCTGTTGAGAAATCAGCTGAAAGTCTTATGGGATCTTCTGTGTAGGTCACTACCTGTCTTTCTCTTGTTTTCAAGATTCCCTGTCTTTAAACTTTGCCATTTTAATTATGATGTGTCTTGGTGTGGTCTTCTTTGGGTTCATCTTGTTTAGGAGTCTCTGTACTTCCTGGACATTTGTGTTTTTTTCCTTCACTGGGTTAGGTAATTTTTCAGACATAATTTTTTTAAGTAGGTTATTGATCCCTTGCTCTCTCTCTCCTTTTTCTGGTACCTTTATGATGTGGATGTTGTGATGCTTCATGCTTTACCAGAGGTCCCTTAGACTATCATCGTTTTTCAAAATTCTTCTTCTTTTTTTTATTTTGCTGCTCTGATTGGGTGTTTTTTGCTCTCTTGTCTTCCAAATCACTGATTTGATCCTCTACTTTATTTAGCCTGCTGTTGATTTTTTTCTAGAGGTATTCTTCATTTCAGATATTGTATTCTTCATTTCTTATAGGTTCTTTTCATGGTTTCTATTTTTTTTTTTAATGTTTATTTTCTTTTGTGTAAATTCTCACTGAGTTTATTTATTCTTCCCCTATGTTCCTTGAAAATTCTTGGAACAGTTTTCTGAACTCTGTATCTGGTAGCTTGCTTCCCTTCATTTCATTTGGGTTGTGGTTTTTTTCCTGGGTATTTCTCCAGTTTTTTCATTTGTGAGTTTATTTCTGGGATCTCTGTTCAGTTCCATTGATCTGTTTGTTTATTCTTTTGCAAACTGTGTGAATTACTGTAGGTTTATATTAAGTCTTAAACTTGGATAGTGTCAGTTCTCCTACTTTATTCTTTAATATTGTATTGGCTTCTCTTGATCTGTTGCCTTTCCATATAAAGTTTAGAATTTAGATTGTTGATATACACAAAATAACTTGCTGGGATTTTGATTGGGATCACACTGAATCTAAAAAGCAAATTGGCAAAAACTGATACCTTAACAATATTGAATTTTCTTATTGCAGTTGTTCCTTATACATAAGCAATGAACAAGTAGAATTTGAAATTTTACACACACCATTTGCATCAACACCCAAACTCTCAATACTTATATATTAATCTAATTAAATATGTACAAGGTCTATGTGAGGAAAAGTACAACATTCTGATGAAAGAAATCAAAGAAGATATAAATAAGTGGAGAGATATTTCATGTCCATGGATAGGAAGGAACTGCTTTCATGTTATTTAACATTTTCTTTGCACTTGCCATGTTTTGTTTATATAGCAAAAAACTAAGTGCACAGGGACTGTTTTCTGTCATATAATTCTTGTGTTACAAGATTGAAGAGTCTTGTGTTACTACCCTAAGAGTTCACTATTATGGATTCCTTTTGGACTCATTATGTTGGTTCCCTTTTAAGTAGCATCTTAGGTAATCTTTTGGGTTATTTGTTTCAGTTGAAAAATTTAACAAGGTTGTTAGATTCTTCCCATAGACCTTACTGACTTAGCTGCAGCAACCAAAGCAGATCTCTCTTAGCATCCTAGAGTCTTCTTATATATAATATCATAAAAAGGTCACACACACTGGACTTCAGTCCAGTTTTGTCACATAGTTGCATAGTTTCAATCATGTTATATAATCTCTCTGAGCCTCAATTTAGTTATTTGGAAATGGTGACAGTATCTTCTTTTTGGGTTTGAAGATTATAGTGTCTTGCACATAATAGGCATTTAATAAAATGGCAACTATTTTTATCTTGAGCATTTTGTTCGTTGACTGCTTACATGAGTACTCTTCTTTATGCTTGTCTAGTTCTCACACATACAGAAGTGAGTTATATCAGCATAGAGATATAACTTCAGCCATTTGTAAAATCTTTAAATGTTTTCCTTTTTTTTTTTTTTAAACAATAGAAACTACATATTCAATACCTAATCGATTGAATGCCATCTTGAAAATATTTGAGAAACAGTCAAATATGTTAGAGAGGTAAGTTTTGAAATAATTTTTTCCCGATTAAAAAACTGAATACATATTTTATTTTATTTTATTTTATTATTTTATTTTATTATTATTTATAATCTTTATTGATTTCAGAGAAAGGAAAGGAGAGGGAGAGAGAGAGAAGCATCAATGATGAGAGAGTCATTGATCGAGCCCGCAACCCGGGCATGTGCCCTGACCGGGAATCCAACCCCGATTGCCTGGATCCCAGGTCGACGCTTAACTGCTGAGCCACGTCTGGCCGGGCTACATATTTATTTTAGAAAAATTGGAAATATAAAGAAGAAAATAACATCACTGTTAAACATTTTGTGTTCTTACATCAATATTTATGATATGCATAATTTTAAAACTTAAAATTATAATCACACAGAATGTAAAATTGTATAGTTACATTGTGAAATAGTATGTCAATTCTTCAAAAAATTAAAAATAGAATTACTATATGATTTAGCAATTTCATTTCTGGGTATATACCCCCCAAGTTGAAATTAGTATCTTGAAGAGATATCTATACACACATATTCACTGTAGCATTAATCACAAGAGTAAAAAAGTAGAAGTAACCAAGTGTCCAACAATGAACAAAAGGATAAAGAAAATGAAATATATACATACAATGGAATATGACTCAGTCTTAAAAAGGAAGGAAATTCTAGTTCATGGTACCACCTGAATGAACATTGAGGACATTATGTTAAGTAAAATAAGCCAGTCACATAAAGACAAACATTTTATGATTTTAGCTATATGAGATAGATAGTGTAGTCAAATTCATAGATACAGAAAGTAGAAAAGTGGTTTCCAGGGGTTGGGGAGAATGTTACTTGTATATATACTCTTCACTTATTGATAATTCTTTGTAAGGTTATAATTATTTTTAAGTAAATGTTTTAAACATATTCAGAAAGTACATATCACTCAGTGTTTAAAAATATTTTATTTAGATTCAACATTGAAAATTTGGGAAATTTAACATGATCAGGTTTTCTAGTTATAAGACCCAGTGATCAAGAATCATAGGAAAGTATAAAGAAAATGTAAAGAAAATGATGTTCATCCCTAGCCTGTTTAGCTCAGTGGTTAGAGTGTCAGCTTTCGGACTGAAGGATCCCAGGTTTGATTCTGGCCAAGGGCACATACCTTGGTTGCAGGCTTGATCCCTGGCCCCAGTCAGTGCATGTGCGGGAGACAACCAGTCAATGTGTCTTTCTCACATCGATGTTTCTCTGTCCCTCTCTCTCCCTTCCTCTCTGAAAAACAATGGAAAAAAATATCCTCAGATGAGGATTAAAAAAAATGTATGATGGCTTGGCCATCGTGGCTCAGCTGTTGAGCACCGACTTATGATCCAGGAGTTTGAGGTTCGATTCCCAGTCAGGGCACATACCCAGGTTGTGGGTTCAGTTCCCAGCAAGGGGTGTGCAGGAGGCAGCTGATCAATGACTCTCATCATTGATGTTTCTATCTCTATCTCTCTCTCCCTTACTCTCTCTGAAATCAGTTAAAAAATATATTAAAAAAAAATGATGTCCAGGGAAACTGCTAAAAATGGCACTAAAGGACTTATGGCTTGTATTCATTAATGGTCAGATTTTTGGTATGTAATTCAGTTAGGTTCTATTTGTCATTTCCCCTTTTAATCTTTTTAGAATTCTCCCTATTAGAAGGGTAGGGTCAGAATTTGCACAGCTTTGCCAGATGAAAGCTTTAACATTTTCTAAGGGCATTCTTAAAGGTGGTGGTTAGTTTCCATGAATATTCTTTCCATTGAACCAGGGTATTAAAACAGATATGTATACTATTATTTATTCTATCTTCTCACGTTAGGCTATTGGTACTAGTTACAGCTAGTTTTAGAATTCTTGGATGTAAAAGCAAGATGTGGGAAGGACTAACTGAAGGGGTTACTTTAAAGAGAGAATTTTCAACTTGAATTGTCTGATTCTCAACTAGCTTCATACAATTGTCTGGTTAGAATATGTTTTGTATATTTCTTTCAAAGTCACTGTGGATGACCTACAGTTCTTTGTGGTGGCTAAGGTTAT
Organism: Miniopterus schreibersii; assembly: GCF_964146895.1. Classification (NCBI taxonomy): domain Eukaryota; kingdom Metazoa; phylum Chordata; class Mammalia; order Chiroptera; family Miniopteridae; genus Miniopterus; species Miniopterus schreibersii. The sequence goes on along the minus strand of NC_138101.1, from coordinate 114,466,518 downwards.
ATTAGTTATACAATTGGTATGTTGAAAAAGCATATCTTGTGGAATAATGTCACAAAGCCTATTTTTTAACATTCTTTGTGTTCATTTATATTTGCTATTTGGAGCTAATTTCCTTCCTGCTCCTGAATAAAAATTAGGCTTTTATGATTACTCTTAAAGAATAATTAATTTAAATTTAAGTTATAAACACTGCACTAAATTGAAAATTAATATTTCTGGTCAAATATTATAGTCAATATTTTAACTTCTATTCAAAGTTAAGACTTTTATTCCTCTCCCTCACCCCAGCATCCCAGCTGGAGCCCCCTGGGAGATGTGGTTGGCTTTTCTCTTTTATTACCTCCATTCCCACTAAGTAGTTGTGGTTTCTGTTCTTCATGTGTTTGGAAAAAGAGGGAAGAAAGATAAGGTATACAGGAAAGGTCTTGATTTTCGCTGCCTTCCTTCTCTTTAATTGAAGACAACATATAACACATTTTCTGAATATTCTATTTAAAGTGCCTCTTGAGGCTTGAAATAAGGTTAATCGTATTCGTCCCTCCCTTAAGGGTATGGATAGGGCTCAAGACACCAGATAGCTCTCTACAAAGAAATATTCTTTCTAAATCTTCTTTCCCAACCCTTTCATATTGTTCATATTGGTGAAAGGTTTTAGTGCTCTTCCTTGACTGCACATTTTTTTTTCAAGTGTTAATAGTCATCTGCCTCACCTCTTACTTTGATATATAATACTTTGGGCTTAGGGCCTCAGTTGATGCACCCATTTAACAACTTATTTATATACTTTACATTCTGTTAAAATAAACATGGGTGTGACAGATGTCTTAGTGTGGTTTTAAGCTTAAAACTTCAGAACTATAATAATACAAGTATCACAAACATAGAAATTTGATTATGTACATTTGTTTTGCACTTACTAAAATTTTTTGAATACTAATTTAAAAAGGTTTCTTTGTTAAATTTTTGTTTTGGTCAGCATTTTACATAGTCAGTCAGAGAGACAGTAATAAATTATTGTTCAAAATTCACATGACTATCTTAAGGAAGTGGAAAATAATTAAACTATCATTTTTTAATTTTTGTAAATCATTACACATATCTTTGAAGTCATTGAACTGTAAAATTACACTAAAGTTTTTAGAACATACTGAATTTATTGAACTTCTACCATGTAGCTGAGTGCTTGGATCAAAATCCCAAATCAAATTAGTCTGAGCAAAAAACATTTTATTACTAAGATTATGGATATCTCATTGAATCTAAAAATAGCAATATGGCTCAGTCTCAGAAAAAAGTGTAAATCAGAACTTGAACACTATCAAAATACTTAAATTTATTATTATTTTGTATTAGTTTCAGGTATACAGTTTGGTGGTTAAACAACCATAAAATTTACAAACTGTTCCCACTGATTTCCATTACCCACCAGCATCATACATATTTATTACAATATTTTTTTACTATCTTTTTATGCTGTACTTTACAACCCCATGACTGTTTTGTAACTACCAATTTCTACTTCTTAATCCTTTTACCTCTTTCATCCAGCCTCTCAACCCCCATCCCCTCTGGCAACCATCAGCCTGTTATTTGTATCTGTGAGTCTGTTTCTATTTTGTTTGTTCATTTATTTTGTTCTTTAGATTCCACATATAAGTGAAATCATATGGTATTTATCTTTCTCTGACTGACTTATTTTACTGACCATAATACCCTTGAGGTCCATCTATGCTGTTGCAAATGGTAAGATTTCAATTATTTTTGGCTAATATATATATATATATACACACACACACACACATACACACATACATATACACCACAACATCTTTATTCACTCCTCTACTGATGGGCATTTGGGTTGCTTCCATATCTTGGCTTTGTAAATAGTGCTGCAACACACAAGGGTGGATAAATTCTTTCAGATTAGTTTTCCAGGTTTCTTAGGATATATTCCTAGAAATGGGATCACTGGGTCATATAGCAATTCCATATTTAATTTTTTGAGTAACCTCCATACTGTTTTCCGTAGTACTAATCTGCATTCCCATCAACAGTGCAGAAGGGTTCTCTTTCTTCCAAATCCTTGCCAACACTTGTTCATTGATTTATTTATGATAGCCATTTTGACAGGTGTGAGGTGATATCTTATTGTGGTTAATATATGGTAAAGGAAACAAGAACATACAATGGGATAAAGACAATCTATTCAATAAGTGGTGCTGTAAAATTGGACAGACACATGCAAAAAGAAAAAAAAAAGAAAAAGAAAAGAAACTAGACCACTTTCTTATATCATACACAGAATAAACTCAAAATCAATAAAAGACTTAAATGTAAGACTCAAAACCATAAAACTCCTAGAAGAAAACATAAGCAGTAAAATCTCTGACATTTCTCTTAGCAATACTTTTTCTGATATATTCCTTGGGCAAGGAAAACCAAACAAAAAATAAACAAATGGGACTACATCAAACTAAAACATTTTTGCACAGCAAAGATAACCATGAACAAAATGAAAAAACAATCTATTGAATGGAAGAAGATATTCATCAATGATACATCTGATAAGGGGTTAATATCCAAAATTTAGAAAGAACTCATACTACTAAATACCAATAAACCCCACAAAACATTCAACTAAAAAATGGGCAGAGGACTCGAATAGACATATTGCGAAAAAGGACATACAGATGGCTAATAGACATACAAAAAGATGCTCAAGATACTTTTTGTACCCCATACATAGGCTTTATTTTCTCCCATTGCAGACCCCTTCTTTTCTTTTTTCCATTAATTTTTTTTTTTTTTTTGCCCATAGGTGGGAAGCCATCCATGACTGCTGTTAATTTCTAAGGTTTAATCTTTCAGCTTTAGTCACTATGAGGGATAATATTTGAATTTTTTAAGTCTAAAATTCCTTGGTGAGAATATCATTAGTGCAGCTGGAGACAGGTGCCTATTTTGGGACCAATCAACTCTAGTCAAAGACTTATGGTCATATAAGCTCTCTCAAGAATTATGTTGATTCAGAGTGGTGGGGGCAGGGGGTTCTCCCAAAAAGGGGTAGGGTCTATTTCTGAGATACTTAGTAATGAGCAGAGTAATGAGATAAAAGCCATGCTTATATAGGGTAACATATAGAAAAAAATAATTTTTATTTTGTTATTATGCATGAATCATACAGTGGCAAGATAGGGCAATCATGCTAGGTGGGTTTTTTTTTGGTATTTGTTGTTGTTGTTGTTGTTTTTTGGCTAATCTATTCATGAGGATCTGGTCAAGCTATTGGTCTAGCTATTGGTCTGTGAGTAGTGGGAAGTGGAAAAGTAAGTATAGACCCAGGGGACCTTGAAAAGTTATTTCTTCAATTATGGGACAAATTGGGATTCCAATTAAAGATAAGATTAAAGGATGGTTTGTGAAGGCATACAGCTTCTTTGAGAACAGAATGCTGAAAGCTAGAGTACAGCGGTGGTGATGAAGTTATCAACATTGGTTAGAACACTGCCCATCACCAGAATCATGTGTAGTCCTGACGGGAAAGCAGGCCTATTAAGAAATCTATCGTAATGTTTTCTCTAAGAAGGCATATGGTCAGAAGTAAGGTTAGTAGGCTGTTTTACCTTTCCAATTGTCTTTAGCTCAGATATTTGTATCATAGGTGGTTACATCAAAAATGGAGTCATATTAACTCCAATGTGGCAAATTCAGTCTTGAATGAATTTCAGTGGTCATCTAGGGCATGGCAAGGCAAAGGCATCCATCTGGCCAAAAAATGACAGAGTCTTCACACCATTCAAAAAACTAAATTTAATGTTGATTACAGACCTAAATGTAAGAAAACAAAGTTATAAATATAGGGAAATGCATTTGACTCTATCAAAATTTGAAACATTTTGTTCAAAAAATGAATCAAAGTTTATAGATAAGCCATGGACTGGAAGAAAATAATTGTGCATATACAAGGCAAAGGAGTGACAATAAGAATATATAATTCCATAAAAAGGCAAACAACCCTCAAAAACCAGGCAAAGTGTGTATGTACACACACACACACACATACACACACACACATATATATAATTTAAGGAAGAGACAAAAAAAGGCCAATGAACATTTTAGAAGATGCTCAGTCTGACTTGTGATCAGGGAAATGCAAAGCAAAACAAGCAACAATACATTTTCTACCATCAGTTTAACAAAAAAGTAAAAGTTTTTGAATATCAAGTTTTGACAGAGATAGAATATTATGAATACCTTAAAATGCTAATACAATAGGAATTGCCTACACTCAATGATGATTTAAAAAAAAACACTACATGTTTTTATTGATTTCAGAGAGAGGAAGGGAGGAGGAGAGATAGAGAGAAACATCAATGATGAAAGAATCATTGATCAGCTGCTTCCTGCACTGATCAGGCCCACAACCTGTGCATGTGCCCTGACCTAGAATTGAACCATGACCTTCTGGTTCATAGGTCGATGTTCAACCACTGAGTCATGCTGGCTGGGCTCAAGGACATTTTAGCATGGTTTACCAATAACAACAAGAATGTATACCTTAAGGAGTTGAAGATGGTGGTAGATTAGGTGAAAGCAATATACTCTTGCTCCCTGCACCAAACCAGAGATAACAGCTAAAACTTAGAACAGTTAATCTAAATTAACAACAGAAAGGTGCCTGAATAGGAGTATATATATCAAGGATTGAAAAACAGAAGCTACACTGAGACTGGTAAGAAGAGAGGTGTGGAAAGGGCTTGTCCCTGCATACAGGGGCAGCAGCTTTAGTCAGAGAAATACTGTGGCTGCAAGAGGGCCCCCCGGGGGGAAAAGAGAGGTCTCAGTCCCATACCAGGACCCCCAACCCAGAAAACCAGGGCCTGAAAGAAGAGCCTGCATAACATTTGGCAGTAAAAAATAAGTGGAGAATTGGCCCACTGGAAAGGGGAGGAAGTCTGCCTGAACCAGGGTATTCTCTGTAAAGGATACTGCAGAGGGACTTGCTCTGAGGCACTCACGCGGGGCTCTGGAAGAGGGAAGGAGACTCAGGGTGTACGGAAGCCAGAAGGGGAAGATCAAGGTGGCATAGCACTATAGACCAGAAAGGCAGGCTTCTGAGGTCCCAGTCCCTAGCCAACACCCCAAACCATCCCCAGACACCATCTCCCAGGGCCCAGCACTTTTATTCTTATAGCACTAACTAGAGAAAGTGCACTAACCCTGTCCTCTAAATACTAGTGACACCACCCTGCTGAGCTTGAGTCTGGCATAAAGTACTAAGCTGTACCCAAAAGAGACCTGAACAGTGCTTTTTCCTCTGGAGAAACTATAGACAGCCTAGATGAACTTTGAACTGAGTGGCTGGGGAATAAGGGCCAATATTCCCCTCCTCCCATGGGGAAGGCGGGCACAATCCCCAAAGGGCCTCAGGCTACAGGCAGCTGAGAAATAAGGGGGAAGCATGCACTTGCAAGCCTCCCTTCAGGATCTTTGGCCAGGCCTCGCCAAGCTAGGAAGGCAGCTGCTAACTAACCTGCCAAGGTCCTGTGCCACCCCCAACAAGGGACTGCCCAAAGTTGTATTCCCAAGGCTGGATTGGCATTTAAAACCTGCCTGCACCACAAGCCAAATGCAGACCCACAGCTGGAGCAAAGTGCAAACCAGAACTGGGACTTTGGAGGCCCACTCCTCAGAAGCCTTCATGAGGGCCTCTGGCAGTGAGATGCAGGGATAGAGCAGTGCGACAGCTCCACTGAAAAGAGCTGGTGCAACCCCAACCAGAGGGCGCAGGCTTGTGCTATCACTCCAAACCCCACCTACACCACCCTGGGAAAAGGGGTCATGAATCAGAACTGTGAAATTTGGTGTGACCTACTAGGAGCCGCCCTTCAAGACCTCTGGTGGGGTGCCGATGAGACGTAAAACAAGTGACTAGCTTCCTTCTTGAGAGCTGAGGACCTGCAGCATTTCCAACAAGAGGCCACCTGGATTTGTGTTCCCAAAACCTGCCCATACCACCAGCTGAGTGTAGACTGAAAGGGGAGAGGAGTTGTAGGTCAGAACTGGGGTATCTGGAGCCACCCCCTTGGAAGGCTACATTAGAGCCTCTCACAGTGAGCTGCAAGGGGAGAGGGGCATGACAAACTCTCTCCCACCCCCAACAAGAACCAGTGTCACCCCAAGCAGAGTGGGCAGCTGTGATCTACTACTCCAAGCCCCACCTACACTGTCCTGCAGGTGCAGCCTCACAGGGTAAAGGGATCACAAATCAGAACTGTGAAATCTGGTATATTCCCCCAGGAGCCCCCCTTCCAGAGCTCTGGCATGGAGCTTCAAGGAGAGCACCTACCTGCCCTCTTGAAGGTGAAGGACCCTCACCACCTCAGTCAAAGGGTGGATTAGAGAAGCATCCCCAGATTCTGCTGGCAACACCCTGCTAATCTCAGATCCACTGCGGGAAGGGGGTGCAAAGCAGAGCTTGGACATTGGACTTGACTCACTTGGAGCACTACAACAAGGCCTCTGGCAGAGCACTGCAGAGACAGAAGGAAGCCAGCAGCACTCTCCTTCTCCTCCCAAGGGAACGTGAAACCCCAAGTGGAGGGAGGTAGCCTTGTTCTCTTCCTCCAAGCTTTGCCTGAATATCCCTGCTGAGGAAGCCACACAGAGGAAAGGGAACATATCCCAGAGCTGGGGCATCTGGTGCTATCCCCCCTCAGAGCTTCCCTTCAGGGTTTCTGACAAGGAACTGCTGAGCTAGAAGGCAAACAGCTAGTTCTCCTTTTGAGGTCTGAGATCTTGTGTGACTCCATTCAAAGGGAGGATTAGATTTGCACTTCCATCTCCAGCTGGCTCTATCCTTCTAAGCTCTATTCTGTGGGATGGAAGTCGATCCCACCCACAAATGGGCCAACAACAATCAGCTCCCAGTCACAAGAGGGTCCACATAACCCACACAAGGGACATTAATAGAGCATTCAGCTCAGGAGTTCAAGGAGACTTTATCACTGTGTCTGACATAGGCCATCTCATAAAGACTGAGTGTCATTGTAGTTCTATCTTAGACATAAGAACAAAAAGAAAGAGACAGCTAAAATGGGGCAACAAAGAAACTCCAAAATAAAGAGAAGGAAAAATCTCCAGAAAAAGACCTTGATGAGATGGAGATAACCAAGTTATCAGAAACAGAGTTCAGAGTAATGGTTATAAGATGCTCAAGGAAATTAGTGAAAACCACAAGACACTTAATGGGACCATTCAGGAACTTAATGGGAAATACAAAAAACCTAGTGAAAACTATATTAGCATAATAAAAAAAAAGACATAGGTACTATGGATAAGAGCTAGGCAGAAATAAAGAATACTGTATCTGACATCAAGAATATGCTGGAAGGAATTAAAAGCAGGCTCAGTAAAGCAGAGGACTGAATAACAGAATTGAAGATAAGGTAGAAAAAAACAATCAGAGCAGCAAAAAGAATACTTAAAAGGCATGAGGACAGTTTAAGGGAACTTTGAGACAACTTAAAACATACAACATCTGCATCATAGGGGAACCAGAGGGGTAGGAAAGTGATCAAGGGATAGAGAACCTATTTGAAGAAATAATCAAAGAAAAGTTCCCTAGCATGGTGAAAGAAAGTGCTACAGAAATTCATGAAGCACAGAGAGCCCTAATCAAGATGAACCCCAAAAGACCCACACCAAGATATATCATAATTAAAATGGCAAATGGCAAGGATAAAGAGAAATATGAGGGCCGCAAGAGACACACAATCAGTGACCTACAAGGGAGCACCCACCCATAAGGCTCTTAGTGGATTTCTCAACAGAAACACTTCAGGCCAGAAGGGATTGGCATGAAGTTCTCAAAGTGACGAAAAGCAAGAACCTGGAACCAAAACTGCTCTATCCAGCAAGGCTATCGTTCAAAATAGATGGTGAAATAAAGAGCTTTCCAGATAAAAGAAGGCTAAAGGAGTTCAGTACCACCAAGCCAGCATTGCAAGAAATGCTAAAAGGACTGCTTTAAGAAGAAGAAATATAGAGAGTAAGGCACATAGGCATGAAGGGGAAAAATGGCATTAAACAAGTACATATCAATAATTACCTTTTTTTTGTCTCCTCATTTTGGCTGCCTCTTTTGGTTTGTTTGTATGTATTAGGTAAATCTGCTTGGACTCCCATTCTTTTGGAATGGTCTATGGTTCACGGCAGTTATACACAGTTTTTGACTGGCCTTGAGTTTCACACTTTCAATGATCCACAGCTTGTGACTCCCTCTGTGTTGGGAAAGGACCAAGATGTGCACCAAGGTCTGTTTTTCCAAGTCCCATGTACAGAGGCAGGTCAGGCAAAGGCATAAAGCACTCAGTGATTTGCCTTTGTCTGTAGGCTGATTTTTATCTCTTAATAAGCCTCAGGCTGTAGACCACAAAGTGTAAATTCCACAGGGTGGGATGAGAGGTATTCCAACAGGGTGGGGTAATTGCTTCCCCCCCCCCAGACAAAACCTGCCAGGACGGTAAAGGTCTGCCTGAGAAAGATGTCCTCTGCAGTACTGACCCTTTCTGCAAAGGGTCAACTCAGGAATCCAGATTGCCACCCTCTGATCTCTTTCCCCAGAGCCAGCATCTCTGGATTTTCCTCATACCACTCTTGTCTGCTCTACCCTCCATCCACCAGAGCCCAAGGTGAATGGCTGCATACACAATTTTGTGCATTAGTCCTTTAAGAAGGTGCCTGCATTTCAGCCACCTCTCCTTGGCAGACAGAAACCCTGTTGTTTTTCACAGCCAGATGTTATGTGGGCACCTTTCTCATTTTTGGTGCTCTGGGCTGGTGAGCCCAGCTTTGGGTTTAGATCTCATAGTTCTCAGTGAATACCCCCCACAGAGGAGATATCCATCTTGACCTTCAACTGCTGCCTCTGGGAGCCAGGCCAGCCCTCTCGTACCTCCTTACTTCCTACCAGTCTCTGTGTGGTCTCTACTTTAGGTCCTTGATTATGAGAGTCCTCTCCAGGTAGTCTTCAGCTGATTTTTCAGGATGGCTTTTTTCTATTTTAGTTGTAATTCCAGCTTGGCCCTGAGAGAGTGTTAGTGTAGCTTCCACTTAAGTCTGCCATATCTTGGAATTATTGATTTTTAAGAGACAGAGAAAAATTTGGAGAGAGACACGTTGATGTGAGAGAGAAACATTGTTTGGTTGCCTCCCATATGTGCCCCAACTGTGACTAAAACTTAGAACCTAGGTATGTCCCCTGACCTGGAAGTGGACCCACAACCTTTTGGTATATTGGATGATGCTCCAACCAACTGAGCCATCCAGCCAGGGCATAGACTTAATAATTTTAAAATGGCAAAACTCTCCAAATTGTTCTACAGATTCAATGAAATCTCTATCAAAATCCCCTTTCTTGCATGACTTGACAAGCTGATCCTAAAATTCATGTGGAAACACAAGAGACCCAGAATGACCAAAGAAATCTTAAGAAGAACAAAGTTGGAGGAGTCATACTTATTTGATTTTAAACTTAATACAAAGCTATAGTAATGAAGACAATGTGGTACTAGCATAAAGATAAACCTTTATAAATGAATGGTATAAACCGAATGTTCAGAAATAAACCCTTACACCTATTGCCAATTTATTTTCAACAGGGAGGCCAAGACAATTCATTGAGAAAGAATAATATTTTTAAAAACTGGTATTGGATAACTGGATATTCATATGCAAAAGAATGAAGTTTGATCTTTTTTTCATGCCATGCACTAAAATTAACTCAAAATTATCAAAGACCTAAATTTAAAAGCTAAAACTATAAGCCTCTTAGAAGAAACAGAGAAGTAAATCTTTGTGACCTTGATTTAGGTAATGATTTCTTAAATAGGACATCAAAAGCACAACCAACAAAAGAAAAAATAGAAAAATTGAACTTTATAAAAATTAAAGACTTTTGTGCTACAAATGATACCATTAAGAGCATGAAAAGACAACTTGTAGTATATACAAATCATATATCTGATACCAGACTTTCATCCAGAATATACAAAGGACTCTTACCCCTCAATAATAAAAAGATAAATAACACCACTTTAAAATGGCCAAATTAGCCCTGGCTAGGTGTAGACATTTTCCCAAATAGCATATGCAAATGGTCAATAAGCACACGAAAAGATGCTCAACATGATTACTCCTTAGGGAATTGCAAACCAAACTATAATGATATTACTTCACACCCCCTAGGATAGCTATAATAAAGATAGACAATAACAGTTGTTGGAAAAGATGTACAGAAATTAGGGCCCTCATACACTGCTGGTGGCAATTTAAGTGGTACTTCTGCTATGAAAAATAGTTTTTCCATTTTTCAAAATGTTAAATATATAGTTAACATATGACCCAGTAAGTCTATTCCTAAGTTATGCCTGAGAGAAATGAAAACATGTTCACACAAAAACTTGTACATGGATGTTCATAATAGCATTATTTATAATAGTCAAAAAGTGGCCCAAATGTCCATAAGCTGATGAATGGATAAATAAAATGTGTATATCCATGAATGGAATATTATTTGGCAATAAAAAGGAACAAAGTACTAATAAATGCTACAACATGGATGAACCTTGGAAACATGTTAAGTGTATGAAACCAGCCTCAAAAGACCACATATTGTATAATTCTATTTATATGAAATATCCAGAATAGGCAAATCTATAGAGACAGAAGGTAGATTAGTGGCTGCCAGGACTGAGGCAACGCTAGGAGGAATGGGCTGTGACTGCAAATGGGTATAGAGTTTCTTTTTGGAGTAATTAAAATGTTCTAAAATTAGATAGTAGTAATAGTTGATCAACTTGGTGAATGTATTAAAAGCCATTGAATTGTGCATTTAAAATGAGTGAATTGTATGGTATGTTAATTATCTTAATAAAGCTTTGAAAATTCTGATTATAATAGATAAGCAACTTATTGGTAAAAAAAAAAATGTATAGTTTATCCTTATTATGGAATAGTTGTCTTCAAACTGCCGCCTGTGAGTCAAATCTAGCTTCCAGCTTGTTTTTGAAAATAAAGTTTTATTGGAATATAGTAAAACCCACTCATTTACCTATCATCTGTAGCTGCCTTTGTAGAGTTGGGTAGGAGTGACAGAGATGTTATGGCCTGCAGAATCTAAATTATTTACTATTTGACTCTTTACAGAAAGAGTTTGCCAAGCCCTGCTATGGAATAAGAAGTGGTATTTATTTTTATTTTTATCTTTTAAGAAGTGGTATTTATCCCACATATGAGTGAAATCAGATGTTGTGTCTGACATTTGGCATAGCATGATATTCTCAAAGTCCATCAGGTTGTTGTAAATGGCAATATTTCATCTTTTCTTATGGCTGAGTAGTAGTCCATTGTACATATGTACCACCTCTTTTATTTTCACTCTCACTATTTTTTTTATCTTTATTGATTTCAGAGAGAGGAAAGGAGAGGGAGAGAGAGATAGAAACACCAATGATGAGTCATTGATCGGCTGCCTCCCGAATGCCCCCTGCTAGGGATCGAGCCCGCAACCAGGGCACGTGCCCTGACCGGGAATCAAACCCCGATAGCCTGGATCCCAGGTCTATGCCCAACCACTTAACCATGCCTGGCCGGGCTTCACTCTCACTATTAATTAATTATTTTTAAATTGAATTTATTGGAGTGACATTGGTTTATAAAATTATATAGGTTTCAGGTATATAATTCTGTAATAAATCATCTGTATTGTATAATTATATATTATTAATATTATAATTCTATAATACATCATATTGTATTGTGTGTTTACCTATACCACATCTTCTTTATCCAATCATCTATTCAAGGATACTTTGGTTGTTTCCATGTCTTGGCCACCCTGAGTAATGCTGCAATGAAATGGGGGTACATATGTCTTTGTGAATAAATTTTTTCAAATTTTTCAGATAGATACTCATATGTGGATATAAAACTGAAAGCAGCAAATGAACAAACAAGAAAATCAAACCAACAAAAGCTAACAGAAACAGACAACAGTATGGTGGTTATCAGAGGGAATGCAGTGGTGGCGGGTAGTAAAGGGTAAAAGTGGTAAAATATATGGTGACAGAAGATTATTTGACTTTTCATGATACGTAATCTTCCTAAAGAAGATTTGCAGAGTTGGGTAGTAGTGATAGAGATGTTATGGCCTGCAGAAGATTATGTATCATAGAAATGAACACTTGAAAACTATGTAATCTTATTAACCAATGTCACCTGAATAAATTTAACAAAAAGGAAGAAAAAAATTAAAAATGAATCTTGTTGGAGCCCTGGCCTGTGGTTCAGTTGGTTGGAGCATTGTCCTGTACACCAAAAGGTTGAGGGTTTGATTCCTGGTCGGAGTGCATATGAGAGGCAACCTATTGATATATCTCTCTCATACCGTTTTTTTCCTCTCTTTACCCTTTCCTCTCTCTCTAAAATCAATAAACATATCCTTGGGTGAGGGTGAAAAATAATGAATCTTGTTAAGTTAAAAAAAAGAAAGAAAGAAGCAGTATTTAAAAGAAGGGAGATAGATCTATGTTTATCTATAAATAGATCTCAGAAATTGTGTTAAGTAAAAAAAAATAAGTTGAGAACAATATATATAGCAATGTCATTTATGTGAAAAAATACAACAGACAACTAACCCACTAATAAAAATTATAGAATCTAATAGGTACATGCAGTATTATATAAATTCATGGAACAAGTTCTGGAAAGATATACAGCAATCTAATATTATCTCTAAGGAGAGCATTGAATGTTTGGAATGGTGGTCAAAGTGTACACTAATCTTATTTGTTATATTTAAAAAATTTTTTACAAAGAATATGTATAAGTTTGTCACATAAAAAATATAAATAGAATTGTAATATATTATATATATTTTTAATTTATTTCAGAACTAAGAATGATAAAACTTTGTTAGAAACTGTAAGTATAGCACTCTCAGTTTGAAATTGCACTTTGCCTTTGTAGTTAATAAATTCTAGAAATTGTCAGAATAAATAATCTTAAAGATCCAATGCTTACTAGTTTATTCAAGAGATTTCTATGCATATGTGAGCTGGAAAGCTTTGTTTATTCTTTTGATTTTGCTGGACCTTATTATCTCTCAGAAATACTTCACTTATGAAATATTGAACTGTAGTATCTCTCAGTGTCCTAAACTTAAATTCATTGTCACTTCTAGTTCCTTTACCTCTTTCTGCCTCAATTACAACTTCACTTTACAGATTAGTACCAATGGTTCATTATTTTCATGAGTTAATGAATACTTTCTTACTTTAATAATTAAGTACCCAAATAAGTTCTCTATATTGAGATGTTGCTTTTCATTGTTACTAAAATTATAATATTTGTTTTTAGAAATACAAACAGATACAAAATGATTTCCAAGTGCTGTCAGAGGAGAAATTGGCGCTGGAACATGAACTACAAAAGTTGAGGAATACAGAGGTTAGTTAAATTTTGTGTCTGAAAATGGCATATAGTACCTAAAAAGCCTTATTATAATAAAATAGCAATAAAATATATTTAAGTGTTTTATTATACATTTTCAATATTAATAACTGGTAACACCTGTGTTTTAAAAACCTAAAACGTGCCCGGCTGGGTGTCGCTCAGCGGTTGAGCGTCAACCTAGGATCCAGGAGATCAGGGTTCGATTCCCAGTCAGGGCATATGCCTGGGTTGTGGGCTCGATCCCCAGTCAGGGGCTTGCAGGAGGTGGCAGATCGATGACTCTCTCATCATTGATGTTTCTATCTCTCTCTCTCCCCCTCTCCTTTCCTCTCTCTGAAATCAATAAAGATACATTAAAAAAAACCACACCAACCTAAAACAATGCTGTATTTAAATTATACTAGCTATGAAAAGAAAAAAGATGCTATGAAAAGCAGACTAAATTTTAAACATTCTGAAAGACATTTCTATGCCCAAAATTTAATTTGTTAAAACACCAATAAATTAGGGTTTTTAAATATACTTTAAATTTGCAATTATATAATGTGTGTCCCAGTTCACTATACCAAGTAGAGTGAATAGAACTATCTAGGATAAAATTTTTCTCCTAATTTTTCCTCTTTGCAATTTTTATAAAGCATATAAGTTTCAAAATGTAGACGACAGAGTCAAATGGATTAGAAACAAATTTTTATTAACTACTTAAAACCATAAGATGTATTGTTTCAACATAAAATCAACATAAAATGAAGGAAAATACTCTTTCTTGAATGCACTAATGTTGGTTACCAGATAATTTTTCCTTACTATATGAGGAAGCAGAAGTGGTACTAGGAGATTTGCTACTTAATCAGTTAGAGAAGCAGTGATCCTACACAGGTGTTAAATATAAGATCAGAGCTGTCAAACACAACCGATTAGGAATAGTTCCATTTTGGTATAGTTCCAACTAGGAATAGAAAATTAAAAAATAAAATAAAAATAAAGTAGTATATTATTATATTAAATAATTGAGTAGTCTGGCCAAGTGTAAGAATTTTGCAACACTTAATCATGCGTCATTAGGCCCATATTAAAGAAACACCTTTGAAGTGGGTTTCTGTTCAAGATGGCTGTGTAGGTAAATGCTGCATGCATGTACCTCCTCCCACAACCCCATCAAAATTACAATTACACTACAGAACAACCATCATTCAGAACTGCCTGAAGTCTAGCTGAACAGAAATCCTTATAACTAAGGGTATACAGAAGAAGCCACATAGATACTGGTAGGAGGGATGATGTGGAATGGGCTATTCCTACACCCACGTGTATCGGTTTAAAATCAGGAGGGATATCTTGGAAGTCCTCCCTGAGGAGTAAGGCATCCCAGTCCCATACCAAGGACCCCAACCCAGGGTTCCAGTTCTGGGAAGAGAAGTCCCCATAAATTCTGGCTGTGAAAACCAGTGGGGATTGTGCCTGAATGAGCCCAGAAACTGCTTGAGTTCCAGGTGTTCCTCCTAAATTTAGGGCCCACACATTGGACTCACTCCAAGCTCCAGCCCCGGGACAGCAACTTGAAAGGCATCAGGAATATATGGGGAGGAACTGAATTGTCCATCAAGTGCTGGAGGGGCAGCATTCTCCCAGACAAGTGCTAGCAGAGACCATATTTCTTTTGCTAAGTTCTCCCCACACGGAGCTAGGAGGCAGGCTGGCTAACACTGTTTGCCCTGCCCTGGTGATTCCCTGAGATCCCGCCTAATCCAATTTATAGTCCTAGCCAAGCTGCTTTTCCATACAAATGGCCAGTCTTGGCTCATGTTGCAGACTTTCCGAAACTCTCTCAAGTAGTATTTTACCTTTGGGTGCCCTCACTACTTTCTAAGTGGTCCTAGGCTCGGCACTAGCTGCAGCTGGCCTCGGTTTTCAGGTTGGCATTTTGTTGCTACAAGCCTAGCACAGGTAGCAACCATATGCAGATCACTTTTTAGCTCATGCCTGGTCGCCCTGGATAGGGCACAGGTGGTAGCTGACCTTGCCTGCATCTCCCTGGAGGCCCCAAAGCCATCACACCTTGTAGAGAGCTTCAGACTTCAACAAAGCACCACTCAATTACCTCCATAAGTGACACACTTAAGGGACAGATTTAGTGGGCTCCAGAGCCTTGCTGAAGTCATTTCTACTCTGTGGGGTCAGCCCCTGAACAGCAGATTCTCAATGGTAGTTGTGGCCAGTCCTTGCAGCCAGTTGGACTGGGGATAGATCCCTCCCATTGATGTGCCATCAACAACCAAGGCTTAACTACAACAGGAGGGTTCACACAGCCCATACAGGATGGAGGGTATACAACTGGAGTGCCCAGATAAGGTGAATGGGGAGACTGTGCCACTGGGCCCTACAGAACACCTACATTAGGCCATTCTACCAATACCAGGAGATGTAGCAGCTTTACCTAATACATAGAAACAAACACAGAGATGCAGCCAAAATGACTTGATCAAACACAGAGAACAAAACTCCAGAAAAAGAACTAAACAAAATGGAGACAAGCAATCTACCAGAGGCAGAGTGCAAAACTCTGGTTATAAAGATGCTAAAGGAACTTACTGAGGACCTCAACAAAGAGATAGAAACCATAAAATATGAGATATAAAATATATAAATGAACCAGTCAGAAATGAAGACTGCAATAATTGAAATGAAGACTACATTACAGGGAATCAATAGTAGAGTACCTGAAGCAGAGAACACCAAGTAAGAACAGAAAAAAAAATCCAAAATGAGGATAGTTTAAGGAACTTCTGGGACAACTTCGAATGTACTAACACTTACATTGTGGGGGTGCCAGAAGGAGAAGAGAAAGAGCAAGGAATTGAAAACCTACTTGAAAAAAATAATTATGGAAATCTTCCCTAACCTGCTGAAGGAAAAAGAAAAGACACACGTGTCCAAGAAATACAGAGAATCCAGAACAAGATGGACCCAAAGAGTACCACACAAGGACACATCATAATTGAAATGGCAAAAGTTAAAGACAAAGAGAAAATCTTTTTTTTTTTTAAATTCTCACCTGAGGATATTTTTTCCATTGCTTTTCAGGGAGAGTGGAAGAGAGAGAGAGAAAGAGAGAGAGAGAGAGAGAGAGAGAGAGAGAGAGACATATCGGTTGGTTGCCTCATGCACATGCCCCAACTGGAGCTGGGGATCGAACCTGCAACTTAGGTACATGCCCTCGACCAGAATTGAACCCTGGGCCCTTCAGTCTGTGGGATGATGCTCAAAGAGAAAATCTTAAAAGCAGCAGAGAAAGACAGTCAGTTACCTCCATCGGATCTCCCACAAGACGGTCAGCTGATTTCTCAGCAGAAACATTTCAGACCAAAAGAGATTGGCATAAAATATTCAAAGTGATTAAAAGCAAGTACCTACAGTCAAGACTACTCTACCCAGCAAGACAATCATTAAAAATTGAAGGTGAAATTGAGAGTTTCCCAGACTATATAAAAGCTAAAGGAGTTCTTTACCACCAAACCAGTATGACAACAAATATTAAAGTTTTCTTTAAGAAAAAGAAAGAAAAAAAGACCATAGTTAGAAAGAATAAAATGGCAATAAATACATGCCTACCAATAATCACTTTAAATGTAAATGGATTAAATGCTTCAGCCAAAAGACATATGGTGTCTGTACCTTATGTATGCTTCTATGAGAGACTTCAGATTGGAAGACACATCTAGATTAAAAATAAAAGGATGGGAAAAATATTTCATGAAAATGTAAACAAACAACAACAAAAAAACACAAAGCTGAGGTAGCAATATTTATACCAGAGAAAATAAACTTTAAAACAAAGGCTATAACAAAAGACTTGGAAAGACCTAGCAATTCTACTTCTGGGTATTATCTGAAGAAACTCAAAACACTAAATTGAAAAGAAAAATACATCCATTTGTTAACTGCAGCTATATTTACAATATCCAATATTGGAAGCAACCTAATTGTCCATGAATAGGTGAATGGATAAAGAAGTAGTGCATAAATGCAATGGAATATGACTCAGCCATGAAAAGAATGAAATCTTGCCATATGCACAAACAGCATGGATCTAGCATTAGGGTATTCTGCTGAGTGAAATAAATCAGACAGAGAAAGACAAATGCCAGATCATTTCACTTATATGTGGAATCTAAAAACAAAATAAATGAAGAAGCAAAACAGAAACAGACTCATAGATACAGAGAATATTTTGACGGTTGCCAGATGGGAGGGGGCTTGGGGGATGGGTGAAAAAGGTGAAGGAATTAAGAAGTACAAATTGGTAGTTACAGAATAGTCAGGGGGATCTAAAGTACAGCATAGGGAATATAGTCAATAATATTGTAATATCTATGTATGGTGTCAAATGGGTGCTAGATTTATCAGGGTGATTACTTCGTAAGTTATATAATTTTCTAATCACTGGGTTGTTCACCTGAAACTAATATAATATTGTATGTCAACTGTAATTAAAAAATTAAAAAATTTATTTAAAAATGTGGAGCTTCTTAGATAACTTGAAAATGTTGCAGCAATTTTTGGTTTTGCTTTCTTGTATTGTTTGTTTAGGTTTTGTGTGTGGAAACCTAAAGAAGTGTGGAAATGTGAAGGAGAAATATGGAAGGATCATTTCTACATGTACAATAGTAGTATTTCCACATGAGGATAAAAACCAACTCCAAGAGAATGGAGTTGATGTAATATGATGGTGGGAAGAGAATAAAGGCTATGGAATTATGTCAAACTCAGAATTTCTAATAACAAATATATCTATTTTCTTCCACAGTACACTTTGTTTCCTAACTTAATTTTATCTTTTTAAATAATTTTATTTTTGTAGACAACCAATTTTAATAATCAAAAGCCACATTTGATTTCTAGCCTTGTCTGCCAAATGGTAATCAGTAGTTTTCTGTGTCAGTTAAGGGTTTTATTATTACTATTATTACTGTTGTTTTAAATTTATCTTTATTTTTGAAAGTATTACAGATGTCCCCTTTCCCCCCCATTAACCCCTCTCCACCCCACTCCCACCCCTCCCCAGGCCTTCACTGCACTATATCATTTTTTTTTGGTAAGTAGGAGAAATTGAGCCTGACTATCTAAAGCAAGAAATTTATTGGATGGGTAACTCAAAGAACTGAAGGAAAATTGAACGACATGTTTGGTGAAGGATAGATGACCCAGGGCAGTTTTTGGAGACAAAATAATAGAAGTTCATGGACAGCCACTACATCTGTCATTTGAAGGAATTTTTAGAGAGGGAGCTTATGGCTACTTTTCTCCCCATCCCTTTGTTTACTAGCTCTCAGCTCCAAATGGCTTCCCTTCCATAATAGACATTCTGAGGTGATTAGATCTTATTGACCTTGTTTGGGTCAAATATCTGCAGGACAGTTTGAGACAAGGGAAGTGCAGAACCTTCCTAAAATGTGGTGCTGTTTCTTAACACAAGGGAAAAAGGATACTGGGCACAAATACCTGGTGTTTACTGTACTTGGTTAAGTTTCCCTAATTACTATCTTATCTCTCAATCCAAGTATCAACAAACTTTTACTCTAAAGGACTAGATAAATATTTTAGATTTTGCAGGCCACACCATCTCTGTTGCTATAACTCAGATCTGTTTCTGTGGTATGAAAATAGCCCTAGACAATACATAAATGAATGAGCAGGACTATGTTGCAATAAAAATTTGTTTACAAAAACAGGCAGCAGGGCAGGTCTATAATTTGCTGATTCCTTATTTACTCCATTTCTGCTATCACCTGGCTTTCTACTCTAGCTTCCTAACTGAATCCCCTACAAGCATATGTTTTGGCTCGCTGTTGCTGGAAAACACTATTGCTTAAAGATTTTTTTTTGCTCCTTCTGTTTTGTTCCATTTGTCCTTGTCTATTCCTACACCAATGTCTGAGATCCCTCATGATTAAAAATTTAGAATAAGTCCTGATATTTTTATAGGAAGTCAATCCACTTTGTTTTTTAATAACAAGAATTTATTATATGTGTATACAATGGAATACTACTCAACCATAAGAAAAGATGAAATACTGCCATTTGTGACAACATGGATGAACCTTGAGAATATTATGCTAAGTGAAATAAGTCACAGAAAAAGTTAAGAACCATATAATCACTCATATATGGGATATATAACTGAAAACAACAAATGAACAAACAAAAATAAGCAAACAAAAACTCATAAACACAGACAACATTATGGTGGGTACCAGTGAGAACCACCATATGGATGGTAACTATCAGTTAAAGGGTAAAGGGGGTCAAATATATGGTGAAAGAAAAAGATCTGACTTTGGGTGGTGGTATCATAGAATTATACACTTGAAACCTACACAATTTTATTCACTAATGTCAACCCAATAAATTTAATTAAAAAAGAAGTTATTTCTTTTTGATCTTTGCACTTTTATATAAATTTTAGAGTTAAAATGTCAAATTCTATCATTGTACTGAATCTGTACATCAAATTGGAGAGATTTACGTCTAGGATATCAAGACACATCTTTTCGTTATTAAATGTTTCCAATTTTGAAGGTTTTCTTTAATGTTTAATGATAAATATTTATGATTTTCTTTTTAAAGCTTTCATCCGTTTTTAATCTTAAGTGCTTCATATTTTCATACTACTATAATTGCTGTCTTTTAATAGATATTTTTAACTTGATAGAGAAGTACAATACATTTTTTTGTATGTTGAATTTGCATCCATAAACCTAGCTACAGTCATGATTAAATTTTTATTTCTTACTTGCAAAACTATGAATAATGATAGTCAAAATTTTCTTCCTTTCTAACTTTTAATACTTTCTATTTCTTTTTCTTGCATTGTGTTGCTGCACTGGCTACAATAGTGTTGAATAGACTATGACAGCAGGCACTTTTCATTTGTTCTTAACTTTAAAGGGAATTTATCTCTCTCCTTCCATCTACCCCTCCCTTCTCCTCTCCCTCCCTCTGTCCCTCTATCCCTTCTGTCTATCAGATTAAGGGGTTTGTCTTCTTTACATAATTTGTTAAATATTTTTTTTATGTTCCACAAAATTCTTCCAGCCTTTATTCACTGCTCAATTCCAAATCTACTTCCAAAATGATTAGTTGTATATTATAACAGCACCCCACTTCCAGGTAGCAGAATCTGTGTTACTTTACATTTGCTGCTCAGTTGGTTGCTTTACTGGTTACTTTAGGGTTTACAGTCTTGTTTTTAATGAATGTAGTCTATATTCAAGTGACTTTAAATCACTTCTCGTACATGAATCTTAAAATAATGTACTTTCATTTGTCCCTTTCCAGCCTTTGTGCTATTGTTTTCACACATGGTTTACTATATATAATATAAACTGCACAACACATTGTTATTAGTTTTGCTGTAAACGATCACCTTTTAAAGATATTTAAATAATAAGAAAAACAATCTTTATATTTACTCATGCAATTATGATTTCTGGTGCCCATCTTTAATTTGTGTATTTCTTATTTATGTCTGATACCATTTTTCTTCTGCTTGAAGGATTCATTTATCATTTTGTTGTGCAGCTTTGCTAGTGATGTATACTTTCAACTCTTTGGTTTCTAAAGGAAAATTATTTTATGCCTTCAGTTTTGAAAGATATTTCTTCTGGATAACAAATTCCAGGGTGACTTTTTTTCTTCCAGTACTTTAAAGATGTTGCTCCTTTGCTTGCATTGTTTCTAAGATATTTCCTCCTTATTCTTGCATGTAATCTGCTTTTCTCCTTTGTATTCTTTTAAGATTTTATTGCTGCTTTTAAATAATTTTATTACGATGTCTTGGGGTAGTTTTTCTCATATTGATGTGGCTTTGTGCATATATAGCTTTCCTCAACTATGAAAAAAATTATCCATCATTTCTTTAAGTACTAATTTTTCCCTTACCCCTTCTCTCCATCATGAACTACAATTATAAGAACATTAGTCCACTTGAAATTGTCCCACAGCTCACTCATGATTTGTTCACTATTTTTTAGTTTTTTTCCCTTCTATTATTTTAGTATTTTTGATTGCCAATATATATTAGACTTTTCTGAATACTAAGTATATCCAAAGACTCATATTTAAACTAGAAAATATTATTTGGAGGCCTTAACAATTCTCATTAAGAATTCATCATCATGTTTATTTTCCATATTTTATGAGAAATTGTTACACTTTGTTTTTAACTTGTGAGAACTTTTCCACTGTTGTGAATTTGGTATCTGTTGGAAGTTGTGGTCTGAAATAGGAAATAACCACCTAATACTTTAATAGGTTTCTATTATTAAGCATATCTAAAAATTTCAATAATCTAATTGTTAATTTTTTCTCTCTACTGTTTTTAATAAAATAATCTGGTACTATGTAGTAGTTCAGGAGTACTTTAAAACATGTAGTCAGTAGTCCCATAATATTTGTTTTGAAATGCAAATTTGTTTTAACACAGTTGAACAATTTGAACATAATGTGAATTTTACATTTGCTTATGCACAATTTTATCTCCCAAAAATATAGGTGAAGGCAGAAAAGAGTGTCTACAAGGTACCTTAGTTCACCATGTATGTAGTATACCACATCAGTTCACTGATGTTAAAACTTTTCATTCAGTTTCAGATAACCAACCTTCCAACACTGCACAATAATTTACAACTTGCAACCTATTCAGTGGTCACTTCCACAAATAAGCTTCATGTCTTTTTTAAGATAAAGAGCTATATTTTTCACAGTACTTGTTTCTTAATTATTTAACTGTATAAAACTATACTAATGTTTTTATTAGGTTGCTATTTTTAAAAATGTATCACTGACAACTTTTTTGGGTGCTGTGTACCTAATACCACTTTCCTCATATATCCTGCAGTTTGTATTCCATGATTTTTCATAGTGAGGAAGTTTTCATGAAGGTATATGTCATATTGTAGAATTGACTATAATTTATCAGGGGAATTTAATTATTTTAATATGCATTAACTTATATATGACTTACATTCTGTAAAACACTGTAATAAACATTCTGAATGTATCAATATTTTGCTTCTATTTAGATAATTTTCCTTGAAAAATAGTATAATGCTTTTAAAAATAAAATGGGAATCTTAGCAATGTATATTATCATATATTTCCCTATAATTTATTGTCTCATTAACATTTTCTGGCTTATATAAAATTACAGACAACAAAGCCTACATATGATGGAACAAAGAAAACTGTGAAAATGGAGAAGAAAAAAGCCAAAGAGAAGTCTGAGGATTCAGAAGCGTAAGACATAAAGATACATGCTAGTATTTTCTTTCCTTGTTAACTTATATTTTTAATTTATACAAGCAATTTGAGGTAATATAAATATAACTTATTAATAGGTTTATTAAAAAAGTAACATTAGCAAATATAGTCATGAGCCATGTTACAACATATTGATCAACAACAGACCACATATACAACAGTGGTCTCATAAGATTTTAATGAAGCTGAAAAATTCCTGTCACCTGGTGACATTGTAGACGTTGTAATGTCATAGTATATCACATTATCTATGTGTTTGTGATGATGCTGGTGTAACAAACCTACTGCACTGCCAATCGTATGAAAGTATAGCACATACAATTATGTACAGTACATCATACTTGATAATGATAATAAATATGTTCTGGTTTATGTATTTACTAACCTATATTTTTATTGTTATTTCAAAGTGTACTCTATTTATAAAAAATGTTTACTGTAAAACAGTATGCCATGTTATGCTGGCAACAAAATCATACATATTGATAATGTTACCATGTCTCTTAATTGCATAATTTTCTCTTGTGCTTGATTTAATCTCATGTTATTTATGAATTTCATGTAGCATAAGTGTAGTGTTTATAAAGTCTACAGTATTGTACAGTAATGCTTTAGGCCTCATGTTCACTCACTCACTGACCCATCCAGAGCAACTTCCAGTTTTCCAAGCTCCATTTATGATGTGCCCTACACAAGTGTACCATTTTTAATCTTTTATACTATACTTTTACTGTATCGTTTCTATATTTAGATATATTTAGGTGCACAAGTACCGTTGTGTTACAACTGTTAAGTACATTGTTCAGTACAGTAACATGTTGTACAGGTTTGTAGCCCAGTAGCAATAGGTTATACCATATAGCCTAGGTATGTAGTTGGCTATACCATCTAGGATTATGTTAGTGCACTCTGATGTTCATACAGTGAGGGAATTACCTAAAAATGGATTTTTCAGAATGTATCCTTGTCATTAGTGACACATAGTTGTATATAGTTTTATAAGCAAACAAGGATATGATTGTTGGAGAAAGCTGAGAAGGGAAGTATGAATTAAAGAGGAGGAGAATGAACCACAAGATATTTAGGAACAGGCAAACAGAATTAAATTGTAAATAATTTTAAGGAAATGAATTTACATTGTGTCCTTGATGGTCTAGCTAATAACTCCCTAGTCTGGGCTATGCTTTTTTTTACTGAACTTTTTTTTGAAATCCTCACCGGAGGATACCTTTATTTTTATTTATTTTTTAATTGAATTTAGAGAGAAAGGAAGGGAGGAAGGGGAGAGAGAGAAAAAGAAACATCAATGTGAGAGAGAAACATCAGTCAGCAGCCTTCCATATACATCCTGACTGGGGATCGAACCTGCAACCTAGGTATGTGCCCTGACCAGCAATCAAACCCCAAACCTTTTGGTGTACAGGACAATGCTCCAACCAACTGAGCCACCTAGCTAGTGCTTTACTGAACTTCTTCATTGTACTTATTTTATAAAAACAATTATCTATTATTAAAATGTATGTGGATTTTGTTAACTGGTCTTATTAAATGAATATCTTCTTTAGTAATATAAAATAACTTTTGCGTTTTGAATTGGATTGGTCAAACTCTAATATAAATATAAAGTTTAAAAAGAAATTATGAATTCCATGTTTACACAGCTCCATAGATTCTAAAAATAAATTTATTGGGCAAATGGCCTTGATCTTTGACTTAGCAAAGAAAAGACGACCAAGGAAGAAAAAATGGACCAGTGTACTTTGAAAATCCTTGCCCCATCTCATTTTTCCATATTTTAATCATACCAATGAGAAGTTAGTTTGAGAAATGTTATTCAATTATTTATCATATAACCTATTTTAAGGCTTTTAAAAATATAAATGTCTTTTGAAAATTTTTAGTTTTACAAAGGGTTTAAGTACTCCCCAAAAAAGCAAAGTAGTCATGCAATTAAAAAATATCATGATATATTTGAAAACATTTTTAATTACAGGAAAAAGTCTTCAGTCAAAGAGCTTAAAATGGAAGATTTCCTTAAAGCCCAGGTAAAACTCTCTCTATGCCTCTAAGTTTGATTAATAAGTGCTCTGATAATTATATGTATAGACAACATTAGTATGTATGTGAATATAGGTGAGTGTATGTGTGTGTGTATGTGTATCTCTGTATATGTGTGTACTAAAGTTTTTCCTAAGATATTTCTTTCTTGTTGGTTGACTCTTCTCAGTAAGTTTCAGAAAATCAAATGGTAAATCTAGGCATGTTTCTTATCAAGGTTATGAAAATGATGATTTACTCAACCACAGGCAATAACATGGAGGAAAGAACATTATACTGGGAGTCAACAGGGACTTACTAATTATGTGACATTGGACAAGTCTCCTTTTTTTCTGGATCTAAGCAAATATTCATCAATAGGGAACCAGCTAAATAATGGTTTGTTCTTACAAAGGTATATCATGCATCTGTTTTTTTCTTTATTTTTTTCCATCACTGTTTATCCCCCCTATACCCACTTCCACCTCCCCCATTCCTACCTCCTACAATCACCACACTGTTGGACAAATCCCTTTCATCTACTTAAACTTCATATTTTCCATTAGTAGGGTGGATAAAACAATCACTGCCTTTTCTCAAAAAGATATATAAGAGGTAAGAAGGAAATAAGAAAAGTTCTTCAGAAATTGTAAATTATGTAGCCCACACATTTTTATGTGATCTATAAAAGGAGTACAAGTAATCTTTTATTTCATCTTCACTTATTTTCTTTTGCTACAGTTTAACTTCTTAATAACCATCAGAGCATCACATCACCCATTTTAGTGAGTGGCTAGAGTTAATTGTCCCACAGTATGAACCTGAATGACTCAGGAATGAGATAACATAAATTTGGGAAGAAAATGAGAGCACTGCTTGAGATATTCAATGTAGAACTTTATGGTATTAGTTTTCTATTCCTGCATAACAGGTTACCACAAATTTTGCAACTTAAAACAACTTATATTGTCCCTCAGTTTGAGAGGGTTAGGAGTCTGAGCATGACTTAGCTGTGGCCTACGTTCAATGACTCACCAAGCTGCGATCAAGGTATTGACTAGACTCTATTCTGTTCTGTAACCTGGGGTCCTCTTCCCAGTTTAAATGGATGTGGCAAATTTCAGTTTCTTGCAGTTGTAGGACTGAGACACTCAGCCATGTGGCCATCTCCATAGGCAGTTTACATCATAGCAGCTTTTTTCTTCAGGCCAGCCAAGAGTCTTTCCTGTTTGCCAAGACAGAGTTTTATGTAACACAGTCATGGGAGTGACATCTTGCCATTTTAGCAATATAATGCAATCGAATAGAGGGAGTTGCATCACACCACTTTACAATATTCTATTGGCTAGAAGCAAGTCCTAGGTAACAGTAAAAAGGAGTGGATTATACAGAGCATAACACCAGGGATGGGGATTGTAGAGGCCATCTTAGTATCCTATCGATACTTATGAGTTTATTTATACAGGACAGCATTTTCAGTATTGTGTATATTTAAAAATTTATTATAATCCCATATTATTAATATCAGAAGTCATTAAGCTAGTGTTTTTGTTTTTAATTTGGGCTGTGTCTTTGTCCATTCATACTGTTCTAACAAAATATCAGGGACTGGTTAGTTTATAAACAACAGAAATTTATTTCTAACAGTTCTGGGGGCTGCAAGTTTGAGATCAGGGTGCCAGCAAGGTGGAATAAGGGCCTCTTCTCGGTTGCAGACTTCTTATTGTATTCCCACTTGACAGAAAAGGCAGGGGAACTCTCTCAGGCTTCTTTTATAAGGGCATTAATCTCATTCATGAGGGCTCTGCTATCATGAACTAATTATGTCTCAAAGGCCCCACCTCATAATACCATCACACTAGGCATTAGGAATTCAACATAAGAATTTCTTTTAGGCCCGGCCGGGCATGGCTCAGCAGTTGAGCGTCGACCTAGGATCCAGGCTATCGGGGTTCGATTCCTGGTCAGGGCACATGCCCAGGTTATGGGCTTGATCAATGACTCTCTCATCATTGATGTTTCTTTCTTTCTCTCCCTCTCCCCTCCTCTCTCTGAAATCAATAAAGATATATTTAAAAAAAAAAGAAAAGAATTTCTTTTAGGACACAATACTAGATAAGAAAATACCATAGACTGAGTGGCTTAAATAACAAACATTTATTTCTCACATTTCTAGTGGCTGACAAATCCAAGATCAAGGCACCATCTTCACATGGCAGAAAGGGCAAGGGAGCTCTCCGGAGTCTCTTTTATAAGGGTGCTAATCCCATTAATGAAGGCTCTACCCTTATGTCCTAATCATCACCCAAAGGCTTCATCCTCATATACCATCACATTAGGGATTAGGTTTAAATTTATGAATAGCTTTTTGTGAGGGGACACAAATATTCAGTCTGTAACAGTTAATGAGTTTCATTTTAAATTATTTTTAATGAAGTTAAAGTAAAAATTCTTTATATAGGTATAATTTTTTAGTGGGAAGATTTATGGATTTAGTGAGAATTTTAAGGGAATTTCTCCCTCCTCCAAAACTCTTTTATAGGCCGTTTTACTCTAGGCCATTTTACAAAGATCAATAAAAGTTAAAAAGGGACTTGCTTAGTGTTAGAGAACAAATTGGTAGTGAAATCTGAACTGCAAACATAGCTCTCTGAGTCCTGCTCAGAATTTGCAATTTGTGAAAATATATTGTTTTGCTTTCTCAAACAGACATGAATAATAGAATCAGTTGGTATTATTATCTATCTGCCCAAGTAATTTAATGCTTATAAAGTGCTTAATAAGACATATAAAACTGTATTTTAGTTTTTAAATGAACTAGTTTTTGTTGTTGTTGTTTACCTCTAACATTTAGAGTATGTAGATAAAATAATCCATTTGGACCCAAGGCTGTCTTTATGTTGTACAAATTGTACCTTTAACAAGGGAGGGGCTAAGGCAAAAGTGGGTGTTGAAATTCAATGCATGGTTTATTTGCCAACTGCATACCCTGGCACAAGGCTACATTTGCTTGAAAGAGGCTCCTTTTTCTAATTCATCAAAGATACCACAGGGGTAGGGAACCTTTTATTCTGCCAAGGGCCATTTGGACACTTATAACATCATTCGAGGGACATACAAAAATATCAACTTAAAAATTAGCCTGCTATCTTTGGCCAAACCTTTAATTAACTCACCCCTAATGTGATGGCTGGAACTGCTTCTCTTTGGTGAGGCCTTGGCAGGTCCAGACCAAATGATGTCATGTGCCTTATATGACCTGAGGGCCAGAAGTTCCCCACCCCTGCTGGGTAGCAATAGCCAGAGTTGTACTTAACAAAATCATACTTCGATAAAATTATATCAATTTTCTTTTATTCTATTAAATTTTGATTTTCAGATTATTCGTTAGACAAATAGAGCACAGTTATTTCATTCAAGTATCTAAGTGGGTGATTAGCAGCTTAATCATGTGAATATAAGAAAAGACAAATGTATTTTTGAAATGTTTCTGTCCTTTTTAGTCTAATGTGATGGTGTTTCTCTTAAAAACTTTGTTTTCCATGTATGTTATTGTGCTTCATTCATTTACTCAAAAGCCCATAATTCTGAGATAGATTTCTTTTTACTTAAGATATGTCAGGACAATACCATCAAGATAATTTTTGTCTAATAAGGAGGGTCCATGAATATTTAAATCTCTTTGAGGGTTTAACAAGGAGTCTTATAACCACAACTTTGAGTTAATTTTGATCCTGAAGCTCCATTTTATTGTCCATAACATGGCTTTGATCTTTGCATTAAAATATTTTCCTTCCTTGAGAATATTTTTGCAGGCTGGAATTCTGTCTTGAACTATCTATATGTTTTTGTAATTTCTGCTTTAAATTTGAACCGTTATTAAATATTTTTTAAAATTTTTTTCTTTATTTTTAATTTTTTTAAATTTAAATTTTTTTTGTTTGTTCAAAATATTACAGATGTCCCTTTTTCTCCCCGCTTAGACCCATTCCACCCCACCCCAGTCCCTCTCCAAACTATTGTTCTGTCCTTGGGTTATGAATATATGTATATAAGTTCTTTGGTTATGGCTCCCTTCTTTGTGTGACTTTCCCCTAACATTTCCAGTGGTTGTGATTGCCCTGAACTTTGTCCTCTGGTTTGTAAAGTCTAAAACTCAGGCTTTCTATTGGTTATTAGGTGCTTTGTCTGGCTCAGGTAGGGCTGCCCTCAGACTAGGAGTCAAAAACCAAGAATCTTACTACTCTTGGTTACCTTCTCTCAAGAATCTAACTACTCTTGGTTGCTTTCAAATGTTGATATTTGTTCATAGTTTATGGTGGCTGTCCATGACAGGGCTTGTCCAGTAGGAATTTGCTCTGCTATCCCAGAGCAGAACTGGGGACTTTAGATATGGTTCTTCAATCTGTCATCCATCTGCTCAAGAATTCTTGAGCTATTTCATGTGTAATAAATCCACTCCTTCTCACAAAGTCAGAACTATGCTTATTTTGCATTAAAAACAAAGTTGTTCTTTTTATAAAATTTGAAATGTTTATATTTAAATATTTTAGGCCTAAAGAAAAGAATAAAAGAAATGTTTAATTTACTGTAGTTATAATTTACCAGATTCAAAGTCAAATTGCATATGGAAAATCAATAAGAAGTTATAGCTACAGAAATTATCCACCATTATGTCTGAGAAGTTTGTAGTAAATGTGTATGTTAGAATCATCATCTTGGCTCTATATATGGTAATAACTATATATAACAACAAATTAATAAAAACAAAAGTACCAAAATGAATACCACTCTCCCTGCCCCCCTTATATTGCATCTTAGAAAACAGCACATGCTCTGGAAACTGAGAATAAAGTCCTTCAGGAACAACTGAAACAAGCATTACAGGTAAAGGACATCAGGTTCTTTTAAAATTGTTATCAAAGAATTTATATGCATATATGCACAACCCAAGGACACGGACAATGGTGGGGAGAGTGTGTGGGGAGGGGGAAGGAACGGGGGGGGGGGAAGGGTCATTGGGAAGAAAAAGGGACATCTGTAATACTTTAAACAAAAATAAAAATTATAAAAAAAAATTGTTATCAAATGAAAATATCTATAAGGAGCTTTTATTTTGAAAATTGAGTTTATTGGGGTGATATTGGTTAATAAAATTATACAGATTTTTAAAATGAATAATTTTGATGTTGTTAACTAATAAGTATATGCTATTTTGCCAGGTTTAAAGTATTTTTATTTTACACACTAGGAATATATTAATAAAATTAAACATTCATATTTCTTTTTACACCTAGAGTTTTATTTTATTCTTTTTAATTAAATTTATTGGGTGACATTGGTTAATAAGATTATATAGGTTTCAAGTATACATTTCTGTGATACATGATCTATAAAAGACATTATGTGCCCACCACCCAAGTCAAATCATCTTTTGTCACCATATATTTAACCCCCTGTACCCTTTACTACATCCCCACCCCTTTTCCTCTAGAAACCACCTTACTGTTGTCGGTGTCTATGAGTTTTTGTTTTTCTTGTTTGTTCCTTTGTTGCCTTCAGTTTTATATTCCACATATAAGTGAAATCATATAGGAGTAAGGTAGAAAGAAAGTAAACATCCTTAATCAAACAAAAGAAATCTATTTCAAACTGAGACAATATTATACATAAAAGTAAAATACTGCAATCATTCCAATTAAACTCAGTTAAACTGGGATGTTGGCTCTTACTGCTATTTTTCAAATTGTTGCTAAATGATCAAAGAAAGAAACTACATTTTTGTAAACAGATAGACAAAAGTAATATTACTTATATATTATATAGTTTTCCTTTTGAAAAACGCAAGATAATACACAAATTTGTTATTAATGATATTGTTCAAAAAGGTGACTGAGGACAAAATAAATATAAAAAGCAACAGTTTTTATTTTTATCAGAAGCAATTAATGACTGTGTTGTACACCTGAAACTAACATAATGTATGTCAACTGTAATTGAAAAAATAAAAAAATAAAAAGAATTATACAAGAAAAAAAGTAGCAATTATTTATTTTTAAAAATATATCTTTATTGATTTCAGAGAGAGGAAAGGAGAGGGAGAGAGAGAGAGAGAAACATCAATGATGAGAGAGTCATTGATTGGCTGCCTCCTGCATGCCCCCGACCGGGGACTGAGCCCTCAACCCTGGCATGTGCCCTGACCTGGAATCGAACTCCAATTGCCTGCATCCCAGGTCACCGCTCAACCACTGAGCCACGCCCGGCCAGGCTAAAAGAAGCAATTATTTAGAAAATATAGTAGAAAAATTATATTCACAATATTAGGATAGCATATTTAACAAAAATACACAGAGTTTTATATGAAGAAAATACACTTTACTGAGGGATATAGGTGAACAGTGAAGAAATTTATATTTTTGGTTTTGAAGGCTCACTATTATAAATTATTTCATTTTCTACTTTCTCCAAACTGATATACAAACAATGCAATTTATTTTTAGATGTAAGCGGAATTATTTTTCAGCTTAACAGAGCTATTATAATAGCATATATTGAGGTAAGAAATTGGTGGGGGAAAACAAGGAAAGTTTGCTCATCTAAAAATCAATATGTAATGTAAAACTATAATATCTAAAACTGAATGGTTCTGGATTTGATACTGAATAGAAGAAACAGTAACAATTATCTGGTCTTGGCTAGAGCAAGGCTTTCTAAACATGTTAATATATTTATATATTTAAATATATAAATTTAAGACATTTTAATGATAAAAATTATAAGATAAAAAGGTAAATGGAAAATTTTTACATAATATTTTACATGAAGATATTTTACAAATCTAAAAGAAATATGTATAACCCTCTTCCCAAATAGACAAAGGACACAAACAGGCAAGTCATAATTTAGAAACACACATGCCCAATAAATGCATTCGAGTATATTCAACCTCACTCTTTTCAAATTAGTGTAATTAAAAATAAGAAAATATATGGTGATGAAAGATGATTTGACTTTGGTTGGTAGGCACACAATGCCATAAACAGATCATGTATCATAGTAATGTACACTTGAAACCTATATAATTTTAACCAATGTCAGCACAATATATTTAATAAAAAATAAAATAACAATGGGATAGATTTTTTTTAACCTTCCATTTTGGTAAACTTTTAAAAGCAGAAAAATCTAATGTTTGTGACTATATGCAGAAATGAGCAATCTTTCACATACTTCTATTATTACTATGAATCAATCCTTTCCTGAAGAAAACATATAGCAAAAGTCTTGAAAAGACATATCTTTTTCATTGAACAGTTTCACTAGTAAAAATTTGTTGTAAAGAAGAAAAAAGTATACAGAGATTTTTACAAGTATGTATAATATAAAATTTTTTAATAGCAAAATATTTTAAATTATCAATCTGTCCATTGATAAAAAATTTGCTAAATAAGTTAAAGAGTATTATTAAGGTATATTATCTTAGCCATGTCATTATTAGGTTTATTATTATTATTATTATTATTAGGTATATTATTAGATATATTATCTTACTATTCTGACTTACATGTTTATTTATTGTCATGGAAACATATCTATGACATTATATAATGAAAGGGTCATATTATGTGAATATATATATATATATATATAGTACATGATCCAATATAGATAAATATTTAAAAATACATGTATTTATTAGTTATATTTATAAATAATTAAAAAGGATATACATTGAAATGTTAACAGTGAGTTTTCTGTCTGTGGTGAGATTATTTGTGAACTTTATTTTGTTAACCTATATATTCTTTCATACAAAATAATATTTTAAAGAAAAAATTTATTCTAGAAAAACAAATTATTTTTCTGGTTTTCTTTTTTTTATATAGATGTTAATTACCATAGCTATAATTCAGCACTTTGTATAATGTATACCTTTTATTAACTCTTACTGTGCCTGTATAATAAGTATAGCCCTTAAAAAAGTAAGAGCAGATTTTCCTCTTTTTTTTTTCTGGCTAAATAGTACTCCATTGTGTAAATGTACCAGTTTTTTTATCCACTCATCTACTGATGGGTACTTGGGCTGCTTCCAAATCTTGGCTATTGTAAATAATGCTTCTATGAACATAGGGGTGCATATATTCTTTTGAATTAGTGTTTCAGTTTTCTTTGGATATATTCCCAGAAGTAGAATTACTGGGTCATGAGGCAGTGTCTTTTTTAATTTTTTTGAGGTAACACCATACTGCTTTCCACAGTGGCTACACCAATCTGCTTTCCCACCAACAGTGCATGAGGGTTCCCTTTTCTCTACATCCTCTCCAACACTTATTTGTTTATTTATTGATTATAGCCATTCTGAAACCTGTATAATTTTATCGACCAGTGTCACCCCAGTAAGTTTAATTAAAAAATAAAAAGTAAGAGTACTAGAAACTCCTGGGTATCAAAATAGCTCTCAAAGTGGAAGAGAATTTTCATAGTTTAAATGTTGAGGATCTATTAAACTATGGATTATGTCAGTGGTTTAACTTGGGTTCCTCCAACTCAGTAAAAGTAAAGTTAGGAAGTAATATGGGCATGAATATATGCATATTTTTGAAAGTTGTAATATTGGCAGGAAAATGTAACAGAAATAATGTTGATAAATGGCTACTTTTTTTCAAATAGGAATCTGAAAAAGCTAAGCATCAACTGAAATATTTCCTAAATCAAGGGGAATTACTTAAAAGTGACAGGAAGATCAAGACAACAATGGAAAAGAGTATTAGTAAAACAGAAGTTAAAGGTGAAGATTCAAAATCTATACCATTGGAGAAAGAAACAAGGAAAGCACAAGTTGCAGATTCTAGTGGACTAAAGACAAATGCTAAAATCCAAGAATATTCACAGGTAAGGAAATACTTACAACAAAGATAGTAATGTGTGCTGTTAGAATTTAATCTTTTATATTATTATTATTTGCTTTATTTGATTATATTTTAAAAAATTACCTCTGACTTTTTTTGCTTGGATTTTTTTCCTTTTGTCTTCTGAGTATATTAATTAATTATTATCTTGAATATGAACATTGAAGTGAAATATGTATTGATTTTGTGATTGATTTTAGAGAGAGGAAGGGAGATGGGGAGGAGGTACATTAATGAGAGAGAGAAACATTGATTGGTTGCCCCCCACACATGCCCTGACTAGGGATTGAACCTGAAACCTGGTTATGTGCCCTGACTGGGAATTAAACTTGTGACCTTTCGGTGCATGGGACAATGCTCCAACCAACTGAGCCACACCTGCCAGAGCTTGTAATTAATTTTTTAGACAGTTAAGTGAGTGACAATTTATTTTCTAGACAATGTTTCAATGTAGACTATTCAGATATAAAATATTGTTTTATATATTTATTTTAAAATTAAGATATATTTGACATATATTAGTTTCAGGAGTACAGTATAATGGTTTCACATTTGTATATTTTGTAAAATTATTAACACAACATGTCTAGTTAACATCTGTCACCATACCTAGTTACAGAATTATTTTCTTATAATGAGAACTTTTAAGATTTTACTCTCTTTGAAACTTTCAAATATGCAATAAAGTATTATTAACTATGATGACCATGCTGTACATTATGTCCCCTAAACTTATTTGCTTTATAATTGGAAGTTTGTACCTTTTTACTTTCTTCATCTATTTTGCCCACCCTCAACCCCTGCCTCTGGCAACCACCAATGTATCTATAAGCTTTTTGTTGTTGTTGTTTTTAAATTTCACATATAAGTGAGATAATATAGTACTTGTCTTCCTTTGTCTGATTTACTTAACAGCATAATACCTTCAGGGTCCATCCATGTTGCAAATGGCAAGATTTCATTCTTTTTTATGGACAATATACACAGGGTGGGGAAAAAGTAGGTTTACAGTTGTTCATATGGAAAATAATACAATAATTATAATAGTACAAGAATGAACTTGTGTTTTGCACACTGACAACTGTAAACCTACTTTTGCCCTCTGTATATTACAGGTTCTTCATTCATCTATGTACACTTAGTTTGTTTCCATATCTTAGCCATTTTAAATAATGGTGCAGTGAACATGGTGGTGCATATATCTTTCTGATGTAGTATTTTTGTTTTCTTTGGATAAATGCCCAGAAAGGGAATTGCTAGATCATGTAGTAATTCTATTTTTTAGGGGTTTTTTTTTTGTTTTTTTTTTTGAGGAACTTCCATACTGTTTTTCACAGTGGCTGTACCAATTTACATTCCCACCAACAGTGCATATGTTATACATGAGCCTCATGGTAACCATGAAGCAAATAAAAAACTATAAAAGTTAAGGAAATGAATCTAAACTTAACATTACAGAAAGTCATGAAACCACTAGGAAAGAAAGCAAGAGATGTAGAAAGGAACAGAGAGGAACTACAAAATGGCCAGAAAAAAATCCCCCAAATGTCAATAACTATGTACCTTGGACTAAATTCTTCAATCAAAAGACATAGATTACCTAATGGATAAAAATACAAGACCTATCTAATACCCATCTATATGTTGCCTGCAGGAGACTCACCTCAGATGTAAGGATACGCACATCTGAAAGTGAAAAAATAGAAAAAGCTATTTCATGCAAATGGAAACCAAAAGAAAGCTGGAGTAGCTATACTTATATCAGACAAAATAGACTTTAAAATAAAGACTGTAATAAAAGACAAACATAGCCATTACATAATGATAAAGGGATCAATCCAACAAGAGATTATAATATTTATAAATATTTATGCACACATCATAGGAGCACCTGTGTAATCACACAAATATTACCAGACCTAAAGGGAGAAATTGATAGCAATAGAATAATAGTGGGGAGACTTTAATACCCCACTTACATCAATGGATAAATTATGCAGTCAGAAAATCAATGAGGAAACACTGGCCTTAAGTGACACATTAGATCAGATGGACTTAATAGATATATGAGAAAATTTCATCCAAAAGCAGCAAAATAAACAATCTTTTCACATGCACATGAAAATTTTTCAGGATAGATCATATGCTAGGCCACAAAACAAGTCTCAATAAATTTAAGAAGACTGAAATCATATGAAGCGTCTTCTCTGGCCACAATGGTATTAAACTAGAAAACAATTACAAGAAGAAACTGGAAAATTTACTAATATGTGGAGATTAAGCAACATGCCACTGAAAAACCAATGATTTAATGAATACATCAGAGTGGTAGTCAAAAAATACCTCAATACAGATGAAAGTAGAAATACAACATACCAAAATATGTGGTATGCAGCAAAAGCAGTTCTAAAAGGGAAATTTATAGTAATACAAGCCTATCTCACAACACCAGAAAAATCTCAGATAAGAAATTTAATCTTATGCTAAAGAAACTAGAAAAAGAAAAAAAACAAAGTCCAAAGTTAGTAGAAGAAAGGAAATAATAAAGATCGGTGCAGAAATACATGAAATAGAGACTTTAAAGACAGTAGAAAAGATTAATGAAACAAAAAGCTGGTTATTTGAAAAGATAAACAGAATTGACAAACCTTTAACTAGACTTCTTAAAAAAAAGGGCTCAAATAAAATCAGGAATAAGAGAGGAGAAATTACAACTCATTATCAAAGAAATACAAAGGATTGTAGGACACTACTATGAATAACTGTATGCCAACAAAATGGACAACCTACAAGAAATAAATACATTTCTAGAAACATGCAGCCTTCCAAGATTGAATGTTGAAGAAACTGAAAACCTGAATAAGGAGATTATTAGTAAGCAGATTGAATGTGTAATTTAAAAATGTCCCCAAAGTCCAGGATTAAATGGTTTCACTGGTAAAGTCTACCAAGCATTGAAAGAAGATTTAATATTAATTCTGCTCAAACTCTTCCAAAAAAATTAAAGATGAGTGAACACTGTCAAATTCATTGCAAGACCAGCATTACACTGATATAAAAACTAGAGAAAGATGACACAATAAAAGAAAAACACAAGCCAATATCTCTAATGAACAAAATGCAAAAATGCTCAGAAAATATTAGCAAAGCATTCAACAATGCATTAAAAGGATTATGCATCATGATCAAGTTGGATTTATTCCAGAAATGCAGAAATGGTTCAACATATGCAGATCAATAAATGTGTTACATCACATCAACAAAATGAAAGATAAAATCATACAATCATTTAAATAGATGCACAAAAAGCATTTGAAAAAATTCAGCATCCATTAATGATAAAAGCTCTCAACCAAAATGGGTATAGATGAAAAATACCTCAACATAATAAAGGCTATATATGACAAGCCTACAACTAACATTATACTCAATGGAAAAAGCTGAAAACTTTTCCCTTAAGATGAGGAACAAGACAAGGATGCCCACTCTTGCCACTTTTATTTAACCCAGTTATTGGAAGTCTTAGCCAGAAAAATTAGGCAGGAAAAAGAAATAAAAGGAATCCAAATTGGAAAGGAAGAGTTAAAACTGTCACTATCTGGGGATGGCATGATTTTTTACATTGAAAACTATAAAGACTCCACCAAAAACTGTTGGGAGTAATAAATTCAGTAAATTTTGAGGTACAAAATCAATATACAAAAATCTGTTGCACTTCTGTACATGACCAAGAAACTATCAGAAAGAGAAATTAAGAAAAAAATTTCATTTACAATCTCAACAAAAGTACTAAATACCTAGGAATAAATTTCACCAAATAATGAAAGACCTATATACTGTAAACTATAAGACATTATTAAAAGAAATTGAGAGAGAAACAAGATGGCAGCATAGGTAACAGCTGCACTCGCTGCCTCCCGCAACCACATCAAAATTACAACTAAAATACCACCAGAACCACCATCACTCAGATCCTCCTGAAATCTGGCTGCACAGAAGCCCTATAATCAGGGAACTGAAGAAGCATAGAGACTGGTAGGAGGGGCGGAGATGTGGGTGGATCTGGGCTGAATTGCAGAGTTGCAGGCAGGGGCCTTCACCCAGTGGCTCGGTTGAAACCCAGGAGGGAATCTCAGGGGTGGGGGTTTCCCAGAGGAGTAAGGGGTCCTAGCCCCACATCAGGACCCCAGGCCAGGGCTCCAGGGCTGGGAAGAGAAATCCCCACAACTCTGGCTGTGAAACCAATGGAGACTGTCTCTGAGGGTTGTAGGCTGCGGGAGCCCCAGCAGCTCCTCTTAAAGGGCCCACGCACGGAATCACTCAGACACGCTCCCTCTGAGCCCCAGCGCCGGGCAGTAGCCTGAAAGGAACCTGGGACACTTGGGGAGGAACTAACCTGCCCGAAATCCAGGCGAGAGGTGGAGGGGGCAAGAGGTGGAGGGGCAGCTTTCTCCCAGAGAGAAGAGCTGGCAGGGGCCATTGCTCCTTTGGCGAGACCTTCCCACACAGAGTGTGCAGGCAGATACCATATTTGAATCACCAGCAGTTGACTCACACCTTTGGCCCCACCCCAGTTATTCACAGAGGCCCTGCCCCACCCTCCGGCAGGCTCATCTAGGCCATTTCCAGGGGCTTTTCTCTGCAAGTGGCCCTTGAGCCTCATGCTTAGGACTTTCCTAAAATCTCTCAAACAAGCAGCAGTGGGCCCCATACAGCTTGATAAGTGGCCCCAGGCCTGGCACTAGTGGCAGCCTGCATTGGCTCATAGCTTGGCTCTCCTGGACACCTCCAAGCCCAGCACAAATAGCAGCCATCTATGGTTTGCTGTGTAGCTCATGCTGGGTGGCCCTGGGCAAGGCACTGGCACAGGCTGACTCTGCACCTCCTGGGAGGACTCAGAGACTGTGCACCTGGTTGTCAGACTGAACCATGCTGGATTATAACCCTACCACATTCACAAGTGACACACTCAAGGGGCACACTTGGTGAACACCAAAGCCCCACTTAAGTAAATCCTGCTCCATAGATAGGGGTGTCTCCAGCACAGCAGCTCTTTGGCTGCAGTTGCAGCTGGTCCTCACAGCTGATTGGTCTGGGGGTCAGATCCTCCCAGTGACACCAACAGCAACCGGGGTTCAACTACAACAGGACGGTGCACACAGCCCACACAGGGGAGCACCTAGAAGGCCCAGCTCAGGTGACTGTTGAGGCTGAGCCACTGGACCCTACAGGACACCTACTACACAAAGCCACTCTCCAAATTCCAAGAGTCATAGCAGCTCTACCTAATACATAGAAACAAACGCCACGAAGCAGCCAAAATGCGGAGGCAAAGAAACATGTCACAAAGGAAAGAACATAAGAAATCTCTAGAAAAGGAACTAAATGAAATAGATCCAAGCAAGCTAACAGATACAGAGTTCAGAATAATGGTTATAAGGATGCTCAAGGATATTAGTAAGAGTATGACAAAAATAATTGAGAAAATCAATGACATAATAAAGTACCAGTCAGAAATGAAGGCTACACAAACTGAAATGAAGAATAATTTACAGGGAATCAACAGTAGAGTAGAGGATGCTGAGAATCAAATCAGCAATTTGGAACATGAAGAAACAAAAAACACCCAACCAGAAGAGCAAAAAGAAAAAAAAAATCCCGAAATATGAAGATAGCATAAGGAGCCTCTGGGACAACTTCAAGAGGCCCAACATTCATATTATTGGGGTGCCAGAAGGAGAGGAAAGAGAGCAAGAAATTGAAAACCTATTTGAAAAAATAATTACAGAAAACTTCCCCTACTTGGGGAAAGAAATAGACTTACAAGTCCAGGAAGCACAGAGAGTCCCAAAGAAGAGGAACCCAAAGAGGCCCACAGCAAGACACATCATCATTAAAATGCCAAAGGTTAAAGACAAAGAGAGAATCTTAAAAGCAGCAAGAGAAAAGCAGTTAGTTACCTACAAGAGAGCACCCATATGACTGTCAGATGATTTCTCAACAGAAACCTTACAGTCCAGAAGGGAGTGGCAAGAAATATTCAAAGTGGTGAAAAACATGGAACTACAACCAAGATTGCTCTACCCAGCAAAGCTATCATTTAGAATTGAAGGTCAAATAAAGAGCTTCTCAGACAAGGAAAAGCTAAAGGAGTTCATCTGCACCAAACGAGCACTATAGGAAATGTTGAAGGGTCTTCTTTAATTCGAAGCTAATGGACAAAAGAATCTGATGAACTAAATAGATCCAGAGACATTGACGCATGTAACAGACGATCATATTTCAGAGGGAAGAGGGAAAGGGGGTGGAGGGTGGGAAGAGATTAACCAAAGAAGTTATATGCAAATATGCCTAACCCATGGACACAGACAAAGATGGGGTGAAGGCCTGGGGAGGGGGTGGGAGTGAGGTAGAGGAGGTCAATTGGGGGGAAAAATGGGACACCTGTAATACTTTCAACAATAAAGATAAATTAAAAAAGAAAAGAAAAAGAGTGAGTCTGTAAACAAGTGCAGGAAAAAAAAAAGTTATAATATTTAAAAAAAAATCCCAATCTCCAGGTTGGACCCTATACCAATTAAATCAGAATGTCTGGGAATGGAAGCCAGACATCAATCATTAACAAACATCCCAAGGGTGCTTTGTGCAGCAAAGTTTGGGAACCACTGGATTAGAAGCCTGTTAGTAGTGGAAGCAACCCGTTCCTTTGGCAACCTTTAAACAAAACTCACCATGAAGTCTTCCACATGGACCCTGTCCTCCTCTGTTCAATTTTTTACATTCAGCTAACATATCTTTAGCACCTGTTTAGTGCTAGTACCATGCTGAGCACATCTAATTTCATTTAACTCTGTCAGCATGATGTGGGTTCTTTTATTTTCTCTGTTATTATTACGTATTTTCAAAATACCTACTGTGTGACAGAAATGAATACAACATGATGACACTATGATTAGGATTAAGTTCTTAAAGCTTAGCTTTCCAGGGCAATAAAGTCAGGCATTCCAGAAGATTAAATAGTTTCCAGAAATAAATGCTAGTACACTGCTTTGCTTTGCTTTTCCAAAGCAGGGCTTTCCCTTTGTTTTATAATAACTCTGATTATTTATTCACTTCTAAAAATTATGTCAATGAATTATAAGATAATAAAAATTTTAAAAACGATAAAAATATATAAAAAATAAAATAAAATAAATTGAATTCAATAAAAAAAATTGAAGGATAAAAACAAATGTAAAAATATCCCATGCTTATGGATTGGAAAAACTAACATTTTTAAAATGTCCGTATTACCTAAAGAAATCTACAGATTGAGTGCAATACCTATCCAAATCCAAATGGCATTTTTCGCTGATGTAGAACAAAAAATCCTAAAATATGTATGGAATTATAAAAAACCCCAAATAGCCAAAGCAGTTCTGAGAAAGGACAAAGCCAGAGGTGCCACACTTTGTGATTTCCAACTATTCTACAAAGCTACAGTAACCAAAACAGTATGATATTGGCAATAAAACAGATACATTAATCAATGGAACAGAATCAAGAGCACAGAAATAACAAATTTACAACAAAGGAGCCAAGAACATGACAATGAAGGAAGGAAAGTCTCGTCAATAAATGGTATTGGTAAAACTAGAAAGTCACATGCAAAAGAATGAAA
This sequence comes from Miniopterus schreibersii, assembly GCF_964146895.1. Classification (NCBI taxonomy): domain Eukaryota; kingdom Metazoa; phylum Chordata; class Mammalia; order Chiroptera; family Miniopteridae; genus Miniopterus; species Miniopterus schreibersii. The sequence continues at coordinate 114,425,067 of NC_138101.1, read as the reverse complement.
CTAGACTACTATCTTACACCATACACAAAAATTAACTCAAGATGAATTAAAGACTTGAACATAAGACCTGAAACCATAAAAGTCCTAGAAGAAAAAATAGGTGATAAGCTCCTTGACATTGGTCTTAGAGATGTTTTTGTGGGAAAACAAAAGCAAACATAAATACATGGGACTGCATCAAACTAAAAACCTGCACAGCAATGGAACCCATCAACAAAATGAAAATTCAACGTACTGAATGGGAAAATATCTTTGCAAATCTTACATTGATAAGGGGTTAATATCCAAAAAAATAAAGAACTCACAACAACCAAAAATAACCCAATTAAAAAATGGGCAGAGGATCTGGATAGACATTTTTTTTCAAAGAAAACATACAGGTGGGCAACATGAACAGGAATAGATGTTCAAGAGCAATAATTATGAGGAAAATGCAAATCAAAACCACAATGAAATGTCACCTTACTCCTGCTAGAACAGCTATCATTGAAAGACAAGTAACAACAGGTGTTGGAGAGGATGAAGAGAAAAGGCACCCCTTGTACAGTATTGGTGGAAATATAAATTAGTACTTCCACTAGTAATGCCAGTATGGAGATTCTTCAAACAAAATTTAAGAACTACCGTGTGATTCAGCTATTCTACTTCTGTGTATTTATCCCAAGAATATGAGAAAACTAACTGGAAAAGGTATAGCACACTTATGCTTATTGCAGTATTATTTACATTAGCCAAGATAAGAAACAATGAAGTGTCCATAGATAGATGAATAGACAAAGCACGTGTGGTGAAATCGTGCCATTTGTGACAACATAGATGGATCTTGTGGGTATTGTGCTAAGTGAAATAGGGCAGATGGAAATCACAAATACTCTACTACTATTTTTTTAATTAAAATTTTAAAATGTTGACATTATTACAGACTTCACCCATTCTTCCCCCTGCCTTTGCCCACCTCCACCTACGCCTGCATCCCCCTCCCTTGGCCTTCACCCCACTGTTGTTCCTGTCCCTAGGATATGCATGTATGTTTTTTAGCTAATCCCTTCAACTTCTTTACCCAGCCACCCCCATCTCCCTCCCCTCTGGCACCTGTGAGTCTGTTCCATGTATCCACGCTTCTGGTTCTATTTTGTTCATTAGATTCCACATATTAGTGAGATCATATCATATTTGTCTTTCTCTGATGGCTTATTTTGCTTAGCGTAATACTCCCCAGGCCCATCCATGTGGTCATAAAGGGTAAAAATTCCTTCTTTTTTATAGCTGTGCAGTATTTCATTGTGTAAATGTGCCACCGTTTTGTTTTTTTTATCCACTCATCTTCTGATGGGCACTTGGGCTGTTTCCAAATCTTGGCTATGATGAATAATGCTGCTATGAACGTAGGGGTGCATATATTATTTTGGGTTGGTGTTTCAGGATTCTTAGGTTGTATTCTCAGAAGTGGAATATATGGGTCAAAAGACAGTTCCCAGGGCAAGAAAAACACAGGAAAAAATAATCAAATGGGACTACATCAAACTAAAAAGCTTCTCCCCTGCAAATAAACCATCAACACAATGAAAAGGAAACCCACTGTATGGGGGAACATATTTGACAATGATGTATCTGATAAGGGGCTAATTTCCAAAATATACAAAAAACTTATAACAACTCAAAACTAGGAATGCAAACAATCTAGTTTAAAAATGGGCAAAGGACCTATATAGACACTTCTCCAAAGAGGACATACAGATGGCCAATAACATACGAAAAAATGTTCAGTGTCACTAATCTTCAGAGAGGTGCAAATTAAAACTACAATGAGATATCACCTCACACCTGTCAGAGAGTAGCTATCATAAATAAATCAATAAACAACAAATGCTGGTGAGCATGTGGGGAAAAGGGAACCCTAGTACACTGCTGGTGGGAATGCAGATTGGTGCACCCACTGTGGAAAACAGTATTGAGACCCCTCAAAAAATTAATAATGGAACTTCTGTTTTATCCAGTGACCTCACTTCTGGGAATATATCCTAAGTATCCAAAAACACCAATCACAAAGAATATATGCACCCCTATGTCCATAGCAATGTTATTTACAGTAGCTAAGATCTGGCAACAACCCAAGTGCCCATGATAAGGAGAGTGGATAAAAAATCTGTGGTACACTTACACTATGGAATACTATGCAGATGCATAAAAGGAAGGCTCTCTTACATTTTGAGATATCATGGATGGATCTGGAGATTATTATGCTAAGTGAAATGAACCAAAGAAAGACAAATATCACATGATCTCAGTTATACGTGGAATCTAATGAATGAAATAAACTGACAAACAAAATAGGTCCAGAGGCATGGATGCATGGAATAGACTGACAGTTCTCAGAGGTGGGGGGAGAACACAAAGACATTAACCAAAAAACTTATATACATATGTGCATGGCCCATGGACAGAGACAATAGTGTGGTGAACGCCTGGGGTGGGGCAGGGGCTGGATGGAGGGGGCTAAGAAGGGGAGAGTGGGGAACATCTGTAATACTGTCAACAATAAAAAATAAAACAAATGTCATTGAGATTTTGATGAGGATTGCATTACATAGTTTTTTGTTTTTTTAAAAAAATATATCTTTATTGATTTCAGAGAGAGGAAAGGAGAGGGAGAGAGAGAGATAGAAACATGAATGATGAGAGAGTCCTTGGTCGAGCCCACAACCCAGGCATGTGCCCTGACCGGGAATTGAACCTTGATCGCCTGGATCCTAGGTTGACGCTCAACCTCTGAGCCATGCCTGGCCAGGCTGAATCTTTATATTGCTTTGGGTAATATGGACATTTAAACTACGCTGACTCTTCTGATCCATGGAATATTTTTCCATTTCATTGTGTCCTTTTAAATCTATTTTAATAATGTTTTGTAGTTTTCAATATATAGGTCCTTAACAGCTTTGTAAAGTTTATTCCTAAATATTTTATTCTTTTGGTTGCAATTGCAAAAGGAATTGTTTTTTCCATTTCTTTTAGTCAAATTTCATTATTAGAATATAGTAATGCAGTGGACTTTTGTACATTGATTTTGTACCCTGCAACTTTCCTCTATTTGTTTATTGTTTCTAATGGTGTTTTGGTGGAGTCTTTGGAGTTTTTAGTATAAAGAATTATTATGTCATCTGTAAAAAGTGACAATTTTACTTCTTCATTGCTATGTCATAGGGTGGTTCTATTTTTAATATTTTTGAGGACTGCCCATATTGTTTCCCAAAGTGGCTGCATCAACACTAAATGAAGTTTTTTTTTTGGTCCACATCCTCACCAACGTTAGTTGTTTGTTGATTTCCTGATTATTGCCAGTCTGACAGGTGTCAGGTGATATATTATTGTGGTTTTAATTTGCATTTCTGAGGATCAGTGATGTTGAAAATCTTTTTATATGACTATTGGCCATCTTGATGTCCTATTTGGAGAAATTTCTATTTAGGTTTTCTAACTGCTTTTTTAAAAAAGTTTTTTCCCGCCATATTTAAGGTTGAGAGTATTACAGATTTCCCCTTTTTTCCCCATTGACCCCTTTTACCTTGCACCCACTCCCCTTACCCAGGCCTTCACCACACTATTGTCTGTGTCCATAGGTTATCCATTTATGCATATAAATTTTTTGGTTTTAATCTCTCCCCACCTACCCACACACCCACCCATGCCTTCCCTCTGAGATTTTTCAGTCTGTTCCATGCTTCTGTGTCACTGAATCTATTTTGTTCATCAGTTTATTATGTTTCTTAGATTCCACATATAAGTGAGATCATGTGATATTTGTCTTTCTCCCTGGCTTATTTCACTTAACATAATATTCTCAAGGTCCATCCATGCTGTCCCAAAGGGTAAGAGATCTTTCTTTACAGCTGCATAGTATTCCATGGTAAAAATGTCCCACGCCTTTTTTATCCACTCATCTATGGATGGGCACTTGGTATTGTACATAGCAAACCCTAAAGACTCTAAAAAAGTTCTACTAGATTTGATAAATGAATTTGGCAAGGTAGCTGGATACAAAATTAACATCCAAAAATTGATGGCACTTTTATATACCAATAAGGAATTCTGAAAAAGAGAAACTAAAAAAAAAAAAAACCATTTACCATTACAACTAAAAAAATAAGATACCTAGGAATAAACTTAACCTAAGATGTAAAAGACCTGTACTTGGAAAACTACAGGACACTGAAAAAATAAATAGAGGAAGATATAAACAAATGGAAGAATATACCATGTTCATGGATTGGAAGAATTAGCACCATTAAAATGCCTGTATTAGTCAAAGCAATTTATAGATTCAATGCAATTCTTATTAAAATACCAACAGCATATTTCACAGAACTAGAACAAATATTCCAAAAATTTATATGGAACCAAAAAAGACCCCAAATAGCCACAGCAATCTTTAGAAAGAAGAACACAGTTGGAGGGATCACTTTACCAGATATCAAATTATACTACAAAGCAACTGTAATCAAAACAGCCTGGTATTGGTACAAAAACAGACATATAGATTAATAGACAGAACAGAGACCCCAGAAATTGACACCATTATGGTCAATTAATATTTGACAAAGGAGGCAAGAGCATACAATGTAGTAAAGACAGTATCTTCAATAAATGATGTTGGGAAAATTGGACAGGTACATGCTAAAAAATGAAACTAGGTCACCAACTTACTCCATACATAAGAATAAATTTAAAATGGATAAGACGTTAACCACTTTTTAATAAGGTTGTTTCTCCCCCCTTTTGGTAAGTTGTAAGAGTTTTAAATAAATTTTTGATATTAACCCTTTTTCAAATGTATCATTGGGGAATGTCTTCTTCCAATCATTAGGTTATTTTTTTATTTCGTTGATTTATTTTTTTGCTTTGCAAAACTTTTTAGTTTGAGGTAGACCTATTTGTTTATTTATTTTTGTCCCCTGTGCATAAGGGCATATACCAGAAAAAATATAACTAAGAGCAACTTCAGAGAGTTTGCTGTCTATGTTTTCTAGTTGGAGTTTATTGGTTTTGGTCTTACATTTAAGTCTTTAACCCATTGCCAGAAAGGCTACCATTAACAAATCAGCAAACTACAAGTGCTGATGAGAATGTAGAGAAAAGGGAGCCCTATTACACTGCTGGTGAAAATGCAGACTGGTGCAGCCACTATGGAAAACAGTAAAGGAGTTTCCTCAAAAAATTAAAAATGGAACCGCCATTTGACCCAGTGATCCCACTTCTAGAAATATATCCTAAGAATCCTGAGACACCAATCAGAAAGAATATATGGACCCCTATATTCATAGCAGTGCTATTTAGCTAAGCTATAGCTAAGATCTGGAAACAGCCCAAGTACCCATCAATAGATGAGTGGATAAAAAATCTGTGGTACGTTTCACAATGGAATAGTATGCAGCTGTAGAAAAGAAGGATCTCTTACTTTTTGAGACAGCATGTAGAAACCTGGAGAGTATGATGATAAGCAAAATAAGCCAGTCAGTGAAAGACAAGTATCCCATGACCTCACTTATATGTATGTGGAATATAATAAACAAAATAAGCTGATGAACAAAATAGATCCAGAGACATGGAAGCACGCAACGGACTGATGAAACTCAGGAGGAAGGGAGGGGGTGAAAGAGATTGACCAAAGAACTTATATGCACATATGCATAACCCATGGACACAGACTTTAGTGTGGTGAAGACCTGGGAAGGGGGCAGGAACCGGATGGAGGGAGTTAATGGGAGGAAATAGAGAGGAAATCTGTAATTGTTTCAATAATAAAGATAACTTAAAAAATAAATTTACGCCTTTCCATTATGGCTCAGCAGTTGAGCATTGACCTATGATTCAAGAGATCACTGATTCCTGGTCATGGCACATGCCCGGATTGCAGGCTCAGTCCGCAGTTGGGGGTGTGCAGGAGGCAGCTGACCAATGGCTCTCTCAGCATTGATGTTTTTATTTCTTTCTCTCTCTCTCCCTTCCTCTTTCTGAAATCAATAAAGATATATTTTTAAAAATCAAAAAAATTAAATAAATTTATTCTTGTATATGGTGTAAGAAGGTGATATAGCTTCCTTTTTTTGCATGTACCTGTCCAGTTTTCTTAAACACTATTTATTTACTATTCCATTGTATATTCTTGCTTCCTTTGTCATCAATTAATTGACCATATAAGTGTGAGTTTATTTTTGGGATTTCTATTCTGCTCCATCAGTTTATGTGTCTATTTTTATGATAGTACCATGCCATTGTGAATGCTATAGTCTTGTAGCATGTTTGATATCAGATAGCGTGATACTTCCAACTTTGGTTTTTTTTAAAATTAAATTTATTTGGGTGACATTGGTTAATAAAATTATATTGGTTTTAAGCATATGATTTTATGTTACATCATTTGTATATTGCATTGTGTGCTCACCATCCAAAGTCAAATCTTCTGCCACCATATATTTGACACTCTTTACCCTTTACTATATCTCCACCCTTCTTTCCTCTGGTAACCACCATACTTTTGTCTGTGTCTATTGTCACAACATGAATGGATCTTGAGTATATCATGCTAAGTGAAATAAGTCAGTCAGAAAAAATTAAGAACCATATGATTTTACTCATATGTGGGATATAAAACTGAAAGCAACAAATGGAAAAACACGAAAAATCAACTTCATTTTCCCCCCTCTCGATTGCTGTGACTATTTAGGGTCTTTTGTGGTTCCATATGAATTTTAGAATTGTTTCGTCTAGTTCTGTGAAAAATGCCATTGGCAATTTGAAAGGGATTTTATTAAATCAATGGAATACTTTGGTACAATTAACATTTTCAGGATAATTCTTCCTATCCATGAGCACATATATGCTTCCATTTATTTGTATCTTCTTCAATGACATAATTTTTCAGGTCTTCTACCTCCTTGGTTAAATTTATTTGGTCTTATTTTATTTTTTTGATGTAATTGGAATTGAGCTTGTTTTCTTAATTTCTCTTTCTGGTAATTGTTTTCAGTGTATAGAAATAAAAATGACTTTTGAATATTAATTTTGTATTCTGCTACTTTACTGTATTCATTTATCGGTTTGAATAGATTTTTTTTTTTTGGTAAGACCTTTATGGTTCTTTCTACATAGTATCCTATTATTGACAAATAATGACAGCTCTACTGTTTTTTTCCCCCCTCCAATTTTAATGCCTTTTATTTCTTTTTGTATGATTCCTGTGGCTTGGACATCCAGTACTATGTTGAATTAGAGTGGTGAAAGGGGACATCCTTGTCTTGTTCTTAATCTTAAGGAAAATGTTTTTAGCTTTCGCCCATTGAGTATGATGTTGGCTATAGGTTTTTCATACATGGCTTTTATTATGTTGAGGCATAATCCCTCTAATACACTTTGCTGAGAGTTTTTATTATAAACGGGTGCTGGATTTTGTCCAATGCATTTTCATATATCTCGATATGATTATATGATTTTTATCTTTCCTTTTGTTTATGTGGTGTATCATGTTAATTGATTTGCAGGTGTTGAACCAACCTTTCATTCCAGGAATAAATTCCACTTGATCATGGTGTTTGATTTTTTTATGTATTGCTGAATTTGGTTTGCAAGTATTTTGCACCTGGGATCATCTTAGATTTTGTTCTTTAATTTTCTTTTGTAATGTCTTTGTCTGGTTTTATAATCAGTGTGGTGCTGCTCTCACAAAATGATCCTGGGACCTTTCCCTCCTCTGGAATTTTTTGGGAAAGTTTGAGAAGGATTGGTGTTAATTCTTTGGTAAAATTTACTTGTGAAGCCATCTGGTCAAGGACTTTTGTTTGTTGGGAGATTTTGATTGGATTTCATTAGTAGTAATTGGTTAGTCCAGATTTTATGTATCTTTTTGATTCAGTCTTGGAAGATGTGATGTATCTAGGAATTTATTTCTGCCCAATTTGTTGGCATATAATTGTTCATAGTATTTTTATAATCCTTTTTATTTCTGTTATGTCAGTTGTCACTTCTCTTTCCTTTCTGATTTTATTTATTTCCTTTTCAGTGTAATACATTTATTGGAAGATTACTATATACATACTTTAAAATATGTTTTAAAGGTTAACATTAGCATTTGGCTTCATGATTTTTTTAAAAAAATATCTTTATTGATTTCAGAGAGAGGAAAAGAGAGGGAGAGACAGAGATAGAAACATCAATGATGAGAGAGCCATTGATCAAGCCCACAACCCGGGCATGTGCCCTGACCGGGAATCAAACCCTGATCGCCTAGATCCTAGGTCGACGCTCAATGGCTGAGCCACATCCGGCTGGGCTTCATGATTTTTAGTTTCTTTCCATAAACAATATTCAATGCCATCAATTCTCCAGCTAAATAAAATATTGTTATTTCTATTTTAAAATGAGGCAAAGTGACATAGAGATACTTACATGTTAAGTAACTTATTCTAGAGTTATTTGAATAGTGGTTTAGAAAATTCTGCAAACTGGCAGTGACCTATCCAAACTTGAAGTTTCTTTTGCTCTATTATCTCTTCTTTTTATGGGAAATTTGGGTAGACAATTGGGCACATGTCAGGACAGATGTATTAACCTCTCAAGGTAGTTTTAATTATTTCAAAGGCTATCATGGAGCTAGTTCTATATAATTCAACTGAATGGAATTCAATTTAAATAAACTTGAAATATTTATTGGTTGCCTCCTATAAAGTAGATGTTGCTCACAGGATGCCACAGTTTAACAGGCATGAAACCTGTGTAACCATTCATTGAAATACAGTGTGAATGGGGGGATGAGAAGATATGGTACAAGGTGTAGAGGTAGCAAAGTTAAGAAGTGTGATTAGGATTTCTCCAGGCTCACAGGGGTTGGGCAAGGGCTTTGTTGGCAGGAAACAACCTGAGCAAAGGCAGGAGGGGAGCAAAAGCATGGCAGGTATGGGAAGTGCACATAATTGGTTGCTGAAGTACAAAGTAACTAGAAGGTGAAAAAAAGGAACAGCAGGAGATGAGTTTGGTGAAAGTGGTCGAGGTGCTCCAGAGAGCACTTTGTATATGTTACCCTAAGTCAAAGAGATAATAATAGCATGTCAAAACTCCCAAAACGTGTTCTAGATTATACTATCTGTTTATCATTTCTACACCACAGAGTGATCTATGGTGTCTTTTTAGAAGTAAGCAAGACTTTTTTGTTGCATCAGCACCAAAAGAATAGGTTGTTTTTGAGCTTGCTTCCTGGAGGGTGGATAAGAAAATAAAAGAAGAGTAACCCTGAAGATTTAGTTTTAACTTCCACATCTAAGTGAACCCTTAGTACTTACCTAGAGGTGTTAACATTTCTGGTCATTGATTATGTTTAAAAATTTGGTCTTATGGATGAAACTGTTCTGTGCAAAAGAACCATTTTAAACATTAACCAGATTGTCTCCTATTCCAGAATTGTTCAGTTGCTTTAGAACTCTGTCCAGTCATGGCACTCTGTTCAGTGCCACAGTACATGAATTAAGCTTACTTCACCTTTGATATATCAGCTGTATTTTCGTTTATTCAAGTTAGTACCTCAGTCATTGTTGATGGAGCGCAGTGAACTAAGGAAATGACAAATATACAGAAGCACACTCCCTTTCTTTTAAATTGTTTACACTATTGCAGAGGTCCCACATTCTGCACCTCCTCTGGGCCCCCCTCCACCAAATCCACCCTCCCAGTTGTTCACCACATTTTTGTCTGTGTCCACATACATATATATAGTCCTTGGTTAATCTCATCCAGTCCCCCTCATAGCCCTCCCCTCTGAGATCTGTCAGTCTGTTACAAGTATCCATGCTTCTGGCCCTATTTTGTTCATCAGTTTGTTTATTAGATTCCACAGATAAGTGCAATCATGTGATATCTGTCTTTCTCTGACTGGCTTATTTCACCTAGCATAATAATCTCCAGGTCCATCCATTCTGTCCCAAAGGATAAGAGTTCCTTCTTTCTTACAGCTATGTAGTATTCCACTGTATAATTATACTACATCTTTTTATCCACTCATCTACTGATGGGCACTTGGGCTGTTTCCAGATCTTGGCTATTATAAAAAACACTGCTGTGAACATAGAGGTGCATCCATTCTTTTTGATTGGTGTTTCAGGATTCTTAGGATATATTGCCAGAAGTGGGATCACTGGGTCAAAAGGAGTTCCACTTTTAATTTTTTAAGGAAACTCCATACTGTTTTCCACGGTGGTTGCACCAGTCTGCATTCCCACCAGTAGTGTACTAGTGCTCGCTTTTCTCCACAATCTCACCAGCACTTGTTCTTTGATTTATTGATTCTAGACATTCTGGCAGGTGTGAGGTGCTACCTCATTGTAGTTTTAATTTGCATCTCTGTGATGATTAGTGATATTGAGCATTGTTTTATATGTCTATTGACCATCTGTATGTCCTCTTTGGAAAAGTGTTTATTCAAGTCCTTTGCCCATTTTTAAATTGGCTTGTTCGCCTACCTTTTGTTGAGTTGTATAAGTTCTTTATGTATTTTGGTTATTAACCCCTTATCAGATGTATCATTGGTGAATGTGTTCTCCCATTATCAATATGTTCCCTTTTCATTTTGAGGATGGTTTCTTTTTCTGTGCAGAAGCTTTTAAGTTTGATGTAGTCATATTTGTTTATATTTTTTGTTTCCTTTCTCTAGGAGATGTATCAGCAACATACTGCTACTCAAGATGTTTGAAATTTTACTGCTTATGTTTTCTTCTGGGATGTTTATGGTTTCTTGACTTACAGTTAAGTCTTTTATCTATTTTTAGTTTATTTTTGTGTATGGTGTGAGTTGGTGGTCTAGTCTCATTTTTTTCCCATGTACCTGTCCAATATTCCTAACTTCACTTATTGAAGAGACTCTCTTTACTACATTGTATGCCCTTTCCATCTTTGTCAAATATTAATTGACCATAAAGGTGTGGGTTTATTTCTGGAGTCTGTTCTGTTCCATTGATATATATGCTTATTCTTGTGCAAATACCCGGCTGGTTCGATTACAGTGGCTTTGTAGTATAGTTTGATATCCAGTATTGTGATCCCTCCAAGTTTGTACTTCTTTCTCAAGATTGCTGAAGCTATTCGGGGTCTTTTTGGTTCCATATAATTTTTTTCAAATATTTGTTATAGATCTACAAAATATGCCATCAGCATTTTTATAGGAATTGTGTTGAATCTATAAATTGCTTTGGGGAATATGGGAATTTTAATGGTGCTAATTGTTCCAATCCATGAACACGGTCTGTGCTTCCACTTGCTTGTATCTCCTTCAGTTTCTTTTTAAAATGCCCTATAGTTTTCTGAGTCAAGGTTTTTACCTTCTTAGTTAACTCCTAGGTATCTTATTTCTTTGTTGCAATGGTAAATGAGATGGTTTTCTTAGTTACTCTTTCTGAAAGTTCATTATTGGTGTATAAAAATGCCAATGATATCTCAGTATTAATTTTTTATCATGCCACTTTGCCAAATTCATTTATTAGATCTAGTAGTTTTTTTTTGGTGGAGTATTTAGGGTTTTCTATGTACAATATCATATCATCTGAGAATAATGACAGTTTCACTTCTTCTTTTCCAATTTGGATGCCATTTTTTAATTAAGATTTTTTAAATGTAGATATTATTGTAGATTTGCCCCATTTCCTTTCCCTGATGCTTTGCCCACATCCAACTACCCTGCCTCCTTCTCTTTTGTCCTTAACCATGTATTTATTCCTCTCATCTGATCACAGTGGCTAGGATATCCAGTACTATGTTGAATAACTGCGGTGAAAGGATCATCCCTGTCCTGATTCTGACCTTAAGTGAAACACTTCTAGTTTTTCCCATTGAGTATGATGCTGGCTGTAGGCTTTTCATATATGGCTTTTGTTATCTTGAGATATGATCCCTATATTCCCACTTTGCTGACAGTTTTTATCATAAATCAGTGCTGGATTTTATCAAATGCTTTCTCTGCATCTATTGATATGATCATGTGATTTTTATTTTTCATTTACTGTGTTGTATCACATTTATTGATTAGTGAATATTTTAGCAACCCTGCGACCCCAGGATAAATCCCACATGGTCAGTATGTATGATCTTTTTAATGTATTTCTGGATCTGATTTGCTAATATTTTCCTGAGGATCTCAGCATCTATGTTCACCAGGGATATTGACCTATGATTTTATTTCTTTGTGGTGTCTTTATCTGGTTTTGGAATTAGGATAATGTTGGCCTTGTAAAAGAACTTGAAGACTTCCCTCTTGAATTTTTTGGGATAGTTGGAGGAGGATAAGTGTTAGTTCTTATTTGAATATTTGGTAAAATTTGCCAGTGAAGCCATCTTGTCGAGGACTTAAGTTTTCTGGAAAATTTTTTAATTACTTTTTCAGTTTTATTATTTGTCATTGTTCTATTCAGGTTGTCTGATTCTTCCTAATTCCATTTTTGAAGATTGTATGTTTCTTGACTTTGTCTTTTTTATCCAGGTTGTCCAATTTTTTGGCATATAGTTGTTCATAGTATTTTATTATTATTCTTTGTATTTCTCTGATGTTGGTTGTAACTTCTCCTCTTTCATTTCTGATTTTATTTGTTTGGGTCCTCTCTTTTTGTTTCTTGATGAGTCTGGCTAATGGTTCATCAGTCTTCTTTATCTTTTCAAAGGATCAGCTCTTTATTTCATTGACTTTTTGTGCTGGGTTTTTAGTTTCAATGTCATTTATTTCCTCTCTGATTTTTCTTATTTCCTTTCTGAGGGCAGGGAACTCTGGCAAGGGAGGGGCTTCTGGCCAGAGATAGCCGTCTATAATCTTGGGGCTTGGGGCTTTGCTGAAACATTCCTTCATTGCTTTGTTTCAGGCTGGACACTGCCAGGTGCTTACTGCTTGACCTCTGTTTAAATGAGGAACTTCAAGACTAAACAGTATGGCTCTTTTCAGTTACTGCATGAAGGAGTTAGACTAGTCCAAGTGAAAAGCAGACCTTAATGGTTACATTATGCAAGCTGTGAGATTTTTTTGTGGCAAGGGACAGAGGGAAATCCTACTCATCGCATGGAAATCCTCACTTAAGCTCCAGTGAACCAAAAACACTTAAAACCCATGAACCTTCATCTGGTCATCTTTAGCCAGTCTAATCTCTATAAGGAACTTGCATATGTTCTTACACTGGTCACCCTATAGCTGAATTACTTCTTCATATTCTAGATGCTCAATTACAGTATCATTGCAGGCAAACTTCTTCTTAACACCTTCACTAGTTTCTTTATATCATATCCTCAGCAATCCCTTGGACAGTAGTAAGGGTCTTCCTGTAATTTCTCTGTTGAATTCTTGTATGGATATAGTCCTCAGTGCCAGCAGGAAGCAGAACATCACCCTTACTTGCATCAACAAAGGGGTGGAAAGAGTGGAGGTTCTGGATAGTGGCTATACCATACATTCCTTTTCCTTGGTAATAACTGCCTGTGGAAGACTGCTGAGGAAGAAGGCGTGCGCGCGGGTGTGTGTGTGTGTGTGTGTTTGTACTGGAGCATTGGGAAGTGAGGGTGCTCTACGGAGGGGTTGCTGAGTCCTGGCTGGGGATCGATCACTGACTGGGCATTTTTTTATACCTTGGTCTTACAAATAGACATATTTTAAAAACTTGTTTGAATGAATGATGTTTTAAAAGAGACTTAATGTAACACATTATATGCATATTTGATGTATTTGAATTTAGTATTATTTTTATCACAGATCTCAACTTTCCACAATGGAAACTCAATTGAAAACAGGTAAAACATTTAAAAATTTATTCTTTTTCTAACCTCACCAGTTTACATAACTAATTGGTAAAAATAGCCATTCTAAATTTAGTATCATAAAAATTTTTGGTTCTTATCTTTGCTTACCACATTGCACTCTTATCTTTGATTAATGATGTTAGATGCTGTCAAAATCAAAATTTTTAAGTGAAAAATTTAAATTAAGGACCAGATATAGTGTACAAACCCACAATTCCCCCCTCCCCTGCTGAAAACAGCAATTACATTTGTAGATAGTGAGAAACTGACCCTTATTTGGAAGTAATTATCATCATTCAGAGGCATGACTTTAATATATAACAGTGTATTGCTGAATCACACACACACATACTTATGTATACATGAACATAATTGAATTAATTTATACAGTTAAAACTTATAGTTTTCACTAGTGAGTCTGTTTGATTAACATATTTTGATTGAGTCACAGCCTGAGCAAGATACATTAGTGCATCAGCAAATTCTGTCAGTAAGAGTTAGGTTGCTATTCAATAAGAATAAAGTGTGTCAATGTTTCCTTTTAGTCACCGACTTGAATTATTGAGAATTCAAATTCAATGTACATGAGGCAATTATTCCTTAGCTCTATGCAGCTTATATGTAAAATTTTGGCTTTGATTGCCATACAGAGAAGAGGAAATAATTACCTAGAAGGATGTATTTATCTGCTACTTTACTACATTTTTTTTCATTTCTCTGTAGGGTTTCTCTTAGATCTTTTTAAATTTTATTTTATTGAATTTATTGGGGTGACCCTGGTTAACAAAATTATACAGGTTTCAGGTGTACAATTCTATAGCACATTATCTGTACACTGTATTGTGTGTTCACCACCCCAAGTCAAGTCTCTATCCATCACCATTTATACCCCATACCCTCCTCCATCTCCCCATACCCTCTCCACTCCGGCAAGCACCACATTGTTGCCCGTGTCCATGATTTTTAATATTTCTAGATTACAGATCCAGATGAATTAATAATAATTAGGTAATAAATGTAATGATTAATGGCCAGAAGTCTTTAAAAGATCCATTTTAATGTCTGTTGTTATTTATATTTTTAAGAGTATATGTGTTTACTGTCACAGGAGAAAATTAAATATTGGCTTGTCACTTTACAAACTTATAGGTAGATTTCTTGTCATTTATTTTTTTACATTATAAATATGTATTATCAGTATTATAGATATTTTATAAGATATAAGAAAAATTATTAATAACTATCTTCAATATTAATGGGACTATGAGCTGTGTCAAAATAGAAACAAATAAAGCCTGATAGTCTTATATTCATGTTAAGATTATGATAGAACATGGCATACTACTATAGTTTTTCTATGAAACTTAAGGAAGTGTAGGCTTTGAAAATGCTAGGAAAGCCAGTAATTTATCACCCTGAAACACATGAAGTGATATCTCTTTACATAAGTTGTTTTAATATTGAACATTTAGTTGCTGGTAATGAATTTGATAGACTATTTATATATTTGATGAATCTCAGAAAGTAAAAAGGCTTAAACAAAACTATTTTAAAGGGACTCTTTAGTCTCTATGAAGACATAGAAAGGCCATCTCAATTACTTTCCATGAGCTTTGGGGAAAAACCTTGAAAAATGATTGTGATAGTGTTACTGTGAGTTACTGCTTTTACCAGTCCCCATCCTACTTCGCTGAAAAGTCACAGTCAAGAGTGATGATGGGAAGTGAATAAATGTGGGAAAGGTTGGATGGGGAACAGCAGGCTGAGAACAATGGGGAATATAGGGCATCAGGAGCAGAAAAGGATTGTAGAATGGATATCAAATAATTCCTCTTTAAGTGGTTTTTCTCTAGAAGTGTAACTTGATATAATGCTCCCTAACTTCAGGAAGAAGAGTATTTAAATTAATTTAAACTCAATTTAATTCAAATAGGGAAATGTGGATTGAGTGTCTATACTATGCAAGGCACTGTGGTAGATAATATGGAAAGTATAAAGGTGACAACTATATGGTTCTTGCCCTCAATGCAGTAATATAATAAAAATTCAAACTATTAAGAACATGGCACATTATTATTCATCAAACTTCATTTTGGGTTACTTCTTAGATTCTAATAGAATTTCTGAAATACTTTGGAAAAGTCTCTCAAACCTTCAGAGAGTGGATGGGAGCGAAGTAAGGAGATCCTACCTGAGCAGACATATGGTATTGCTTACAATAAAGTACATTTTTTTTTGCACTTTCCAACATTTAGCAATTTATTTTGACTTAGGGAATGAGTTAGTCACAAATATTTAATCAAACACAATTGCTATTAATAATTTAGTGTTTCACATCATACACGTTGTTAGCTTTTCTTAAATGATTTACACCATTGAAATTCACACCTTTAAAAAAAATAAAAATAAAAATGTAAACTATTAAGTGGTTATTTTTAAGAGTCACACATCCAACCTACTTCTTTCTAAATCCCTCTTTTTAATACTTTCCCCTCAATATTAATTAAGTTTGTTATAAAGGAGGAGGTGTGTCCATTTTTTCCTCCATAGATAAGATGATTAGCTATTAGATTTACTCATGCTTTTTTTCTCCCACTAAAATAATTTGTTAAATATTTTTTGTCGCCTTCATATGCCAGGTACTTTTCTGGGTGTTGGGTTTAACTGATAAATAACACAAGTGAGATTTCTTCTCTTGCGGTGTTTACATTATAGTGGGAAAGATGGACAATAAACAAGTGAAAATAAATGAACAAGAGAATTTTCAAAAGTAATAAATGAAGACAACAAAACTACCTTTCTGATAGGGTGTCACAGGAAAGGACAATTTAGATTGGGTGGTCAATGAAGGTATTGTCTATCATGAGAAGGAATTATATAATTATGGAATAAAAAACTATTAAAATATTTTGTCTCCAATTTTTACCTGAATAAACCTTCTACAAATGGAAATTTACCTTATTATTAAAAGCTCTAGAGGAGATTTTGTAATTTTTCTCAGTTAACTCGTATGCAAGGAACATATTACTAGTGATCCAAATTGTAGGCAAAAAGTACATTTTATAGAGGAAATCTTACAAACTAAGAAACAATAGAGTAAAATACCCCTTGAGCTATTATTATTCTATAGAGAGGTGCGCTTGGACTGAGCATAGATGGATTCAACAGGAGAAAGTGCTCCTGAGAGGGACTTTTTCCTCATATAACACTTTTTAAAATTACAAGAGCATTGGGATAGAGAACACCTAGTCAATCATGTAACAGAGATTCCTGGTTGAGGCAGTGGCCTTGTTAAAAAAAGGGAGCACTTGGAAGAGCAGGCACTCTTTTCACTAACATAGCTGGTGTTAGTGAGAACTATATTTTCATTGAACTATCCTGGGGGCCTGCTTTGCCAAGCCACCGAAAGCGCGAAGAGGGAGGGCCATCAGGGCCATCCATAAGCAAAGATTTGCCTCTCCTCTGTCCACCTCTTTGTTTTGAAGCCTCATTAATATAAGTCTCTCTGTTAGTTCTGGCAAACACCTAGTCCTGATGATAACAATTTCCACAATATTGCCTGGGAGAAGGATGTCAATAAGGTCCTCAGCTGGGTTAAAAAATTCTCATTGTAAACTCTACTTCTTGGACAACAAAGAAGACTATTTTGGAATGTCTTTTCAATATCTGCGATAAGAAAGAGAAATTTATTTGTCATCTCTCTTGACATTTCCCCTCCAATAATTTCCCAGGATTAGATATGTTCACATTTGACAAACATATCTGTTATTTCCTCTGGAGATGAGCCAGATTGTCATTTTTCTGGAGTGATAAGTTCAGCAATGACCCCAAAGTTACCATTTGCCTTTATAAGTCACTTGCTGCATCAGGAGAGGATGTCTGCAGAACCATCTGATGCAAAGACAATGTCCATTTTTAAAGTAAGTACTGAAGTCAAAGCAGAGGGTGAAAAAAGAAGGGGAACATATTATTGCTCTTGAAATAATCTTTTCCCTTACTTCCCTAATTCCAAGGTGCTTCAGAGTTCAGCCAATGCAAAGGAGCCCTTGGTATGGGAGCCTATAACTGGTAAACAACCAGGGAAAGCTGGACCAACAAGCACTGTGGAAGTGTTTAAAGAGTCTGGCTTAGAAGGCAACTAGAACAGGCTTGATGGGCAAGAGTGGTTTACGCACCTTTTAAATGAATTCTTTATTAGGCATCCTATTCCTTTATGGTAGGTGGATTTGAATAGGGACCCAAAACTATAGTAGAGATGACGGTCACACATTCTTGATTGACTTTTTCATTTCAGATAGTTTCCTTTTCTTTAAATGTAGTTTTTTTTTTTTTTTCTTGTGGGCAAATACATATGAAAAATAAAGATAGAGTTTGCTACTATGTTGTTGTATCTATTTCCTTGGGCAGGTGTCTCAGAAAAGTGTGTGTATTCAGTAGTTTTATCCTGGGTTGCCCAATGGCCTGACCATGTAACTAGACCATTAGCAATGGCTCTTGAGTGTTTGTAAAACTATACTTCAGTCTAAGAGGGAGTGTGTTCTATGGCCATGAACAACGCTGGAAATTTATCGAGTTTTGAAAAATGTTCAATTCCATGGGATCTTAACTATCATTCTGGTGGGTGAATGCAGCACTCCCTTCAGATTTTATGACCTTTGAGAGAGTCTATTCAATCAGTGAGTCATACTCTCTTCTCAGGTGGAAAATCTTCTAGGCAATGGCCTTATTAAGTCAATGGTTTGGTTAAAACAGCAGAGGAGCATCCTGATCCCAGTGAGTGTGCAGCCTTATTTTATGAATTTGGCTAAGGTCTTAAGGACCAGGATTGGCCTTTGATTGGATGTGCTTTCTCCCCTTTTCAATAGAATTTTTCTGAGCTTGTATCACCTTAGGACATTTTGGTTTAGAGAAGGCCCATTATAGGATAGGAATATTGGGTTGAAAAGTGAGAAAATCAGTCCCATTAGTGCCCAACAATAGGCTATTAGTCACTGCCCAAAGGGTATGTGTCATTCAGCAATAGGAGGAAATCATTGAGTTGAAAGATCCAGGAACTAAGAAATAACTTAAAGTATTGTTGCCAAAGGTTTCAGTCAGCAAAAGTTTTCTTACAGGTACGGTTAATTCCATGTGTCTGAATAATATGGCAGATATAAAGTTAAAACATGTTTTTGTGATTCTTGGAACTCTTCCAGGGCTACTTAATGTAGGGGCTTTCATTTCAAATTAGTTGCATTAATACAGATACTTTGAGGAATCACCAGGAGTACCTAAAGAAGAAAGTTATTTGTAACTGGGGGATGCAGAGCCAATAAACTTCCCTTTAAAGGATATAGAATGTACCTTTTTGATGCTCTCCAGATGATGACACTTTCTTTTCTTTTCTTTTATTTATTTTTGTTTAAAATATTACAGATGTCCCTTTTCTCCCCAGTGACTCATTTCACCCCTTCCCTCTCCACACCATTGTCTGTGCCCTTGGGTGGTGCATATATGCTTATAAATTCTTTGGTTAATCTCTCCCTCTCCACCCTCCTCCATCCCTCTGAGATTCGTCTGTATGATCCATGCTTCCATGTCATTGAATCTATTCTGTTCATCAGTTTATTAAGTTCTTTAGATTCCACATATAAGTTAGATCGTATGATATTTGTCTTTCTCTGCCTGGCTTATTTTGCTTAGCATAACATTCCCCAGGTCCTTCCATTTCGTCCCAAATGGTACGAGATCCTTCTTCTTTACAGATGCATAGTATTCCATGGTGTATATGTCCCATAGCTTTTTTATCCACTGATCTACTGATGGGCACTTGGGCAGTTTCCAGATCTTAGCTATTTTAAATTGCACTGCTATGAACATAGAGGTGCATATATTCTCTCTGATTAGTGTTTCAGGATTTTTAGGATATATTCCTAGAACTGGGATCATTGGGTCAAAAGGCAGCTCCATTTTTAATTTTTGAGGAACCTCCATACTGTATTCCATAATGGCTGCTCCAGTCTGCATTCCCACCAGCAGGTTCTCCTTTCTCTACATCCTCGCCAGCACATGTCATATGTTGATGGTAGCCATTCTGACAGGTGTGAAGTGATACCTCATTGTGGTTTTAATTTGCATCTCTCTGATGATTACCTACATTGAGCATTTCCTCATGTGTCTCTTGGCCATCTGTATGTCCTCTTTGGAGAAGTGTCTGTTCGGATCCTTTGCCCATTTTTTAATTGGATTGTTTATCTTCCTATTGCTGACTAGTATGAGTTCTTTGTACACTTTGGAAATTAGCCCCTTATCAGATACATCCTTGGCAAACATGTTTTCCGAGACTGTGAGGTTCCTTTGTATTTTGAGGCTGTTTTCTTTTGCTGTGCAGAAGCTTTTTCGTTTGATGTAGTCCCATAGATTTATTTCTTTTGTTTCTCTTGCCCTATGAGATGTATCAGTGAAAATTCCACGATGTGGGATGCCTGCGAATTTACTACCTATTTTTCTTCCAGGATTTTTATGGTTTTGCGACTTACATTTAAGTGTTTTATTCATTTTGAGTTTATTTTTGTGTATGGTAAAAGTTGGTAGTCTAGTTTTATTTTATTGCATGTATCTGTCCAATTTTCCCAGCACCATTTATTGAAGAGGCTGTCTTTTCTCCACTGTACGTTCTTGCCTCCTTTGTCAAATATTAACTGACCATAATGGGTTGGGTCTACTTCTGGGATCTCTGTTCTGTTCCACTGATCTATATGTCTGTTGTTGTACCAATACCAGGCTGTTTTGATTACAATGGCTTTGTAGTACATTTTGATATCTGGTAAAGTGAAACCTCCCACTCTTGTTATTTTTCTCAGGATGGATGCAGCTATTCAGGGTCTTTTTTGGTTCCATATAAATTTTTGACATGTTTGTTCTAGATCTGTGAAATATGCCCATGGTATTTTAATAGGGATTGCATTGAATTTATAGATTGCTTTGGGTAGTATGGACATTTTAATGATGTTAATTCTTCCAATCCATGAGCATGGCATATCCTTCCTTCCACTTGTTTAAATCTTCCTCTATTCCTTTTTTCAGTGTCCTGTAGTTTTCTGAGTACAGATATTTTACATCCTTGGTTAAGTTTATTCCTAGGTATCTTATTTTTTTTAGTTGTAATGGTAAATGGTACTGCTTTTTGAGTTTCTCTGTCTGAAAGTTCATTGTTGGTGTGTAAGAATGCCATTGATTTCTGGATGTTGATTTTGTATCCAGCTACCTTGCCAAATTCATTTATTAAATCTAGTAGTGCTTTGATGGAGTCTTTAGGGTTTTCTATGTACAATATCATGTCATCTGCAAATAATGACAGTTTTACTTTCTCCTTTCCAATTTGGATACCATTTATGTTTTCCTCCTGTCTGATGGCTGTGGCAAGGACTTCCAGTACTAAGTTGAATAAGAGTGGTAAAAGTGGACATCCCTTTCTTGTTTCTGTTTTTAAGGGAAATGGTTTTAGTTTTTGCCCATTGAGTATGATGTTGGCTATAGGTCTGTCGTATATGGCCTTTATTATGTTGAGGTATGATCCCTCTATTTCCACTGTGCTGAGAGTGTTCATCAGAAATGGGTGCTGGATTTTGTCAAATGTTTTTTCTGCATCTATTGATAGGTTCATATGATATTTGTCCTTCATTTTGTTTATGTGATGTATCACATTTCTTGATTTGAGGATGTCATAACACCCTTGCATGCATGGAATAAATCCCACTTGGTAATTATGTATGATCTTTTAAATGTATTGCTGGATCTGGTTTGCCAGTATTTTAATGAGGATTTTGGCATCTATGTTCATCAGGGATATTGGCCTGTAATTTTTTTTCTTTGTAGTGTCTTTATCTGGTTTTGAAATTATGATGATGCTGGCCTCATAAAAAGAGTTTTGGAGTTTTCCCTCTTTTTGAATTTTCTGGAATAGTTTGAATAGAATAGATGTTAATTCTTCTTTGAATGTTTGGTAAAACTCACCTTTAAATCCATTTGTTACAGGACTTTTGTTTGCTGGGAGTTTTTTGATTACTGCTTAAATTTCATTAGTTGTTATCGGCCTATTCAGGTTTTCTGCCTCTTCTTGATTCAGCTTTCGAAGGTTGTATGCTTCTAGGAATTTGTCCATTTCACTCATGCTGTCCAGTTTGTTGGTGTATAATTGCTCACAGTATTTTCTTACAATCCTTTGTATTTCTGTTGGGTAGGTTGTTATAATCGCCTCTTTCATTTCTGATTTTATTTATTTGGGTCCTCTCTCTTTGTTTTTTAGTGAGTCTGGCTAAAAGTGCATCAATCTTATTTATGTTTTCAAAGAACCAGCTCTTGGTTTCATTGATTTTTTTGTATTACTTTTTTAGTCTCTATGTCATTAATTTCTGCTGTGATATTTATTTCTTCCTTCCTTCAACTTCCTCAGGGCTTTTCTTGCTGTTCTCATTCTAGTCTTTTTAGTTGTTGTGTTAGATGGTTCATTAGAGCTTTCTCTTGTTTCTTGAGATAGGTTTGTACTGCTATGAACTTTTCTCTCAGGACTGTTTTTGCTGTTTCCCACAGGTTTTGGGTTGTTGTCTGTTCATGTACCTTTCTCTCACTATCCTTTCTTTTTCTTAGAGCAGACCTTTTAGCATTTCTTGCAATGCTGGTTCAGTGGTACTGAACTCCTTTAGCCTTTTTTTTTTTTTTGGTCTGGGAAGCTGTTTATTTCACCTCCAATTTTAAATGATAACCTTACTGGATAAAGCAATCTTGGTTGCATGTTCTTGCTTTTCATTACTTTGAGAACTTCATGCCACTCCCTTCTGGCCTGAAGAGTTTCTGCTGAGAGCTCTGATGTCAGCCTTTATGGGAGTTCCCTTGTAGGTCACTGCTTGTCTCTCTCTTGCAGTACTTGATATTCTCTCTTTGTCTTTAACATTTGGCATTTTAATTATGATGTGTCTTGGAGTGGGTCTCTTTGAGTCCTTCTTGTTTTGAACCCTCTGTGCTTCCTGAACTTGTGTGGCTTTCTCCCTCGCCAGCATAGGGAAGTTTTTTGTCATTTCCTCTATGAAGTTCTATATCCATTGCTCTCTTTTCTGCCCCTCTGGCACTCCTCCTATATTGTAAATATTCTTTTGCTTCATGTTGCTCCAAAGCTCCCTTAGATTGTCCTCATGCTTTTTAAGAGTTTTTTCTTTTTGCTGCTCTGATTAATTTTTTTCTACCTTATCTTCTAAGTCACTTATTCTATCCCCTGCTTCATTGAGCCTGCTTTTAATTCCTTCCAGTGTATTCCTGATATCAGGTACAGTATTCTTTATTTCTGCCTGATTTTTGTTTATGTTATGTATCTCTTTTTTCATGTTTTCACTAAGTTCCTCAACCTTACCATCTAGTACCTTGTTCTCAATTTCCTTGAGCATCTTTATAACCATTACTCTGAACTCTGTTTCTGATAACTTGCTTAACTCCATCTCATCTAATTATTTTTCTGGTGATTTTTCCTTTTTTTTTTAAAAAATTTGGGATTTGTTTCCCCCCCCCCCCCTTTTGGTGGCTCTTAGTGTTTGTATCCGTATATTAAATATATTTGCGGTCTCCCAGTCTTATGGGGAGGGGTTTTGTATTGTGAGTCCAGTTGAGCTCAGAGATGGGTTTTCCTTATATTTCTGAGCTCTTTGCTCCAGGTGTGTCCCTTTTGTGAGAGTCCTTTTTGTGTATTCTTTGGACACTTCTGTTGTGGTTGGGTCCAGATTGTTGTTGACCAGTTCTTGAGAGGACTCTCCTCTCAGGTTGGCTAAACTGTGTGTCTCAGCCCCAACATCATCATGTAAGCTGTTGTACGGGTGCTGGCAAGGCTGGACAATACACAACTAAACTTCCTGGGGACAAGGGGTATCTTACAAACTATCCTGACAGTCACAATAAAAACAACTCAAGTGAAACTAGAACTGGGAGAGTGAAGGGAGAACACAAATTATAGAGTAAAAAAAAAGAGAGAGAGAAAGAAAAGTAAAGCTTAGAGAGAGAAAAGTATATTGTTAATATTGGCAAAAATTTAGAAAATAATAATAATCTAAGCTAAAATGTAAAAAATAGAGAAGCTACTGGGAAATAAAAGAGGCAGAGAAAAGATTCTGAAAGGAGGGCCACTAAAAAATTAAGGGAGAGAATAGGAATAGGATTATAGTTAAAAATGAAAAAATAAAAATACAATAAAGAGAATAACAGAAACTAACAAACAAAAAGATAGGAAGACAGAAGGGAGAAAAACAAAAGGAAGAATGAAAAGAAGAAAAAAGTTATGCCAATGGATTGAGAGGAGAGAGAGAGATAAAGTTAGGGTAGGGAGGGAGTCCAATAAGAGATATGGGGGATGCTATAGAGAAAAGCAGCAAATTTGTTGGTTATAATGATAAAATCCCAGTAATTAAGCAGGGAATATCAAGAAAATCTTGATAGTAGAATCAAGGATAAAACAAAACAAAGCAAATAAATAAAACAAAACAAAGAAATAAAAAACAAGCTAAGCCAAACAAAATTCTTTTTTTAAAAAAATTAAAATTTAAAAAAAATATATAAAATTTAAAAAGAAGAGAGAAGAAAAATGTTTTCCTTTTCTCTTTTTTGAAAGGAAAAAGAGAGAGAGACAAAAAAAAAAAGTCAGGTGAGTTTCTTCTGGGAAGCTTTATATTGTTTGTGGATGCAGCTCACTGTTTTGTGTACTGATTTCTGTTCTGCTGGGAGGTACTTGTGTATCAGCCAATGTGAGGAGCTGTCTTGGTTTGGCTCTGGTGTCCTTCCGTAGATGGTTGGTCTGAGGCTCTCTGTGGACCACCTCCTCTTGTCAGCTATTTTGCAACCTTGTAGTTGCCTGGTCTTACTCCAGAGTCTTCTGTAGAGTCTTTAGGGTGAAGGATGGCTAGTGTAGCTCTGGATATCACTCCGCTTACTTAGAGTTTTCACTGTCAAGCACTCACTGTGAGGGCGTTAGTCTTTGCTCCACAGCGAGCTCCTCTGTCTCTACCCTATCCTCTGATTCTAGTTCCCCATGCACTGACCTGCTGCAGTTTCAGATTGATTTCAGTCTGTTGACTTTTCTGTATGGGCAGTTTTAGCAGCCTGGGCTCAGTGGGTTCAATTAAAAAACATTCCAGTGAGCCTTTTGCCTGCCCAGCCACCAGCAGTGGTTTTCAGCTTCCAGTTCCCAAACAACAGTCCCTGAGAGTCTTATTCTTGTAATGACCTCCTGTGAGCTGTTCTCCCTTCCCTCTCAGGACTGTGCCCTGCGGGGATATCTGGGGCATCAGTGAACTGAACCAGCCCCTTTCCTGTTGGGGGTGGTGCTCCTCAGCTGCTGGAGAGGCAGACGTGCTCTGCCCCTCCCTTCCCAGATCTGGTTGAATGGTCCCATCAGGCATGCACCTAAAACACTCTACTATGGAGACACAAATCCCAGCTCCCACTGGGCTGTCTGCCCAATGCAAGCCAGGAAGGTGGGAGCCAGTTGAGAGATCAAAATCTCAAAAACACACAAAGCAACACACAAGCAGAGAATCTGCCCTGCAAGGTCCTGCACCCAGAGCACCAGGGCACCCAGCAGGAGGGGATACAAAGTCAACTGCACGCAGGTCCCCTGTCTCACTGATCTCAGTATAGCTGAGGTAGCTCCACACACACTACCATGGCCCTTCTCAGTGCTGGTCAAAAATCCCAAACTCTCCCACCAGGAGGTCAGGGTGGAAGGACTCTCTTCCCTTTTCCTGCACCACACAGATTAAATGCTTTCTAGAGCTCAACACAATTCCTTACAGGAAGGCAGAGGGTCCCTGTATGTGGCTTCCCATTGCAGATTTCTGGTCCCTTACTACTCGGCTGCCACACACTTTGGGACAGCCTTTCCTATGGTCGGCACCCTGAGCATTAGACTCTGGTCACAGCCGCCATTAGCAGCTTTGTTTTGCTAGGAAGGTACTCTTCCGTCCCTTCGCTAGCACACCACTCCCTTGGGTCCCTCTGCCCTCTGCACAGGGCATTCCTTCCCTTCTCCTCTGCTCAGGGTTTGAGATCCCTGCTTTTGGATGCCAGTCCACACTCCCAAGGGGAGGGAACTTTGCAATCTCTAAGCCTCAGGGGATCAGAGCCCAACACAGGCTTCAGGGGGAACTCCCCCTTTCTATACCCGCCTCTCTTACCAGACTCTGTGATGTTTCTTCAGTGCTCCCTACTCGAAATATGTCCACTCAGGTATATTTCTCTGGTTTTTCCAAGCTGGTTACATAGTATTTTAGGAGTAAATCAAGTCCTTGGCTGGGAGCAGGGGTACGCTGCTGCTTCGCACAGTGCTGCCATCTTCCCTCTTCCCCTTTCTTTTCAAATTCACTTGAAGGACAGTGATCTGTATTATGTTTTCATTTAAATTTATCTTTAATTAGAGGTGCCTAGAAAACAAGCAGTACTTCTTTAGTGTTGACTACTGTCCTCAATGTAATAGGATATCTGGCTATTTCTAGCAGTACACATTATGCTAGGTTTTGTTCCACCATGCCTTCAGGTGTTGGAGGTTTGTTTTTTGTCACGTGTTGCAAAATCAGTGCTCCCACTCAGTAATTAAAACTTGGAACATATTTTTCCCAAATCATACTCTATTTTCATCCAGACTTTTTTTTGACTAAAAGGGTTGGTATATACAAGAAGGAAAAAAAAAGATTTTTTAGAAAAACTCCCCCTTCCCCATTTTTTTCTTTTTTTTTCTCTTTTTCTTTTTTACAATTTAAAGAGAAAGATACGTTGTGTTCAAAAATTGGCCAGAAAAGATCCTGAATTTTCATTAATTTCAAAACAGGTTTATTTTACCTCCCACCACTTTTGTTCTGATCATTTGCCCAGTGAGCAGTCTAGAAAAAAAGTCAATTCCTTTTTGAGAATGGCTGTATTTAATGGTCAAACTGCCTTATTAAGATGTGTATATGAGGAGAAAAGTGAGTGAAATAGTCAGGCAATCAGTCAATTGTTGCAAACTGCAATTAATCCACCAAGTCAAACACAGTATCAGTAGACATCCAGTGAAGAAATTGACAGTCTGATCTCTTACAAATGGGCAGAGTGGGCCACAGTCTGAGATGTACCCTAATTTGCAACTTTCAGCAGGGATCATGGGTTAGGAATGCAGTCAATTTCTGTATACATCAGCAGCTGTGGACATTTGCATGTGACCCAGATGGTCCTGCCTACATCCATGATGCTTTTAGAATTTAGGGCCTTAAAAAGAGGAGTCCTAAAACTGGAACCTTCCCAGAGTTTAATTGAGCCTATGTCTGCTTTCTGTTCTTCAGAACAACCCATGCTAAGGTTAAAACAGCCCATAGCAGACAGTATCAGGCTTTAGCTGAGAGTCAGGTCCAGACAATTAGGATCTGTGAAATAGCTTTTTCTTTAATTTATTATTATTATTATTATTTTTATTATTATCAGTAGAAAGCTGAGATGCTATATGTTTAAATTGGTTTAGACATGGCAAATTGATACATTTCTGACCAGTGAGATATGAAAGAAGTCTCTTACAGGCTTTGGAAAAGGTTTTCTTTCTTAGAAAGAGAAAAACAGGATGAGTTTTCTTTCAAAGTTTTCACAAGGAGGTGAAGCTGAACTGCTATAGCCATTGTGTCACTATTAATAGAGCTAGGTTGAGGACAAAGCTTATGTGCCAAGGATGACTGAGGGGAAAAAAAGCTGTATTCTTTTTAAAAAATTGTTATTATTAAGAGTATTACAGATGTCCCGCATTTCCCCCCTCTGCTCAGCTCCTGCCACATCCCAGGTCTTCACTACACTATTGTCCATGTACGTGGGTTATGCATATATGCATATAAGTTCTTTGGTTAATTTCTTAACCCCTTCCCTCTGAGATATGTCAGTCTGTTCCATGCTTTTATATCTCTGCACTTATTTTGTCTGTCAGTTTATTCTGTTCAGTAGATTCCATCTACAAGTGAGATCTTGTCTTTCTCCAGCTGGCTTATTTAGCTTAGCATAATAATACCAGGCCCATACATACTATCTCAAAGGGTAAGATATCCTTCTCTTTTACAGCTGCATAGTATTCCATGGTGTAAATGTACCACAGCTTTTTTATCCACTCATCTACTGATGGGCACTTGGGCTGTTTCCAGATCTTAGCTATTTTAAATTGCACTGCTATGAACATAGAGGTGCATATATTTTTTCTAATTGGTGTTTCGGAAATCATAGGATATATTGCCAAAAGTGGGATCACTGAGTCAAAAGGCAGTTCCATTTTGAATTTTTTGAGGAATCTCCATACTGATTTCCACAGTGGCTGCACCAGTCTGCATTTCCAGTAGCAATGTACTGTTTTCCCTTTTTCCTATATCCTCACCAGCACTTGTAATTCATTGATTTACTAATGGTAGCCATTCTGGCCTGGTGTGAGGTGATATCTCATTGTAGTTTTAATTTGCATCTTTCTGATGATTAGTGACATTGAGCATTTTTTCATAAATCTCTTGGCCACCTGTCTTTCCTCTTCAGAGAAGTGTCTATTCAGGTCCTTTTCCCAGTTATTAATTAGATTGTCATCCTTTTGTTGAGTTGCGTAAGTACTTTATGTATTTTGGAAATTAACCTATTACAGATATATTAGAGGTGAATATGTTCTTCTATACAGTGGGTTCCCTTTTCATTTTGAGAATGGCTTCTTTCACTGAGCAGAAAATTTTTAGTTTGATTTGTTTATTGTTTCTTTTGTTTCTCTTGCCCTAGGAGATGTATCAGAAAAATCCTGCTACTTGAGATGTCTGAGATTTGACTACTTATGTTTACTTCAAGAATTTTTATGGTTTCAAAACTTACATTTAAGGCTTATTGATTTTGAGTTTATTATTATGTATGGTGTAAGTTGGTGGTCTGGTTTCATTTTTTTGCATGTACCTGTCCAATTTTCCCCACACCATTTATTGAAGAGACTGCCTTACTCCATTGTATGCTCTTTTCTTCTTTGTCAAATATTACTTGACCATAATGGTGTGGGTTTATTTCTGGAGTTTCTGTTCTGTTCCATTAATCTATCTATGTGCCTGTTCTTGTCCTGATACCAGGCTGTTTTGATTATAAATGCTTTGTAGTATAGTTTGATATCTGGTATTGTGATCCCTCCAACTTTGTTCTTCTTTCTCAAGATTACTGAGGTTATTCAGGGTGTTTTTTGGTTCCATATAAATTTTTGGAATATTTGTTCTAGCTCTGTGAAATATGCTTATGGTACTTTAATAGGGATTGCGTTGAGTCTATGGATTGCTTTTGGTAGTATGCACATATATTGGTGTTAATTCTTCCAATCCATGAACACAGTATATGCTTTCACTTGTTTGTAACTTCCTCTGTTTCTTCTTTCAGTGTTCTGTAGTTTTCTGTGTATAGGTTTTTTACTGCTTTGGCTAGGTTTACTCCTAGATACCTTATTTTTAAATTGTTGTTGCAATGGTAAATGTGACTTTTTTTGTTTCTCCTTCTGAGACTTCATTATTGGTGTATAAAAATACCATTGCTTTCTGGATGTTAATTTTGTATCCAGCTACATTGCTGAATTAATTTATTAAGTCTAATAGTTTTTTGGAGGTGCCTTTAGAGTTTCCTATGTACAATATCATGTCATCTGCAAATAATTACTGTTTTATTTTCTCTTTTCCAATATGGATGCCTTTTATGTTTTCTCCTTGTCTGATTGCTGGGGCTAGGACTTCCAGTACTATGCGGAATAAGAGTGGTAAAAGTGGACATCCCTGTCTTCTTCCTGTTTTTTAAGGGAAACACTTAGTTTTTGCTCATAGAGTATGATGTTGGCTATAGGTTTTTCATACATGGTCTTTATTATGTTGAGGTATGTGATCCTTCTTTTCCCACTTTGCTGAGAGTTTTTATGATAAATAGTTGTTGGATTTTAGAGAATGTTTGCTCTGTACCTATTGATATGATTATCTTATTGATGTGATATTTATCTTTCATTTTGTTTATGTAATATATCACATTTATTGATTCATGAATATTGTATGAGCCCTGCATCTCCAGGATAAATCCCACTTGATTATTGTTTATGATCATTTTAATATAATGCTGAATCTGGTTTGCTAATGTTTTTTTGAGAATTTTAGCATATATGTTTATCAGAGATACTGGCCTATAATTTTCTTTCTTTGTAGTGTCTTTATATGGTTTAGGAATTAGGATAATGCTGGAATCATAAAAAGAGATTGGAATGTACCTTTACACTTTCAACACCTGATAAAGCTAAGCCAGCTGAGGTGGACAGGCAATTCACTAAACACAAGTTTAGTCTTCCAAGTAGTCTGTGGCCTCCCAAAAAAATGCCCTCCGAGTTTGTTACAGTTTCTATTCCTGCAACTTGTGGTATCAAAACCACTTCTTGGAGTTTTAAAGTGCTGCCAGGATAAGTGTACTTCCCCCTTCCATGAAAAAGAAAGACTGAAAATCTTCCCTTCTCTTGAATTTTTTTGGAATAGCTTGAGGAGGATTATTTCTTCTTTGAATGTTTGGTAAAACTCCCCTGTAAATCCTTCTGTTCCTTGACTTTTGTTTGCTGGAATTTTTTTGATTACTGCTTCAAATTGAGTAGATGCTATCAGCGTATTCAGGTTTTCTGATTCCTCTTGATTGGGTTTTGGAAGATTGTATGTTTTCAGGCATTTGTCCTTTTCACCCAGGTTATCCAGTTTGTTGACATACAGTTGTTCATAATATTTTCTACAATTCTTTGCAATTCTGCAGTGCTGGTTGTTGCTCACTTCTTTCATTTCTGATTTTACTTTATTGAGTCCTCTCTCTTTGTTTGTTTCTTTTTTAAAAAATTTATCTTTACTGTTGAAAGAATTGCAAATGTCCCCCTTTTTTTCGCAATGACTCCTTCTACTCTGCACCCTCCTCTGCCCCAGGCCTTCACTACAAAATTGTCTGTGTCTATGGGTTATGCATTTATGCATATAAGACCCTTGATTAATCACTCCTCCATCCCCCCCCCCCGCCTTACCTCTGAGATTCATCAGTCTGTTCCATGCTTCTATGTCACTAATCTATTTTGTTCATTAGTTTATTTTGTCCTTTAGATTTCACATATGAGATCATGTGATATTTCTCTTTCTCTAATTGGCTTATTTAGCTTAGCATAAATAAGCTGCTAAGGTCCATCTATGCTGTCCCGAGGAGTAAGAGATTCGTCTCCTTTACAGATGCATAGTATTCAATGGTGTAAATGTCCCACAGCTTTTTTATTCACTCACCTACTGATGGGAACTTGGGCTGTTTCCAGATCTTAGCTATTGTAAATTGTGCTCCTATGAACATAGGGGTGCATATATTCTTTCTGATAAGTGTTGCAGATTTCTTAGAATATATTCCTAGAAGAGGGATCACTGGGTCAAAAGGTAGCTCCATTTTTATTTTTTTGAGGAACCTCCATACTGTTTTCTATAGAGGCTGCGCCAGTCTGCATTCCCACCAGCAGTGTACTAGGGTTCCCCTTTCTCCACATCCTTGGCAGCATGTGTCATTTGTTGATTTGTTGATGGTAGCCATTCTGACAGGTGTGAAGTGATACCTCATTGTAGTTTTAATTTGCATCTCTCTGATGATTAGGGACATTGAGCATTTTCTCATGTGTCTCTTGGCCATCTGTATGTCCTCTTTGGAGAAGTGTCTATTCAGACCCTTTATCTGTTTTTCAATTGGATTGTTCGTCTTCCTCTTGTTGAGTTGTATGAGTTCTTTGTATACATTGGAAATTAGCACCTTGTGAGATGCATCCTTGGCAAATATATTCTCCCATATCATGGGGTTCCTTTGTATTTTGAGGCTGTTTTCTTAAGCTGTGCACAAGCTTTTTAGTTTGATATAGTCCCATTTGTTTATTTTTTTCTTTATTTCTCTTGCTCTAGGGGTTGTATTGGTGAAAATTTCACTATTTGAGGTGTCTGTGACTTTACTACCTATGTTTTCTTCCAGGATTTTTATGGTTTCATGACTTACATTTAAGTCTGTTATCCATTTTGAATTTATTCTTGTGTATGGAGTAAGTTGGAGATCTAGTTTCATTTTTTTGCATGTACCTGTCCAGTTTTCCCAGCACCATTTATTGAAGAGACTGTCTTTACACCATTGTATGCTCTTACCTCTTTTGCCAAATATTAACTGACCATAATGGGTTGGGTCAATTTCTGGGGTCTCTGTTCTGTTCCAATGATCTATATGTCATTATACCATTACCAGCCTGTTTCCATTACAGTGGCTTTGTAGTATAGTTTGATATCTTTTAAATTGATCCCTCCATCTCTGTTCTTCTTTCTCAAGTTTGCTGCAGCTCTTTGGGGTATTTTTTTGGTTCCATATAAATTTTTGGAATATGTGTTCTACTTCTGTGAAATATGCTGTTGGTATTTTAATAGGAATTGCATTGAACCTATAGATTGCTTTTGGTAGTATGGACATTTCAATGATGTTAATTCTTCCAATCCATGAGCATCTTTTCATTTGTTTATATCTTCCTCTATTTTTTTTTTTTTCAGTGTCCTGTAGTTTTCCAAGTATAGGTCTTTTACATCTTAGGTTAAGTCTATTACTAGGTATTATTTTTTTAGTTGCAATGGCAAATGGTACTGTTTTTTCAGTTCCTCTTTCTGGTTCATTTTTGGTGTATAAAAATGCTGTTGATTTTCAGATGTTAATTTTGTATCCTGCTACCCTGCTGAATTTATTTATTAAATCTCGTAGTATTTTGCTGTGGCCTTTAGGATTTTCTATGTACAATAGCATGTCATCTGTCAATAACGGCAGTTGTACTTCCTCCTTTCCAATTTGGATACCTTTAATTTTTTCTTCTTGTCTGATCACTGTGGCCAGGACTTCCAGTATTATGTGGAATAAGAGTGTTGAAAATGTACAACCCTGTCTTGTTCCTGTTTTTAAGAGAAAAACTTTTAGTTTTGGCCCTTTGAGTATGATGTTGGCTGTAGGTTTGTCATTTATGGCCTTTATTATGGTGAAGTAGAGTTTTTAGCAAAAATGGGTGCTGGATTTTATCAAATGCTTTTTCTGCCTCTATTGGTATGATCATATGATTTTTGTCCTTCATTTTGTTTATGTGATGTATCACATTTATTGACTTGTGAATATTATACTAGCCTTGCATCCCTGCAATAAATCCCACTTGGGCAAGGTGTATGATCTTTGTAATGTATTGCTGGATCTGATTGGCAAATATTTTGTTGAGGATTTTAGCATCTATGTTCATCAGGGACATTGGTCTACTATTTTCTTTTTTAGTAGTGTCTTCATCTGGTTTTGTAATTAGCATAATACTGGCCTCATAAAAAGTCCTTGGAAGTCTTCCCGCTTGAATTTTCTGGAATAATTTGAGTAGAATCGTTGTTAATTCTTTTTTAAATGTTTGGTAAAACTCTCCTGTAAATACATCCGGTCCCAGACTCTTGTTTGCTAGGAGTATTTTTATTACTGTGTCAGTTTCCTCAGTTGTTTTAGGCTTACTCTGGTTTTCTGATTCTTCCTCATTGAGTTTTGGAAGATTGTATAGTTCTAGGAATATGTCCATTTCACCCAGGTTTTCCATTTTCTTGGCATATAGTTGCTCATAGTATTTTCTTACAATTCTTTCTATTTATGTGGTGTCAGTTGCTATATCACCACTTTTATTTCTGATTTTATTTATTTTGGTCCAATTAGTTTCTTGGTGAATCTGGCTAAAGGTTCATCAATCTTATTTATCTTTTCAAAGAACCAGCTCTTGGTTTTATTGATATTTCGTATTGTTTTATTTTGTTTGTTTCTATGTTGCTTATTTCTGCTCTGATCTTTATTATTTTCTTCCTTCTACTTCCTTTGCACTATTCTTGCTCTTCTCTTTCTAAGACTTTTAGTTTTAGTGTTAGTTTTTGAAAGCTTTTTAGGTATGCCTGTAATGCTATGAACTTTCCTATCAGGACTGCTTTCATTGTGTCTTACAGATTTTGGGTTGTTTTCTGTTCATTTTTGTTTTTTCCAGGAACTTTTTTGATTTTTTCCTTGATCTCCTTGGTAACCCATTAATTGTTTAATAACATTCTATTTAGCCTCCATGTGTTTGAATATTTTGAGTTTTTTTTTTCTGTTGTTGATTTCTTGCTTCATTCCACTGTGGTGTGAGAAGATACTTGATATCATTTCAGTCTTATTGAAGTGAAGGAGACTTGCCTTGTGCCTGAACATGAGGTCTATTTTTGAGAATGTTCCATATGCACTTGAGAAGAATGTGTTTTCTGCTGCTTTGGGATGAAATGTTCTGTAAATGTTAATTAAATAAATTAGATATAGTGTGTCATTTAAGGTCTCATTTTCCTTGATTTTTTGTCTTGATGATCTATCCATTGATGACATTGGGATGTTAAAGTCCCCCCACTATGATTGTATTGCTGTCCATCTCTCACTTATGGTCTACCTAGAACTTTTTTATATATTAAAGTGCTACTGTTATTGCGTGCATATGTTTATAAGGGTTATATCTTTCTGTTGGCTCGATCCCTTTCGTATTATGTAGCGACCTTTTTTGTCTCGTTATGGTTTTTATTTTGAAGTTGATTTTGTCAGAAATAACTATTGCTACCCCAGCTTTTTTTTCATTTCCATTTGCTTGGAATATTTTTTTCCATCGCTTTACTTTTAGCCTGTGTGAATCTTTTGCTTTCAGGTTGGTCTCTTGTATGCCTGATACATATATGGGTCCTGTTTCCCTATCCATCCAGCTACTTTATGTCTTTTTATTGGAGCATTTGTTTCATTTACATTTAATGCTACTCTTGATATATACTTATTTAATGTAATTTCCCCCTTTTATTCTAATGTGCCTTACTCTATATTTCTCCTTCTTCAAGCACTCCCTTGAGCATTTCTTTTTTTTCCTTTCTTTTTATTTAATTAATTAATTAATTTATTTATTTATTATTTATTTTTTATTTTTTGTTTATCTTTATTGTTGAGAGTATTACAGGTATACCATTTCCCCCCCCAGTTGATCCCCTCCACTTCCCTCCCACCCCTTTCCCAGGCCTTCACCCCGTTATTAACTGTGTCCATGGGTTATACATATAACTTCTTTGGTTAATCTCTTCCCACCCTCCACCCCCCTTCCCTCTTTCCCCTGAAATATGATTGTCTGTTACATGTGTCAGTGTCTCTGGATCTATTTAGTTCATCAGATTCTTTTGTTCATTAACTTCTTGTTAAAGAAGACCCTTCAACATTTCCTGTAGTGCTGGTTTGGTGGTGATGAACTCCTCTAGCTTTTCCTTGTCTGAGAAGCTCTTTATTTGACCTTTAATTCTAAATGATAGCTTTGCTGGGTAGAGCAATCTTGGTTGTAGTTCCATGTTTTTCATCACTTTGAATATTTCTTGCCACTCCCTTCTGGACTGCAAAGTTTCTGTTGAGAAATCAGCTGACAGTCGTATGGGTGCTCCCTTGTAGGTAACTAATTGCTTTTCTCTTGCTGCTTTTAAGATTCTCTCTTTGTCTTTAACCTTTGGCATTTTAATGATGATGTGTCTTGCTGTGGGCCTCTTTGGGTTCCTCTTCTTTGGGACCCTCTGTGCTTCCTGGACTTGTAAGTCTATTTCTTTCCCCAGGTAGGGGAAGTTTTCTGTAATTATTTTTTCAAATAGGTTTTCAATTCCTTGGTCTCTTTCTTCCCCTTCTGGCACCCCAATAATATGAATGCTGGGCCTCTTGAAGTTGTCCCAGAGGCTCCTTATACTATCTTCATATTTCTGGATTCTTTTTTCTTTTTGCTCTTCTGGTTGGGTGTTTTTTGTTTCCTCATGTTCCAAATTGCTGATTTGATTCTCAATGTCCTCTACTGTTGATTCCCTGTAAATTATTCTTCATTTCAATTTGTGTAGCCTTCATTTCAAATTGGTACTTTATTATGTTATCAATTTTCTCAGTTATTTCCCTAACAGTCTGCTTAAACATCCTTATAACCAAAATTCTGAACTCTCTATCTGTTAGCTTGCTTGGATCTGTTTCATTTAGTTCCTCTTCTAGAGATTTCTTCTGTTCTTTCCTTTGTGACATCTTTCTTTACCTCCACATTTTGGCTGCTTTCAGGTGTTTGTTTCTATGTAGTAGGTAGAGCTGCTATGTCTCCTGGAATTTGTAGAGTGGCTTTGTGTAGTAGGTGTCCTCTAGGGACCAGTGGCTCAGCCTCCCCAGTCACCTGAGCTGGGCCTTCTAGGTCCTCCCCTGTGTGGGCTGTGTGCACTGTCCTGTTGTAGTTGAGCCTTGGTTGCTGTTGGTGTCCCTGGGAGGAACTGACCCCCAGTGAGGACCAGCTGCAACTACAGCCAGAGAGCAGAGAGCTGCTGTGCTGGAGACACCCTTATGGATCAGGATTTACTTCAGTGGAGCTTTGGTGTTCACCAAGTGCACCCCTTGAGTGTCATTCATGGATGTGGTAGGGTTGTAATCCAGTGTGGTAGAGTCTGATCACCAGGTGCACTCTCTCTGGGGCCTCCAAGGAGGTGCAAAGTCAGCCTCTGCCAGTGCGTTGCCCAAGGCCACCCAGCATGAGCTATACAGCAAACCATAGTTGGCTGCTACTTGTGCTGGGCTTGGAGGTGTCCAGGAGAGGCCAAGCTATGAGTCAGTGCAGGCTGCTGCTAGTGCCAGGCCTGGGGCCACTTATCAAGCTGTATGGGGCACCCTGCTGCTTGTTTGAGAGATTTTAGGAAAGTCCTAAACATGAGGCTTGAGAGGCCACTTGCATATAAAAGCCCCTGGAAATGGCCCGGATGAGCTGCAGGTGGGGAGGGGTGGGGCCTCCAGGAATCACAAGGCAGGGCCAAAGGTGGTGAGCCAGGCGCTGGTGACTCAAATATGGCACCTGCCTGCTGGCTGTGTGCCGGGAGGACTCGCCAAAGGAGCAATGGCCTCTGCCAGCTCTTCTGCCTGGGAGAAAGCCACCCTCAACCTCTAGCCCCGGCTTCAGGCAGGTTCGTTCCTCCCCGAGTGTCCCAGGTCCTTTCAGGCTGCTGGGCTCAGAGGGAGCACATCTGAGTGAGTCTGTGTGCGGGCCCTTTGAGAGGAGCTGCTGGGGCTCCCACAGCCTCCACGACCCTCAGCCACAGTCCCCCCTGGTTTCACAGCCCAGAGTTGTGGGGATGTCTCTTCCCGGCCTGGAGCCCTGGGCTGGGGGCCTGCTGTGGGGCTGGAACCCCTCCCTCCTCCCTTCTCCGGGAAACCTCTGCCCCCGAGATTCCCTTCCGGGTTTCAGCCGCGGCACCGGGTGTGGGCCCGCAGCACATCTTTGTGATTCAGCCCTGATCCGCCTGCGTCTGTGCCCCTCCTACCAGGTTCGGTGCTTCTTCAGGTCCCTGTTTGTGGGGCTTCTGTTCAGCCAATTTCAGGAGGCTCAGAGTGATGGTGGTTCTGTATTTTAGTTGTAATTTTGCTGTGGTTGCGGGAGGCAGTGGGTGCCGCTGTTACCTATGCCGCCATCTTGTTGTTCCTCCCCCTTGAGCATTTCTTGCAATGCTGGTTTATTTAGCTTTCTTTTGTCTGGGAAGCTTTTTATTTCACCATCTATTTTGAATGATAGGCTTGCTGGATAGAGCAGTGTTGGTTGCAGGTTCTTGCTTTTCATTACTTTGAAAACTTTATGCAAATACCTCCTGGCCTGAAGTGTTTCTGTTAAGAAATCTGCTGACAGCCTTATCTGGGCTCCCTTTTAGGTGACATTGTTTCTGTTTTGCAGTCCTTAAGATTGTCTCTTTGTTCTTGATATTTGCCATTTTGATTATGATGTGTTTTGGAGTGGGCTCCTCTTTTTTGGTACCCTCTGTACTTCCTGAATTTGTGTGGCTTTCTCCTTCATCAGCCTAGGAATGTTTTCTGTCATTATTTTCTCCACAACCTTCTATATTCTTTGCTCAATTTCCTCCATCTCTGTAACCCTATGATGCGAATGTTGTTTCACTTCATGTTGTCCCAAAGCTCCCTTAAACCATCCTCATGCTTTTTAAGTATTGTTTCTTTTTGCTTCTTGGAATGAATGTTTTTTTTCTACCTTATCTTCTAATTCACTTATTCGATCCTCTGCTTCATCAAGCCTGCTTTTCATTCCTTCCAGCATATTCTTGATGTCAAATATAATATTCTTTATTTTTGCCTCTTTCTTATTCATAGTATCTATGGGTTTTTTTATGTTGATATAACTTGCACTAAGTTCTTTGAATTTCCCATTAAGCTCCTGAGTGGTCCCATTAAGTGTCTTGTGGTTCTCACTAATTTTCTTGGGCATCTTTATAACCATTACTCTGATCTCTATTTATGATAATTGTGTTATCTACATCTCATCAAAGTCTCTTTCCAGTGATTTTTTCTTTTGTTTAGTTTGAGGGTTGTTTCTTTGTTTCCCCATTTTGGTCTCTCTTTGTGTTTGTACCTGTATATTAGATATATTTGCTTTCTCCCAGTCTTGTGGGGTGGGCTTTTGTATTGAATATCCAGTGAGACCCAGAGGTGTGTTTTCCTTACACTTCTGAGCTATATGCTCTAGTTGTGTCCCTTTTGTTGTTTTTTTGGGCTCCCCTGTTGTGATTGGGTCTAGATTGTTGTTGACCTGTTTATGCCAGGACTCTCCTCTCAAGGTTGGTAACTGTGAGGGTCACTCATAATCATGTTGTGATGTGCTGTTGTAAAGGTGCAGACAGGGCAAAACAGAACACAACTAAACTGATGGGAAACAAACAGCAAGTTACGAAATATCCTGACAATCACAATGAAAACAACCTAAGAGAAAGTAGAATTAGGGAAGCAAAGTGAGAACACAAATTTTAAGGCCAAAGAGAAATAGAGAAAAGGATATTATTGCTAATAGTAAGTAAATAAATAAATAAAATAAAAGGTAAAAAATAGAGAAGCTACTGGGAGATAAAAGGGGCAGAGAAAATATTCTGAAAGAAAAGAAGGGTGAGCAAAAAATTAAGGGGTGAGAATAGGTATAGGAAAGCGGTTACAGAAAAACAAGCAAACAAAAAAGACAGGAGGACAGAGATTGAAAGGAGAAAGAAAAAAAGTTATGGCAATGGAATAAGAGGAGAGAGAAAAGTAAAGCAGGGGTAGGGAAGAAGACCAATAAGAGATATGGAAGAGACAATAGAGAAAAACAATGAACTTAATGATTATAATAATATTATCCCAGCAATAAAGCAGAGAATATCAAGAAAATCTTGATAACAGAACAATAAAAACAAAAACAAAACAGAACAGTCAAAACAACACAAAACATATCCAAAACAAGAATTAATAAAAAGTTTAAAAGATTAAAAAATTAAAAAAATTATAAAATTAAAAATTTCCCTTTTTCTTTAAGAAAAAAAAGCCAACCAAGTGAGGTTCATCTGGGCTGCTTATGTTGTCTGAGGCTCACTGTTTTATATGCTTATTTTGGGTCTCCTAGGAGGTACTTTTGTGTCAGTCAATGTCAGTAGCAGTTTAGGTTTGGCTCCTGGTGTTCTTATTTAGCTGGTTGGTCTGAGGCTCCCTGTGGACTACCTCCAGCTGTCAACTATTTCACCTCCTCCTTGTCATTGCCTGGTCTTGCTCCAGTGTTTTCTGAAGTGTCTTTAGGGTGCAGGCCAACTAGTGTAGCTCAGGTTATTGATTTCATCCCTTACTTGGAGATTTTGCCATCAGGCACTCATGGTGGGGAAGTTAATCTCTGATTCAAAGCCTGCTCCTCAGTTTCTACCATATCCTCCAATTCTAGTTCCCCATACAGTGGCCTGCTGCAGGTTCAGATTTAATTCAGTCTGTTGCCTTTTATGTATGGACAATTTCAGTGGCCTGGGCTCAGTGAGATTGATCAAAAGACTCTGGTGTGCATGTTGTCTACCCAGACCCCAGAAGAATTTTAAGCTTGTCCTCCAGTTCCCAAATAATAGTCCCTGAGAATCTTACTCTTGTAATGTGCTCCTACAAGCTGTTCTCCCTTCCTCCACCAAACTGTGCCCAGCAGGGGATATCTGGGGTTTCACTGAGCTGAACCAGGCCCTTTCCTTTTGGGGGTGGTGCTCCTTGCCTGTGGGAGAGGTAGGCATGCTCTGCCCCTCCTTTCCCATTTCTGGTTGGCTGATATCATAGGGTGCTCAGTTCAAACTCTCTACAATGAAGGCACAAATCCCAGATTTCACTGATCTTTCTCCCCAATGTAAACCAGGAAGGTGGGTGCTGTGATGTGCCGACCAGTTAACATAATCATACAAAGTGAAAAACAGGCAGAAAACCTCATTTGCGAGGATTTGGCACCCTTGTGCCTTGGATCCAAGCATAGGAGGGCTTACAAAGTCAGCCCAAGCAGAACTCCTGCACAGCTGATCTCAGTAAAGTTGGGGCAGCTCTGAATGCTGTAGTGGCTCTCTTCAGAGCAGGTAAAAAATACCTGATCTGCCCCACCAATAGCTCTGGCCCCTCTCTGGCCCCACCAGCAACTCCAGTCCCTCTCTCTGTTGGCACGAGGGCTCTCTTCCCCTTCCCCAAGCCACACAATTCAAATGCTTTCTGGGTCTCTGCACAGTGCCTTACAGGAAAGCAGAGAGTCCCCTTAGGTTGCTGCTGGGTGCAGCCCACAGGCCTCTTTCTATTCAGAAACCACACCCTGTGGAACAGCCTTTCCTGCAGTCAGCACTGGAGGTGAATCTCTCATGCATGGGCTGCTGCAATTAGGCACCTTGTTTCACTGGGAAGGCAGGAAGACTATAACCCTGGCTCCCTCTGTCTGCTGAGCATGGCTCTCATTCTCTTCTCTACTGCTCAGGTTTTGAGGTCCCTGAATGGGAATGCCAGTCCACACTCCCAAGGGGAGGGAGCTCTGCAATCTCTAACCCTTGGGTCTTGCAGCTGAGCAATGGCTTCAGGGGGTCTCCCCCTTCCTACGCCTCCCGCCCTCTTACCAGTCTCAACGCTGTTTCTTCAGTGTTCCTTACTTGAAATATGTCCATCAGCTATATTTCTCTCTTTTATCCAAACTGGCTGTGCAGTATTTTAGCTGTAAATCTAGTCTGTGGTTGAAAGCAAGGGTGTCTGCTTCTGGTTTGAGTGCCACCATCTTGCTGACTCTCTCTCTGTTTCTTGATGAGTCAGGCTAAAGGTTCATCAACCTTGTTTATTTTTTCAAAGAACCAGCTCTTGGCTTCATTGATCTCTTGTACAGTTTTTGTCTTTGTGTCATTTATAACCACTCTGATCTTTATTATTTACTTCATTCTATTTACTCCGGGCTTTGTATGTTGTTCTTTTTCTAGTTCTTTGCAGTGTTAGGTTAGATTGTTTATTTTATATTATTCTTGCTTCTTGAGTTAGGAGTGTAATGCTATGAACTTTGCTCCCTGGACTGCTTTCACTGTGTCCCATAGATTTTTTGTTCTTGTGTGTTCATTTTCATTTGTGTCCAAGTAACTTTTGTTTTCTTCCTTGGTCTCATTGATAACCCATTCATCTCATTGATAACCCATTCATCTCATTGATAACCCATTCATTGTTTAATAAGATGCTATTTAACTGCCATGTGTTTGAAAGTTTTTGATTTCTTTAAATATTGTAGTTATTTTCTAGTTTTATGCCATTGTGATATGAGGATATGTTTGATATGATTTCAGTATTCTTGAATTTAAGACTTATTTTGTGTTGTAACATGTGGTCTATCTTTGAGAATGCTTCATGTACACTTGAGAAGAATGTAGATTCTGCAGCTTTGGGATGAAGTGTTTTGTAAATATCAGTTAAATTCATGCAATCTAGTGTATTGTTTAAGGTTGCTATATTTTTTGTTGATGTTTTGTCTGGAAGATCTATCCATTGATAACGGTGGGATGTTAAAATCTCCTACTATGACTGTATTGCTGTAGATCTCTCTTTTCAAGTCCACCAAGATTTTCTTTATG
The DNA here is from genome assembly GCF_964146895.1 of Miniopterus schreibersii. NCBI lineage: Eukaryota > Metazoa > Chordata > Mammalia > Chiroptera > Miniopteridae > Miniopterus > Miniopterus schreibersii. Next base: position 114,383,245 of record NC_138101.1, on the reverse strand, counting down.
TATTTAGGTCCTCATATATTGGTTGCACATATGTTTACAAAGGTTAGGTCCTCTTGTTGGATCGATCCCTTTAGTATTATTTAGTGGCTTTCTTTGTCTCTTGTTATGGACTTTGTTTTGAAGTCTGTTTTGTCAGATGTAAAGTATTGCTACCTCAATTTTTTTTCAGTTGCATGGTATATTTTTTTCCATCTCTTCACTTTCAGCCTATATGAATTTTTTGTTCCTATAGGGTCTTTTGTAGACAGCATATATATGGGTCATGTTTTCTTATCCATTCAGGTACCCTATTTCTTTTGATTGGAGCATTTAATCCATTTACATTTAAAATTATTATTGATATCTATTTTTATTGCTAATTTTTCTTTATACCTATGTTCTTTTCTCTAATTCTTCTTTAAGCAGTCCCTTTATAATTTCTTGCAATGCTCATTTGTTTTTTGCCTGGGAAGCTCTTTATTTCACCTTCAGTTTTAAATGTTAGCCTTGTTGGGTAATCTTGGTTGCATATCCTTTTTTTTCATCTCCTAGAATACTTCATGCCACTTTCTTTTGGCCTGAGGTGTTTCTGTTGAGAAATTAGCTGACAGCTTTATGGGAAGACCCTGGTAGGCAATTGACTGTCTCTCTCTTGCTGCCTTCAAGATTTTCTTTTTTCTTTAACCTTTGCCATTTTAATTATGATGTGTCTTTGTGTGGGTCTCTGAGAGCATTTTGATCAGGAGTCTCTGTTCATCCTGAACTTGTGTGCCTTTTCCCCCCCATCATGTTAGGGAAGTTATCAGCCATTATTTCTTCAAACAGGTTCTCTATCCCTTGCTCACTCTCTTCTCCTTCTAGTACTCCTATAATATGGGTGTTATAATGCTAGATGTTGTCCCAGAGATCCCTTAGACTTCATTTCTCTTAATTATCTTTTCTTCTTTATGCTTTACTTGGATGCTTAAGTTATGTTGTCCTCTAATATGCTGATTTGAGTCTTTACATCATCTAACCTGCTGTTGATTTCTTCTAGTGCATTCTTCATTTCCTATATATTGTATTCTTAATTTCTGTCTGGTTCTTTTTTTATCATTCTTATGTTTTTTTAAATGCTTACCATCTCATTGTTTAAGTTCTCATTGAGGTCATTCAGGCTGTTCAAAAGTCCTTGAGCATCCTTAGAGCCATTGTTTTTAATTCTGCATCTGATATTTTGGTTGCTTCCATTTCATCCATTGCATTTAATTTTTTTTCTGGGGATTTCTCTTGTTCTTTAATTTGGGACATTTTTCTTTGTCTCCCTATTTTGCCTGTGTATTAGGTAGGTCTGCTATGACTTCCAAACTTGTTATGATGGTTTTATGGTGAAGGTGTATTGTAGGGCTCAAGGGCACAATATTCCAGATAACCTGAGCTTGGTTCTCCAGAAATGTTTCTTGTGGGTTATCTGCACTCCCTGATGTAGCTGAGGCTTGAATGCTGTTTACTTTGCTGTGGGCAGAGTTAATACTTTAGGCCTGTGAATATATGGTAAACATTGATCACCATATATGAGACATTGTGTTGGGGCTGTCCCTTGAGGCAGGGTTGTTCACAGTGCCTGTTGCCTGTCTGAATCCCCCTTTGGGTATGCCACTTGTATGGCTAGTGGGGTTGTACTCTAGTGTGGCCTAAAGCCCACCACTGGTTGTGCTGGTTTTGGTCCACTTGGGTGGGGTTCAGGTATACTTCAATGTTAGACATTGTGTGTAGCCAACTTTGGGCTATCTGTCTGTAACTACCACACTTTTCAATGTTTATGTCTGTGTCTATTTAACCTGAGTGTTCATGGGAGAGGTTAATCTGTGTAAAAAGGTCACCTTCTTCCAGCTTAGAGGTGGGGGCAAATCTGTCAAAGGACTGAGGCTCCCTGAGGTTCACCGCCACCAGTCAGGTACTTCACCTTGGTCTGAAGTTGCTTGGTCTTTTTTCAGAGCTTTCTAAAGAGAGACTGTAGGTTGAGCTCTGGCTAGCTGATATAGGGCTAGTGGGTCCCCTATTTAGAATTCATGGAGTCAGGCACTCAATGAGGGCAAAGTAGCCCCTGCTTCAAAGCCAAACCTCTTAGTTTCTGCCAGGGTATCCAACTCTAGTTCACCCTAAAGGGGGGCTTACTGCAAGTTCAGGTTGGGTACAGACAGCTGTCCCCTTAGCAGGAGCAAGCTCAGCTACCCTGGGCTACAAGATATAGACAAAAAGAGTCTCCCACTGGGGATGATGCCTGCCCAGCACACAGGAGTTGGCTAAGCCTCTCAGACAATAGCCTCTGAGGGTATCATACTTTGAAAGTCCTTGCTCTGAGTTTTCCTCCCTTCCCCTCACAGAACTGCACCTAACCTGGGTATTGGGGACTTGGCAGGGATGATCCAAGCAGTCTTTCATTGTGAGTGGTGCCACAAGCTTGTTGGAGGGTGTCAAGCACGTCTTCCCTTTCCTGAAGGAATGCAGGCTGAACTTACAGGAGTGTATGGATTTGCCTCCCTGCAATGTAGACACACAGCTCAGCACTCAGCATCAGGCTTCTGGACAGAAGCCAGCCTGGGAGACAGTCCTAAAACTGCATTTCTGTGTGGTTCTCTGGTCACCCAGTGACAACACACTAAGTAAGATGGGGTTGAAAGTCCCAGCCCTGTGCAGCTCCCCTGCACCACTGAACTCTGCAGTTTGTGGCAGGATGAATGGCTCAGCATGTGGGTGGAGGACTTTGCATTGGAGGTGGTGGGGAGACCATCTTTCTCCCCAAGCCACACAGTTTAGTCACTGTCTGGGTCTCTGTGAAAATTCTCCCCAGAAAATAGAAGGCCCTTAAAGTCACTGCCTGGTATAGACAGCAGATCCCTCTATAGGACCTGAGAATGGCAGCATAGCCTTGGAGCAATCAGGGTCTGGATCATGAACTCCCCAGGCTAGTGTTGTTAACAGTAAGTTTGTTAGGGTATGGTTTGAGTTTCCTAGGTGGACTGAATACCAACTGATTCCATCGCCAGATGCTACACGGTCTCCTTTTCCCATCTGTGTTGCTCTAGGTTCGGGATCCCTGTGTGGGGTTGAGACCCCGTCATCCTAGGGAGAAGGAGTTTCACAGCTGTGATATCCCTCCAGGTTTTCAGCTGCAGGAGCTATTTCTTTCCATATCTCCACCCTTCTTACCAGTTTCTGTGTATGTTCCTCTGGATTCTTTGGTTATAATATTTCAGATTGCCTAGCCTTCAGTTGTTTTTCAGGTTGATTGCTCTGGAATTTAGATGTAAATTTGATTTGGGGCTGGGAGCAAGGTGACAGAACTTCCATCTACTCTGCAGCAATCTTGGAATCCACCATTTTTTAATTTAAATCTTTAATGTTGAGAGTATTACAGGTGTCCTCCTTCTTCTCCCACATTGCCCCCTCCACTCTGATTCCGTCCCATCCAAGGCCTTCACCACCCTATTTTCTATGTCCAGAATTTATATGCATATAAGTTCTTTAATTTTCTCTTCTGCCCCCCTCCCCAGTTCCCTCTTCAGTCTGTTCTATGTTTCCATGCCTCTGGTTCTATTTATTCATCAGTTTATTTTGTTCATTACATATTCCTTATTCATTTAATTTGATATTAATTATTGATAGATATGTATTTATTACCAATTTATTGTTCACATTTTTAAATCTATTTTATTTTTCTTCTTCTTAAAGATCTTTTAACATTTAATGTAATACTGGTTTGGTGGTGATGAACTGCTTTAGCTTTTTCTTGTCTATGAAGCTCTTTATGTTTCCTTCAATTCTAAATGATAGCTTTGCTAGGTAGAGTAATCATGATTGTAGGTCCTTGCTTTTTAATCACTTTAAATATTTCTTGCTACTCTCTTCTGGCCTGCAAGGTTTCTGTTGAGAAATCAGCTGACAGTCATATGGGCACTCCTAACTGCTTTTCTCTTACTGCTTTTAAGATTCTCTGTCTTTAACCTTTGTCATTTTAATGATGATGTGTCTTGCTGTGGGCCTCTTTGGGTTCATCTTGTTTGAAACTCTGGATTTGTATGTCTATTTCTTTCACCAGGTAAGGGAAGTTTTCTGTAATTATTTTTACAAATAGGTTTTCAATTGCTTGCTCTTTCTCTTCTCCTTTCAGCATCCCTATGATGTGAATGTTGATATGCTTGAAGTTGTACCAAGACTCCTTACACTATCTTCACATTTCTGAATTATTTTTTCTTTTTGCTCTTCTGTTTGGGTGTTTTTTGCTTCTTCCTACTCCAAATAGCTGAATTTATTCTTGGCGTCCTCTACTTTACTCTACTTTTTGATTCCCTGTAAATTAATCTTCATTTCAGTCAGTGAATGCTTCATTTCCAACTGTTTGTTTTTTATGTTGTTGATGTTCTCACTAAGTTTCTTGAAATTCTCACTAAGTTCCGTGAAGTTTTTAGTAAGCTTCTTGAGCATCCTTATAGCCATTGCTTTGAACTCTGTGTCTGGTAGTTTGCATGCTTCCATTTCATTTAGTTCTTCTGGAAATCTCTTCTGTTCTTTCATTTCTGACATATTTCTTTATCTACGTATTTTGGCTCTTTCCCTGTTTATATCTATGTACTAGGTAGAGCTGCTATGTCTCCTGGAATTGGTAGAGTGACCTTGAGTAGTATCTATCCTGTAAGGCCCAGTGTCTCAGCCTCTCAAGTTACCTGAGCTGGACAATCTCGGTGTGGCCTTGTGTGGGCTGTGTGCATTGTCCTGTTGTATTTGACACTTGATTGCTATTGTTGTCACTAAGAGGGATTGACCCCCCAGGCCAATCAGCTGTGAGGACCAGTTACGACTACATCAGAAGAGCTGCTATATAGGAGGTGCCCCTGTCGAGCAAGATTTGCTTCAGTGGGGCTTTGGTGCTCACTGAGTATGTCCCTTGAGTGTATCACTCATGGATGTGGTAAGGTTTTAATCTGGCATGGTTTTAAGCTGACTACTGGATGGACTGGCTCTGGTTGCTCCTGGGAGGCGCAAAGTTAGGTGCTTCCTGTGCTTTGGCTGGGGCCAACTAGCATGAGATACAGAGTAATCTGCAAATTGCTGCTAGTTATGTTGGGCTCGGAGGTGCACAGGAGAGAACAAGATATTATCTAAGGCAGGCTGCTGCTAGTGTCAGGCCTGGGGCCTCTTGTTAAGAGGTGTGGGGCATGCTGAGGCCAGGTGCTGCTTGTTTAAGAGATTTTAGAAAAGCCTGAAGCCTGAACCAGGACAGACCATTCATATGGAAAGACGAGTGCAAACCTTTTTGGTGGGGCTGCAAATTAGGTAGGTTGGGGTACCAGGGAGTTACCAGGGTGCAGTGAACAGATTGATGGAGACTCATATTTGGCACTTTCCTTTTAGTGCTGTGGCAGGAAGGAACAATGACCTCTGATAGCACTTTTCTCTGGGAGAAAGCTGCCCTCCAGTTCTTGCCCTGATACCAGAAAACTTAGTTTTTCCCTGTATGCCTCTGGATCTTTTTAAGCTACTGCCCCAGTGCTGGAGCTCAGAGGGAGGAAGTCCAAGTAGGCCTATATACCGGCCCTTTTAGAGGATCTGCCTGGTACTTCAGCAGCCTCCATGTCACTCAGCCACAATTTCCATTGGTTTTTACAGCCCAAAGTTGTGAGGATTGCTTTCCTGGTGCTGGAACCCTGGGCTCAGTGATCTGGTGTGGAAATGGGACCCCTTGCTTTTCATGTAGACCTCCTCAGCCAAGATACCCTTTCCAATACATAAAAACACCACACATGGGTGTTGGATCAGCCTCTTCAGCACCTCTGCCCCTCGTACCTGTCTCAGTGTGGCTTCTTTAATTTCTTAATTGTAACACTTCCATTGAGCCAGATTTCAGATGGTTCTGAATGATGGTTGTTCTGTGGTTTAATTGTAATTTTGATGTGATTATAGAAGGATGCGAGTGCTGCATTTACCTATGCTGCTATCTTGACTGAACTCTCCACCATTTATTTTTAATACCTATGTTCTCTCTCTGTTTCTTTTCTTTTTTCTTCTTCTTAAAGCAGGCCTTTAAGATTTCTTACAATAATGATTTGATGGCAATGAACTCCATTGACCATTTTTTTGGGGTCTGGGTAGCTCTTTATTTCACCTTCAATTTAATTTAATTTAATTTAATTTAATTTAATTTAATTTTATTTTATTTTATTATTTTATTTTAAATATATCTTTATTGATTTCAGAGAGAGGAAAGAGGAGGGAGAGAGATAGAAACATCAATGATGAGAGAGTCATTGATCGAGCCCGCAACCTGGGCATGTGCCCTGACCGGGAATCGAACCCTGATCGCCTGGATCCCAGGTTGATGCTCAACCGCTGAGCCACGCCCAGCCGGGCTCACCTTCAATTTTAAATGACAGCTTTACTAGACAGAGTGGTCTTGGTTGTAGATTCTTGCTGTTCATCACTGCAAATATTTCTGGCCACTCCTTTCTGGCCTGCAAAGTTTCTGTTGAGTAATCAGTTGATGGCCTTATGGGAGTTCCTTTGTAGGTATCTAGCTGTTTTCACTTAATGCTTTTAAGATTTTCTCTTTGTGTGTAACGTTTGCCATTTTAATTATTATGTGGCTTGGTGTGGGCATCTTTGGGTTCATCTTGATTGGGATTCTCAGTGCTTCCTGAACTTGTGTGGCTTTTTCCTTCACCAGGTTAGGGAAGTTTTCAACCATTATTTCTTCAAACAGGTTTTATATTCCTTGTTCACTCTTTTCTCCTTGAATTCCTGTGATGTGAACATTGTTACACTTGACATTGTCCCAGAAGTTCCTTAGATGTTTCTCATTTTTAATTCTCTTTTCATTTTTATGCTTTGCTTGGGTACTTACTGTTATCTTGTCCTCTAAACTGCTTCATGTAACCTACTGTTGATTCCTACTAAAGTAACCTTCATTTCAGATACTGTATTCTTCATTTACATCTGGTTCTTTATTTATGGTTTCTGTGTCCATTTTAAAGCTTACTACCTCTTTGTTTAAGTTCTCACTGAGATTATCTATTCTTACCCTAAAGTCCTTGAGCATCTTTATAACCATTGTTTTAAACTTTGATTTTTGTTTGCTTCCATTTGACTTAATTCTTTTCTAAGGACTCCTCTTATTCTTTCATTTTGGGAATCTTTCTTTTTCTCCCCATTTTGTCACTATGTATTAAGTAGATCTGCTATGACTCCCAAAATAGTTATGATGGTTTAATAATGTAGGTGTCTTATTGGGTTCAATGACACAATCTTCCAGATTACTTGAGCTTTGTGCTCATGGATTATTTCTTGTGGGTTCCATGTACCCTCTGAGTCTTGAATGCTGTTGGCCCTTTCATGAGTAGAGTTAAACCTTTTGGCTGGCTGACTGTAAGGATAAACCTCAATCATAGTGTATGAATTGCTGTGCAGGGTCATCCCCCTGAGTCAGAGTTGTTCCCAGGAGCATCTGTTGCCTGCCAGAATCCCCATTTAGGTGTCCCCACTTGTGTGGCTAGTTGGTTCAAGCTCTGGTGTGCTCTGAATCTTGCCACTGGTTATATTTGTTCTGGATCCACTTGGGCAGGAATCAAGTACAAGTCAATGTCAGACATTGTGTGTAACCAGCCTTAGGCTACCTGTCTGGAGCTACCACACTATTCATTGTGGCTGCATCTACTCAGCCAAGGTGTGCATGGAAGTGGTGAATTTGTGTATAAGGGTTGACTTTTTCCAGCTTAAAGCTAGGGTAAGTTCTATAAAAGGTGAGATGATTTCTGAAGTCCACCTCCACCTGTCAGCCACTTTTCTTTTCTTTGAGGATGCCTGGTCTTCCTCGATAGCCTCCCAAAGAAAGATTGTAGATTGGGCCCAGGCTTACTGCTACCCACAGACAATTCCACAGGTTATGAACTTGGTAAATTGGGGTTTCTGGTTTTAGGATGACAGGGCTAATGAGTCCCATACTTGGGAGTCGCATGATCAGGCACTAATTGAGAGAATAACGGCCCCCACTCCAGAGCCAAACAACTCAGTCTCTGCCAGATTCTCTAACTCTAGCTCCTTTAGGAGGAGCACACCAAAGTTTCAGGTTGGGTGCAACCAGCCAGCCCCTCTGCAGAAGTAAGCTTAGCAGGGCAGAGCAACTGGAGCTCAGGGTGAACAGATCAAGAGTCTCCCATTGTGAGTGGTGCCAGCTGAGCATGCAGGAGGCTGCCAAGCATTTCGTTCTGGTTGAGGGAGATACACTTTTCATGTCACAGCTATGAGAAGCCCTCTTCCCTTCTTTGAACTGAGCTCAGCAGGGCAAGGCCCCCTGGGTATGGGGGGAAGATCCAAACAGTTTCCTGCTGGTGTGGTGCTGAGAGGCTGATAAAAGTGGGGAAGGCACTTTTCTACCTTCCCAGGATAGCACAGGATGGGCTTGCAGGAGATATAGGAGTGGTCACACAACACAGTGGCCACTCATCTGATTCTTGGACAAAAACCTCCCCTGGAAACATTCCAAAAGTCACAGCTCTGTGTGGCAGTCTGATACTCCTGCACAAATGAACTTAGCAGGGCAGGACCACAGAGTGGTATGGTAGGCCAAGTGATTCAACAGGTCAGGGGGGAGGTGCGATTTGTGCACTCCCCAGAATTCAATTCAATCCACACAATTCAATCACTGTCTGAGTCTCCACCAAGAGCTTCTTCAGAAAAAGAGCACCCCAAATGGCTCAGCAGAACATTATGCAGGACCCAAGCACCACAGAGTTGTGTCCTCAATAGTTGGAAAACTGGCAATGCACTCCCCAGGATGGTGCTATAACAATAGGAGTGCTTGACCCTGGGAAGGTGATGTCTGGGTCTCTAGCAGAATACCTTGTCTTGCAAGTGGACTGAATCTCCACTGACTCTCACCACCAGATGCTATGTGGGCTCATCTTCCCATCTGTTTCTCTGGGTTGGGGATCCATGCATGGGTTTTACACCTTCATGCTTCTCTGGGGGGAGAGAGTTTTGCAGGCCACATATTTCTTGGCTTCTCAGCCACTGCCCATGGGTGCATGAGCCAGCCCTTTCCATGTCTCTCCACTTCTTAACAGTGTCTATGTGGCTTCTTCTGTAAATCCTTTGTTATAATATTTTAGTTCAGCTAGACTTTAGTTAATTATCATGTTGACTGCTTTATAATTTACCTGTAAATATAGTTTGGTGCCAGGAACAAGTGAGTGTCACTTCTGCATACTCTGCAGCTATTTTGGAATCTCTTACATTTAAGTCTTTAATGCATTTTGAGTTTATTCTTGTATGTGGTGTAAGAAGATGTTCTCTTTTCATTTATTGTTTTTGCATGTATCTGTCCAGTTTTCCCAACACCACTTATTGAATAGATTACTCCATTGTATATTCTTGCCTCCTTTAACAAATGTTAATTGACTCTTTAAGTGTGGGTTTATTCCTGGGCTCTCTATTCTGTTCCATTAATCTCTGCATCTGTTTTTATGCCAGTACCATGCTGTTTTGGGCTTGTAGCATAGTTTGATATTAGGTTCCGGCTCTTATCATCTTATATGTTTGCTAAATCTTTAAAAAATTTTTTTTAGTTTCTTTTTAGTTTTTTAGTTGTGGAGTCTAAAACTGGTCACTATGAAGAATTTTACCAATGATATTTAATTTTTAAAACTATCAAAATATTTAATAATTGTTTACTTTAATTTTACATTTTCTATATTGAAAATTTTCTATAAAGTTAATTTAAAAAATTATATTGTACTATATTGCATACTTTGAATTTTAAATTTTTTGCTTTTCTTGTATATAGAAATGCATTTCATGTTATGTTTTTATTTCAGATAAGAAAATAAAATATTTTCTCCTCTATATTTTCATTGATAATTAAAAGTTCAGTATAGACATCATACTCACAAGAGTTTTTTTTCCTAAGTGGGGAGTGAATGGGTTTAGGATTGTGTTGACAGTTTAAAAATGGACGGAGTTAATAAAGAAAGCTCCTGAAAAAGAGGTCTTGGAACAGAAAACAAACAAACAAACAAAAAACAGGACAGTTTGGGCAGTGATTCAATGGCAATCTTTCATTTTGCCTGGGTGATAATATACTAAGAGGAATTAAGAGGTGTCTATGATAATATGCATAACAAATCCTACCCTTATACATCTATTTGCTTGGTGAGAAAAATATGCAATGCTCAGACCTTCAGAACTAACAAATGCTTTTGCAAGCAGGAGGAGATTTATACCACTTCAATGATGTTGAAGACTATTATTTCGAATCCTGTCAGCATGATTATTATATAAAAGCTATTAAAATATATGCTCATAATTATATTATTGTAGTGTTTTAAAATGGAGTAATGAGTAGAAAGAATCTTAACTAAAGTGGACAACAAATGACAGAAATTAAGCAAGGCTTATAAAAATATACTTAAGTTGTTTTTCACAATTTACCCAACAATGGGGAAGGGCCAAATCACTTGCATTCTTCTTATTATTTTCTGTGTTTCATAGCCTTGTGATCCTCTTCCCTCCTCCTCCTCTCCCTCTTCCTTCTTTCTTTCTCTTCCTCCTCTCCCACTTTTTCTTTTTTTTACTTTTTTTATTTTTGAAAGTACTACAGATGCCCTATTTTTCCTCTCCATCGATCCCCTCCACTTGGCATCCACCTCGTAAGGTCTTCCTCACAGTATTGTCTGTGTCCATAGGTCATGTATATATACATCTAAATTCTTTGATTAATCTCCCCCCCACACACACTCCTCACCCCCATATTCCCTGTGAAATTCATCCGACTGTTCCATGGTTCTATATCTCTTTATCTATCTTGTTCATCAGTTTATTTTGTTCATTAGATTTCACATATGAGTATATCATCATGTGGTACTTGTCTTTCTCTGACTGGCTTATTTCACTTAGCATAATCCTCTCCAGGTCCATCCATGCTGTCCCAAAGGGTAATAGAGTCTTCTTTTTTATAGCTGTGTAGTATTCCGTGGTGTAAATGTCCCACAGATTTTTTATCCACTCATCTACTGATGGGCACTTGGGCTGTTTTCAGATCTTAGCTATTATAAATTGTGCTGCTGTGAACATAGGTGTGCATAAGTTCTTTCTAATTGGTGTTTTGGGTTTTATCATCCATATAAACAGTAGGGCTTTAGAGTATGCCTATCTGCCCTTTTTAGATACATTGCTTTGGTGGATGTGAGCTTGAACACAGTTCTATTTTCATGCCTTTCTAGTACTTTTCATTCTTGCCCTGCCCCTTCTGCAGAAGTATGGTGTTATGCAGTGGTTCTTTATGGTTTTGGAGGACAATAGAAGTGGGGAGTGCTTGAGTGTTGGAGTATGGTTATAAATAAACTTTGTTTTGGTATTTAAGGCAATGTTCTTGAGATTGTCACACATTTTTTCTATTGCTAAAATAAGATCAATTTCTTTTTTAAAATTAAGTGATAAATGATATTCCATAGTAAACATTTCAAAACCCTTAAAAGTATTTTGCTTTGTCCTTATAGGTACATGGCAATATTAGTGGCAGGTGTAGTGATTTGTGTATGCTCTAGGCATGCTTGTAAAAAAAATAAAACATCAATTTATATGATGCACTAATGGCCAAATGACTATAATCTTCTAGAATGTGATTCAAAAATGGTCTCCAAAAGAGTATTTGTTTATTTCATTACTAGCCATCTCAAATTCAAATATCTAATACAACTATTAAATCATGTTGGAGGATGAGATGCCCTCCTTAATTTAGGACAGGCAGCCATCTATTCCATTTTATAATGCCACTACAAAAGTCTGTCATAAATTATGTCTTTTAAACTATCAACTGTCTTACTTTTTTATTCTTAGAATTGTTCTCCCTACTCCCCCTTTCAATACTCCAAATTCTGGTGTTCGGAATTCATTCTTAACTAACAAATGTAGAATAGATGGCAAATTTAAATTTAGTCATATTTAAAATTTTGCATCTGTGAGACCAAAATTAAAATTATTTTAGACATTTTATAATAAACCTAAGGCAAAGTATATTAATTGGAGTAACAGCTATTTAAAATGAAGAACCATCAAACTCTATCACATTTGATTGGGCTAGGAAAGCTATGTTAAATTCTATAGAACATAGGTAGTTTGACCATTTAAATTTTCATCTAAACTGGAATTCCAGGTCAACAATAATAAAATGAGACTGTGCAGGCAAACCATGACATGTTCACCCTAGTTCTGGAACCCTAAAAGCTGATTCTGTGCCAACTAGTGGAGAATAAATACCCCTTACCTTGAAGAAAATTAACTCAGAGCTTGGGAATTGACTCTGGTGAAAGACAACAATCTTTTAATGTCAAAACTGTTATAGAGAGATTTTTATTTTATTTTCATTCTAAAATGAAATTGTGGAAAAATATCTTTGGAATAAGTGTGACTAAAGAGCAACTTCCAAACAATTTTATGTTGTACTTTGGCTGACCAAATCTTTGTTGTTCTGTGGCCTGTTATGACCTTACATAACTATTATGTTAAGTATTTTAAATGTTACCTAATTCTATGTATCTGTTTTAAATTGCAGGAGATATATTATCTTCAACTTGTTATCTAGCATCAATGTCACATTTGTATTATCATTAATTAATGAATAGTTATAATTGATTATTTGCTATTCTTAAAGATTATGAAAATGATTCTTCAGTTACAAATACAAAATGTACTTCACATAGTCTAATACCAGATGTTTTGTAATTCTAAAGATCAGAGAAGAAAAGAGCTAGCTCTGCTATTTCAGATCTTTCACAGAACCTTAAGTCTCAAGATGGATCAGCTTTTTTAAAGAGTTCAAATGAAATTTCAGCTGATAAATCATTCACAAGAGTGTTGTCAAGCAAAGAAATTCAAGATTTATCATCTGTCAGAACAGTGCTTCCAGGGAATGAAACAGTGACAACATCATTCATTTCACCCCCTGTTGCTACTAAAAGAAAGCCAGTGGGTAGTGTTATCTCAAAGGTAAGGTGTAATACAATAACATGAGGGCCATTTACTTTGAATTGCTACACTCCTTTGATATTTTGAATAAGTATTAATTAAAAACACCAATATTTTCTTACTAAAAGGGAATTAAAAGCTTTCCTTTTAATACAACCTGTTTTATATCTACGTTTACAGTAATATTTGAGAATCAAAGTAATATTTTAACAAAAAATTCTAATCTGTCTCGACAAAGAAGTGGTTTAGATTAGTTTTAATGATAAAACATACACAGTTCCAAATTGAAACAGAAAAAAAATTCATTTTAGATTCATCTACAAAAACAGAATTTTATACATTAAGGTAATCATAAAAGCATAGTAATTAAAAAAAATCATTACCCAAGGATATGTTTTTTATTGATTTGAGAGAGAGAGATAGAGGCATTGATCAGTTGCCTCTAGTATACGTTGCCCAACTGGGGATCAAACATGCCACCTTTTGGTGTATGGGGCGACACTCTAACCAACTGAGCCATCTGGCCAGGGCAAAAGCATAGTCATTTAAAAAATCATATATACTTTATATGAGACCTAGAAAAGTATCAGAATTGCTTTTGCTAAAATGGTATTCATTAGGAAATCCTTAGGGCAAAGTGCTGAGAAAAGAAATAATAAAAAGACTGAACATATTTGACATATATTCATAATGTATTTTTATCATAGAAGTTATTGAAGTGAACTTAAAAAAAAACTTTGTAAGTTTGTCTAGAGATTGGTGCAGACCGAAATATAAATATAAACTAGAATTATAATCAATAATTATTAAAATTAATTTTTTGAAATTATTTATGAAGGAGAATCACAATATTGCTTGGGTTATCTCCACACTATTATATATTTCCAGATGCTTCTCAGATCTATGAAATGCTCTTATTTTTTAATTTGATACATTCAAGAAATAAAAGTAAAATGTTTCTGCAATGACATTGTATATATGAGTAAAATATTTTTCTCTCTCTAAAAGAGGTAATTAGGTTACGAGGATATATCATTTGTAATTAATTATACCTTTTGTTATTAAGGCTTATATTTTAGAAGAGAAATTACAGAGTAAGGCTGAAAAAGAAACTAACCAAGAAGATAGAGAATTTCAAGGTAAAAATATATTTTGTTTTTGAAGATAAAAATGTGATTATGTGTTCCCATGGTATAATTATACATAAATGAAGAGAGAACATTCTTATATATAGAAATAACTCTTTAGTCAAAAAAGATGATCTAGCAGTATATTGATCAATATATAAAAATTAATTTGGTGAGTTAATATTACTTAGAGAGTCTATTTTAACTAAGATCTGTACAAAAGGAAGTGATAGCTTTGCCCCAACCAAATAACAATATTTGGCATAATATACCAAAAACTCATTAGGGTATAGCAAGAAAAAGGATGATTTGTGGTACAAATAATTAATATTTTAGCTAGATTTTTAACTGTTTGACATAAAATATATTTTAAAACAACTGTAAATTTGGCTTTCCTTTCCAACATATATAGTTTTTATAACCAACCCACATGTTATTTCATTGTACTTAACTCTGAAAATAAAATTCAATAGTTTTGATGTAGTGTGCAGGAGCATCACTCTTCCATTGTGCTTTGAATTTGAAATGAGAGTGTACCATTTCATCTATGATGACTGGTTATCTGAAATAAATATTCATTTTTTAAAGAATATTTCCTTTAATTCCTTAAAAGACAGGTGCATTTTGTGAGAGAATTCTTTAGAATCAACAAATAATATTTCTGAAAATATGATGGTAGGGTGAAGATTATTTTCTAACAGAATTCTAAGGTCATATCTTTTCCCCATCTACATTGGATATCCTTTGTTTCTTTTTCTTTTTTTATTTTCCAATTACAGTTGATAGTCAATTTTATATTACTTTCAGGTGTACAACAGTGACTAGACATTTATATAACTTATAAAGTGATCTGCCCTATAAGTCTAGTACCCATCTGACACCATACATAATTATTACAATATTATTGACTATATTTTCTATGCTGTATATCCCTGTGACTATTTTGTAACTGCCAATTTGTACTTCTTAATCGCTTCACTTTTTACACCTAACCCCCAAGCCCAAATCCATCTGGTAACCATTAGTTTGTTCTCTGTATCTATCAGTGTTTCTATTTGTTTGTTTATTTTGTATTTTAGATTCCACATATAAGTGAAATCATATGGTATTTATTTTTCCCTGACCAGTTTCACTTAGCATCCATGTTGTTGCTAATTGTAAAATTTCATTATTTTTTTACTGCAGATGAATAATGCTATTCGTTATTATGGTCAGGATGTTTTCTTTTGTTCAAAATTTATTATGAATTTTCAATCAGCAGTTGAGATAAATTTTATCAATTGACTAAAATTTTTTGTTGTGGTAAAATATACACAATATTAAATTTGTCATTGAATAATCTTTATGTATACAACTCATTGGCATTAATTACATTCAGCGTTGTTCATCAATACATCTATTTCCATAACCTTTCACCATTCCAAAAAGAAGCTCATTAAGCATATATCTTCCCTTCTTGCCTCCATCCAGTTCCTGATAACCTCTAATTACCTTTTGGTTTCTATGAATATACCTATTATATTTCATAAATGTAGAATTATATAATATTTGTCCTTTTCTGTCTGAACTATTTACTTTCATAGTGTTTTCAAGGTTCATTGCATTGTAGCATGCTTTTTAAAATTTTTGTTGCTGCTTATTTTTAAATATGTACAGTGAATCACCATGTGTCTTAAGAAGATTAGTGATAGAAGCAAAGTGAAAAGGAAAGTTGTGAGAATGATAGAGCTTAAAAAAATAATTGCAAAGTATGATAAAGGTGTTTCATGTGTGTGATCTATACATTTCATTTTTCTTTTTGTTAAGTTTTCACTTACATTTCATGTTCTTTTTGTTTTTAATGTGTTTATAGATTAAACAGTGCATTAGACATGTACTGTATATAAGAAAGGTTAAAACAAGAAATCATTTGTGAGTGTGGAATGAATTAATTCAGTTTACATTATTTATAATGGGAAAAATGCTTCAGTTTTTGAACAATCTTCTGGAATAAAGTTTGAGAACCGAGGTTCAACTGTATTATGTCTTGGTGTGGGCCTCTTTAGGTTGATCTTGTTTGGGATTCTCTGCACTTCCTGGACTTGTGTGTCTGTTTCCTTCATCAGGTTGGGAAGTTTTTGGTCATTATTTCAAATAGTTTCTCAATTCCTTGCTTGCTCTCTTTCTTATTCTTCTGGTACCCCATTGATGTTCAAGTTGTCTTAGAGTTCCCTTAAACTATCTTCATTTTTTATAGTTCTTTTTTCTCTTTTGTTGCTCTGATTGGGTGTTTTTTTCCTACCTAGTCTTCCAAATTGCTGATTTGATCATCTGCTTCATCCATCCTACTTTTTATTCCTTCCAGTGTATTCTTGATGTCAGATATGGTGTACTTCATTTCTGACTAGTTATTTTTCATGGTTTCTATGTTCTTTTTCATGCTGTTGTAGTTTTGACTAAGTTTCTTGAGCATCCTTATAACCATTACTTTGAACTCTATATTTGATAGATTAGTTACCAACATTTCATTTAGCTGTTTTTCTGAAAATTTCTCCTGTTCTTTCCTTTTAGGCCTGTTTCTTTGTCTCCCCACTTTGGCTTTCTGTGTTTGTTTCTATGTACTGGATAGATCTGCCATGACTCCCAGTCTTCCTGGGGTGGCCTTATGTAGTAGGTATCTTGTGGGACCCAGTAGTGCAGTCTTTTTGATCTCCTGAGCTTGTTGCTCTAGGAATGTCCCTTCAGTGGGTTATGTGGGACCTCTTGTTGTGAGTCTTGATTGCTTTTGGCCCATTTTTGGATGGGTTCAACCCTCAGGGTGACTGACTGTGATGCTGAACTGACTGTGAGGCTGAACCCTGACCATGGTGTTTGAGCTGGTGTGCCATTGCAGCCTCAATGTGGCTTCCTCTGCAAACCCTTTGTTCTAAGACTCCTCTTTAGCTTGTCCTCATTGGTTATTAAAGTGATTGTTTTCAATTTAGTTGTATTCCTAGTTTTGGTCCTTGGAGGAATGAGCTCAAGATATACCTACTTTGCCACCATCATGAGAGTCAGTATTTCTTTGTTGTGATACTATTGTGAATAGAATTTTTTTCTTTATTTTATTTCCATTGTTGGTGTTTAGAAATACAACTGATTTTGCTTGCTTCTTTATTCTAAACCTTTGATGAATTTATTAATTTTAATATATTTTTTCTGGAATCTTTCATAGTTTCTATATATATGATTATATCACCTGTTATTAGAGCTAGTTTTACTTATTTCTTTCTGATTTGGGTGCCTTTTTTTTCTTTTCCTTTTTAAAAATTTTTGTTTAAAATATTACAAATGTCCTTTTTTTCCCTAAATGACCCATTCCACCCCAACCCATCCTCCTCCCCAGTCCCTCTCACCACCATTGTCCCTGTCATTGGGTTGTGCATATATGCATATAAGTTCTTTGGTTAATCTCTCCCCCTCCATCCACCTCCCCTCCTCCATCCTTCTGACATTCGCCAGTCTGATCCATGCTTCCATGTCATTGAATCTATTCTGTTCATTAGTTTATTAACTTCTTTAGATTCCACATATAACTGAGATCATGTGATATTTGTCTTTCTCTGATGGGCTTATTTCACTTAGCGTAATATTCTCCAGGTCTATACATACGGTCCCAAAGGCTATGAGATCCTTCTTCTTTATAGCTGCATGGTGTTCCATGGTGTATATGTCCCACAGCTTTTTTATCCACTCATCTACTGATGGGCACTTGGGCTATTTCCAGATCTTAGCTATTGTAAATTGCACTGCTATGAACATAGGGGTACATATATCCTTTCTGATTGTGTTTCAGGATTCTTAGGATATATTCCTAGAAGTGGGATCAATGGGTAAAAAGACAGCTCCATTTTAAATTTTTTGAAGAACCTCCATACTGTTTACAATAGTGGTTGCACCAGTCTGCATTCCCACCAGCAGCGTACCTGGGTTCCCCTTTCTTCACATCGTTGCCAGCACATGTCATATGTTGATTTGTTGATGGTAGCCATTCTGACAGGTGTGAAGTGATACCTCATTGTGGTTTTAATTTGCATCTCTCTGATGATTAGCTATGTTGAGCATTTTCTCATGTGTCTCTTGGCCATCTGTATGTCCTCTTTGGAGAAGTGTCTATTCAGGTCCTTTGCCCATTTTTTAATTGATTTGTTTATCTTCCTCTTGCTGACTAGTATGAGTTCTTTGTACACTTTGGAAATTAGCCCCCTTTCAGGTACACCTTTCTTTCACCATTCCTTCTTTTTCTTACAGCAGCCCTTTTAGCATTTCTTACAATGTTGGTTTGGTGGTACTGAACTCCTTTAGCCTTTTTTGTCTGGGAAGCTCTTTATTTCACCTTCAAATTTAAATGATAGCCTTGCTGGATAAAGCAGTCTTGGTTGCATGTTCTTGCTTTTCATTTCTTGGAGAACTTCATGCCACTCCCTTCTGACCTGAAGAGTTTCTGTTGAGAAATCAGCTATCAGCCTTATGGGGGTTCCCTTGTAGGTCACTGCTTGTCTTTCTCTTGTAGCCCTTAATATTTTCTCTTTGTCCTTGACATTTGCCATTTTAATTATGATGTGTCTCGGAGTGGGTCTCTTTGGGTCCCTCTTGTTTGGAACCTTCTGTGCTTCCTGAACTTGTGTGGCTTTCTCCCTCACCAGCATAGGGGAGTTTTCTGTCAATATTTCCTCCACCAAGTTCTCTATCCCTTGCTCTCTTTCTTCCCCCTCTGGCATTGCTATAATGCGAATGTTGTTTTGTCTCATGTGCCCCAAAGCTCCCTTAGACGGACCTCATGCTTTTTAAGTGTTTTTTATGTTTGCTGCTCTGATTGAATGATTTTTCTATCTTGTCTTCTAAGTCACTTATTCTACCCTCTGCTTCATTGAGCCTGCTTTTAATTCCTTCCAGTGTATTTTTGATATCAGATACAGCATTCTTTATTTTTGTTTGATTTTTGTTTATGTTATGTATCTCTCTTTTCATGTTTTTACTAAGGTCTTCAATCTTATCATCTAGTGCCTTGTTTTTCTCATTAAGTTCCTTTAACATCTTCATAACCAATACTCTGAATTCTGTTTCTGATAGCTTGCTTAACTCCATTTCATCTAATTCTTTTTCTGGTGATTTTTCCTTTTCTTTAATATGGGAATTGTTTCTTTGTCTCCCCATTTTGGTAGATCTTAGTGTTTGTATATATATATTAGATATATTTGCTGTCTTCCAGTCTTGTGGGGTGGAATTTTGTCTTGTGGGTCCAGTGGAGCCCAGAGATGTGTTTTCCGTATACTTCTGAGCTCTTTGCTCTAGGCGTGTCCCTCTTGTCGGTGTCCCTTTTGTGGTTTCTTTATGTTCTCCTGTTATAGTTGGGTTTAGATTGTCCTTGATCAGTCCTTGAGAGGACTCTCCTCTCAGGTTGGCTAACTGTGTGTCTCAGCCCCAACCATGTCGTGTAAGCTGTTCAATGGGTGCTAGCAAGGCAGGATAATACACAAGTAAATTTCCAGGAAACAAGAGGTATCTTACATAATATCTTGACAATCACAATGAAAACAACCCAAGTGAAAATAGAACTGGGAGAGAGAAGGGAGCACACACACACACACACACACACACACACACAACACAAAGCTTAAAAAAAAGAGAAAGAAAAGTAAAGCTTAGAGAGAGAGAAGTATTTTGTTGTTAATAGTGATGAAAATTTAGAAACTATAATAATAAACTAAAATGTAAAAAATAGAGAAGCTACTGGGAGATAATAGAGGCAGAGAAATGATTCTGAGAGAAGGGCCAGCAAAGAATTGGGGGAGAGAATGGGAATTGGATAATCGTTAAAAATGAAAAAAATAAAAGAGTAAATTAAATAAGAGAAACTAACAATCAGATAAAAAGATAGGAAGACAGAAAGGAGGAAAACAGAAGAAAGAAAGAAAAGAAGAAAAAAAGAAAAAAAAGTTATGTCAATGTATCGAGAGGAAAGAGAGAGAGATAAAGCCTGGTCAAGGAGGGAGTTCAATAAGAGATTTGGGGGAAATTATAGAGGAAATCAGTAAACTTGTTGGTTATAATGATAAAGTCCCAGCAATTAAGCAGGGAATATCAAGAAAGCCTTGATAGTAGAAGGAAGGATAAAACAAAACAAAACAAATAAACAAAACAAGAAAAACCAAAGAAAAACCATGCTAAGCAAAACAAAATTCTTTTATTAAAAAAAAGGAAAAAAATTTAGTTAAAAAATTTTTAAAAATTAAATTATTATAAAATTTAAAAAGAAAAAATAAATATTTTTTCCCTCTTTCTCTTCTTCCTAAGGGAAAAAGAAAAAAAAAAAACACAAACAAAAAAACAAAAACAAAGCAAAAAAAAAAAAACAAACAAAAAAAAGACAATCAAGTGAGTTTCTTCTGAGCAGTTTATTTTGTCTGCAGATGCAGCTCACTGTTTTGTATGCTGATTTCCATTCTCCTAGGAAGTACTTGTGTATCAGCCAATGTGAGGAGCTATCTAGGTTTGGCTCTAGTCTCCTTAGGTAGTTGGTTGATCTGAGGCTCTTTGTGGACCACCTCCTCTTGTCAGCTATTTTGCAAATTTGTAGTTGCCTGGTCTTATTCCAGAGTCTTCTGTGAGCCTTCAGGGTGCTGGATGGCTAGTGTACTTCAGGGTATTGCTCCCCTTACTTAGAGGTTTTGCTGTCAGGCACTCACTGTTAGGGAGCTAGTCTCTGCTCCACAGCCAGCTCCTCAGTCCCTATCCTATCCTCCACTTCTAGTTCCCCATGCACTGGCCTGCTGCAGTTTCAGATTGATTTCCGCCTGTTGCCTTTTCTATATGGGCCATTTTTGTAGCCTGGGCTCAGTGGGTTCAATTAAAAAACATTCCAGTGTGCCCTTTGCCTGCCCAGCCACCAGCAGGGGTTTTCAGCATTTTTTCCAGTTCCCAAACAACACTCCCTTAGAGTCTTATTCTTGTAATGACCTTCTGTGAGCTCTTCTCCGTTTCCACTCAAGATTGAAGGGGTATCTGGGACCTGAGAGAGCTGGACCAGCCCCTTTCCTGTTGGGGGTGGTGCTCCCAAGCTGCAGGAGAGGCAGGTGCGTTCTCCCTCTTCCTTCCCAGATCTTGCTGGCTGGCTGCAACAGGATCGCCCTTCAAACAGTCTACTGTGCCGACACCAATCCCAGCGTCTGCTAAGCTGTCCGCCCAGTGCACACCGGGAAGGTGGGAGTCAGTTCAGCAATCAGAAACTTAGAAACGCACAAAGCAACACACAAACAGAGAGTCCGCCCTGCAAGGTCCTGCCACCCTTGTGCCAAGACACCCAGTGGGAGGGGACCAAAGTCAGCTCCACCCAGATCCCCACACTGCTGATCTTAGCAAAGCAGTGGTGGCTCCAGAGGCCCAGGGTGGGAGGGCTCTCCTTCCCTTCCTGCACCAGGCAGATTCACTGCTTTCTGGAATTAAACACAATGCCTGACAGGGAAGCAAAGGGTCCCTGTGTGAGGCTGCTCAGTGCTGACTTCTGGTCCCTTACTACTTGGGTGCCACATGCTTTGGGACAACCTTTTTTATGGTCAGCACCCTGAGCATTAGATGCAGGTCGCAGCAGCCATTAGAAGCTTTGTTGCAATATGTCCACTCAGGTATGTTTCTCTGGTTTTTCCAAGTTGGCTATGTAGTATTTTAGGAGTAAACTGAGTCTGTGGCTGGGAGAGGAGGCTCTCTGCTGCTTCTCACAGTGCTGCCATCTTCCCATCTTCTGGCTAGAACATCTGGCTTTTTATTTCTTTATGTTTTCTAATTATTCTGGCTAGAACATCTAGTATATTATTGAATATATGGTAAAAGCAGACATCTTTGTCTTGTCTAGACCTATTACTTTGTTTTTTTCTCCTCAAGATTGTTTTGGCTAATTGGGATATTTGTGGTTTCATTCCCATTCTAGGATAGTTTATTTCTGTGAAAATGCCATTGGAATTTTAATTAAGATTGCATTGAAGTTGTAGATTGTTTTGTGTAGTACAAATATTTTAACAATATTAACTCTCCCAATCCAAGAACAGAGCATATCTTTTCATTTATTTGTATCTTTTAAAGTTTCTTTCTTTAGTATGGTATAATTTTCTTAGTACAGATCTTTTACTTTCTTGGTTAAATTTATTTATAGGTATTTTATTTTACTGACACAATTGTAAATGGGATTGTTTTTTTAGTTTTCCTTTCTGATAATTCATTATTGATATATAAAAATGCAACTGGTTTTTAATTTTAATTTTATTTAAAAAAAAATATCTTTATTGGTTTCAGAGAGAGGAAGAGAGAGGGAGAGAATTAGGAACATCAATGATGAGAGAGTCATCATTGATCAGCTGCCTCCTGCACACCCCTGACTGGGGATCAAGCCCACAACCTGGGCATGTGCCCTCACCATGATCTCCTGGATCTTAGGTTGATGCTGTACCACTGAACCATGCCCATCCAGGCTGTAACTTTTTTTTAAATATTAATTTTTTATCCTTCTACTTTACTGAATTCATTTATCAGTTCTAGTAGCTTTTGGTGGAATCTTTAATATTCTTTTTATACAGTATCATGTTATCTGCAAATAATGAGTTTTATTTATTTTTTTCCAATTTGGATGTCTTTTATTTCTTCTTCTTGTCTAATTGTTGTGACTAGGACTTCCAGTATTATGCTGAATAAAAGTGATGACAATGAACATCTCTGTCTTGTTTCTGATCTTAAGAGAAAACTTTTTAATTTTTGAGTATGATGTTGGCTGTGGGATTGTAACATATGACCTTTATTATGTTGAGGTATGTTTCCTCTATTCCAACTTTGCTGAGAGTTTTTTGTTTTTTTAATCATAAATGGTTGATGGATTTTATCAAATGCTTTTCAGTATTTATGGATATGATTATGTTATTTTTATCCTTCATTTTGTCTATGTAGAGTATCACATTTATTGATTAGTGGATATTTTACCAAACTTATGTCTGAGGAACGAATCTTACTTGATCATGGTGTATGATCTTTTTAATGTATTGTTGGATTCCATTTGCTAATATTTTTTGAGGACTTTTGCATCTGTGTTAAATTGGGAATATTGGCCTTTAATTTTCTTTTTTCTTTTTTTTTTGTAGTCTCTTTTTCTGGTTTTGGAACTAGGATAATGCTGGCCTTGTAAAATGAGATTGGGACTCTTCCGCTCTCTTGATTTTTTTGAAATAGTTTGAGAAGGATAGGTGTTAGTTCTTTTTAAAATTTATCTTTACTGTTGAAAGTATTACAGATGTCCTCCTTGTCCCCCCCATTAACCCCCTTCACCCTGCATCCACTGCCCTCCCCAGACCTTCTTCACACTATTGTCCATGTCCATTGGATGTGTATATATGAATATAAGTTCTTTGATTAATTTCTCCCCTCTCTACTCCCCCACCCCCACCTTCCCTCTGAAATTTCTGAGTCTGTTCTATGCTTCCATGTCTCTAGATCTGTTTCATTCATTAGTTTATTTTGTTCATTAGATTCCACATATGAGTGAGATCATGTAATAATTGCTGTGCAGAAGCTTTTTATTTTTATGTAGTCCCATTGTTTATTTTCTCCTTTGTTTCCATTGCCCTAGGAGATGTATAGGCAAACATATTGCTATGAAAGATATATGAGATTTTGCTTCCTATGTTTTCTTCTAGGATTTTTATGGTTTCACGACTTACATTTACGTCTTTTATCCATTTTGAGTTTATTCTTGTGTATGGTGTAAGTTGGTGGTCTAGTTTCATTTTTTTATAGGCATCTGTCCAATTTTCCCAGCACCATTTATTGAAGAGACTGTCTTTACTGCCTTGTATGGTCTTGACAACTTTGTAAAATATTAGTTCACCGTAATGGCATGGGTTGATTTCTGGGTTCTCTGTTCTGTTCTATTGATCTATATGCCTGTGTTGATTACAGTGGCTCTGTAGTATAACTTCATGTCTGGTATTGTGATCCTTTCAACTTTTTTTTTTCTTTCTCAGGATTGCTGAGCTATTTAATATATAAATTCTGTAATGTAGCAGGATAAAAAATTACCACCCAGAACTGATGGTATTTTTATACACCAATAATGAATTCTCAGAAAGAGAAACTAAAAAAAAATAACCCCATTACCACTGCAACAAAAAATTCAGATTTTTAGGAATAAAGTTAACCAAGGATGTAAAAGATCTGTACTTGGGAAAGTATAAGATGTGGAAAAAGAAATAGAGGAAGATATAAACAAGTGGAAGAACATACTGTGTTCATGGTAGAATTAACATCATTAAAATGTCATTAAAATGTCCATACTGCCCAAGGCAATCTATAGATTCAGTGCAATCCCTATTAAAATACCAATGGCATATTGCACAAATCTAAAAAAAATACTCCAAAATTTTATAAGGTGTTAGTTCCTCTTTGCATGTTTGATAAAATTTACCTGTAGAGCCATCTGGTCCAGGGCCTTTCTTTGCTGGGAGATTTTATTATTATTATTATTACTTTGATTTTATTAGTTGTAATTGTTCTTTTCCAATTTGCTGTTTCTTGTTGTTTCAGTTTAGGAATATATATGTTTCTGGTAATTTTTCCTTCCACATTGGCCTATGGTTATTTGCAATATTTTATTACAATATTTTGTATTTCTGTCATGTCAGTTATTTCTCCTTCATTTCTAATTTCATTTATTTGAATCCTTATTCTTTTTTCTCGATGAAAAGGTATATCAATCTTTATGTTTTTAAGGAATGAGCCCTTGGTTTGATAGATCTTTTGTATTTTTTATTATTATTATTTTTTAAATATATCTTTATTGATTTCAGAGAGAGGAAGGGAGAGGGAGAGAGAGATAAAAACATCAATGATGAGAGTCATTGATCGAACCCACAACCCGGGCATGTGCCCTGACTGGGAATCGAACCCCGATCGCCTGGATCCTAGGTTGACGCTCAACCGCTGAGCCACACCCGGCCGGGCTGTATTTTTTTTTAAAGAATCTATTTTATTTATTTGTGCTCTGATCTTAATTATTTCTTTTCTTCTATTCACTTTGGGCCTTTTATTTTAATTTTTTTCTAGTTCCTTTAAGTGTAAGATAATATTGTTTATTTGAGATTTTTCTTACTTCTTGAGGCAGGTCTGTGTTGCTATGAATTTGCCTTTTATGACTGCTTTTACTTTGTTGTTTTGTTTTCATTTTAATTTTTCTCAAGGTAACTTTTTAAAAAATCCTCACCCAAGGACATATTTTCATTGATTTTATTCTTTTTCTCTTTTTCTATAATTTATTTTAAAGTCTTTTTTGTCTGACATTAGTATTGCTACCCCAACTTTTATTTTGCTTTCATTTGAGTGAGATATCTCTTCCTATTCCTTTACTTTCAGTCTGTGTTTCTTTCACTCTGAGATGTCTCTTGTAGGTAGCATATATATGGGTCCTGTTTTCTTATTTCAGCTACTTATGTCTGTTGATTGCAGCATTTAATCAATTTACATTTAAACTTACTGATAGCTATACTTACTGCCATTTTATTTTTATAATTATGTTTCTTTTTTTTTATCTTTCTTCTTGAAGAACCTTTAACATTTCTTGTAATAGCGGTTCGGTGGTGATGAACTCCTTATTGCCTGGAAAGCTCTTTATTTTACCTTCAATTTTAAATGATTGCCTTGCTGGAAGATTAGCCTTGGTTGTAGGTCCTTGTTTTTCATCACTTTGAATATTTTGTGCCAATCCTTTCTGGCCTGACATGTTTCTGTTATTAAATCAACTGACAGTATTAAGGAAGCTCACTTGTAGATAAGTAACTGTCTTTTTCTTGCTTCTTTTAATTATGATGTGTCTCGCCCGGCCGGGCGTGGCTCAGCGGTTGAGTGTCGACCTAGGATCCAGGCGATTGGGGTTCGATTCCCGGTCAGGGCGCATGCCCAGGTTGCGGGCTCGATCAATGACTCTCTCATCATTGATGTTTCTATCTCTGTCTCTCCCTCTCCCTTCTTCTGTCTGAAATCAATAAAGATATATTTAAAAAAAAAAAATGATGTGTCTCGGTGCAGGTCTTCAAGGTTTATTTATACAGTTGCATATGATAGGATTTTCTACTTAAAAAAAAAAAATTACCTTTATTGTTGAAAGTATTATAGGTGTCCCATTTTTCCACACTTGACTCCCTCCACCATGCATCTGCCCCCACCCCAGGCCTTCACTTTATTATTGTCTGTGTCTGTGGGTTATGCATATAAGCTCTTTGGTTAATCTCTTCCTACCTCCTACCCCTCTTCCTTTTTCCCTCTGAGATACACAGTCTATTGCATGCTTCGATGCCTCTGGGTCTAATTTGTTTGTCAGTTTCTTTTGTTCATTAGCTTCTTCTTAAAGAAGACCCTTCAACATTTTATGTAATACAGGTTTGGTGGTGGTGAACTCTTTTAGCTTTTTCTTATTTGTGAAGCTCTTTATCTGACCTTCAGTTCTAAATGATAGCTTTGCTTTATAGAGTGATCTTGGTTGTAGGTCCTTGCTTTTCATCACTGAATATTTCTTGCCACTCCCACCTGGCCTGCAAAGTTTCTGTTGAGAAATATGCTGTCAGTCTTATGGGTGCTCCCTTGTAGGTAACTAACTGCTTTTAAGATTCTCTTGTTTTCTTTAATATTTGGCATTTTGATTATGTGTCTTGCTGTGGGTCTCTTTGGGTTCCTCTTGTTTGGGCCTCTCTGTGCTTCCTGTACTTGTATGTCTACTTCTTTCACCAGGTAAAGGAAGATTTTGTCATTAGTTTTTCAAATAAGTTTTCAATTTCTTGCTCTCTTTCTTCTTTTTTCTGGCATCCCCATAATGGGAATGTTGGTACTCCTGAAGTTGTCCTAGAGACTCCTTACACTATCCTAATATTTCTGGATTCTTTTTTCATTTCCTCTTCTGGTTGGGTGTTTTATGTTTCCTCATATTCCAAATTGCTGATTTGATTCTCAGTGTCCTCTCTTCTAAGGTTGAGTCCCTGTATATTATTCTTCATTTTAATTAGTGTAGCCTTCTTTTCTGACTGGTTCCTCTTTATGTCATTGATGACTTCACTAGTTCTTTTAAAAGTCTTACTAGGATCCTTGAGAATCCTTATAAACTGTTTTGAACTCTGTGTCTAGTAGCTTACTTGATTCCCTTTCATTTAGTTCTTTTACTGGAGATTTCTATTCTTTCCTTTGCAACATGTTTCTTTGCCTCTCCATTTTAGCTGCTTCCCAGTGTTTATTCCTATGTATTTGGTAGAGCTGCTATGCCTCCTGAAATTGGTAACATGGATTTGTGTAGTAGGTTTCCTGAAGGACCCTGTGGTTCAGTCTCCCAATCATCTGAGTTGGGCCTTCTAGGTGTTCCCGTGTGGGCTGTGTGAACTATCCTGTTGTAGTTGAGCTGATGATTGCATCACAGGGAAAATCTGACCCCGTGAGGACCAGCTGCAACTTCAGCCAAAGAGCTGCTGTTCTGGAGACACTCCTATGGAACAGGATTTACTTCAGTGTGCTTTGGTGTTCCCTGAGTATGTCCCTTGAGTGTGTTATTTGTGAATGTGGTAGGGTTGTAATCCAGTGTGGCTGAAGCTGGCCACTGGGTGCACTGTCTCTGTGGCCTCCTATGATGTGAAAAGTCAGCCTCTGCCTGTGCCTAGCACAGGGCCACCAAGTATGAGCTACACAGCAATCTGTAGATGTTTGCTACTTGTGTTGGGCTTGGAGGTGCCCAGGAGAGGCCCAAACTATGAACCAGTGCAGGCTGCAGGTAGTGTTTAGCCTGGGGCCACTTACTGAGAGGTATGGGATAAGATGAGGTCAGCTGCTGCTTGTTTGAGAGATTTTAGGAAAGTCCTAAGCCTGAGACAAGAGAGGCCACTTGCATAGAAAAGACACTGGAAATGGCTTGGATGAGCATGCAAGCAGGAAGGGGAGCAGTTTCCAGAAATCACCAGGGTGGGGCAAAAGGTTTGAGTCAGGTTGATGGAGTTTCAGATATGGTTCTTGCCTGCTAGCTCTGTTGGGGAAGGGCTTCACTAAGGAGCAATGGCTTCTGCCAGCTCTTCTGTCTGGGAGAAAGATGCCCCTCCAGCTCTTTTCCTGATTCCAGGCAAGTTAGTTTCTCACTCAATGTCCCAAGTTCCTTCCAAGCTGCTGCTCAGTGCAGGAGCTGAGAGAGAGTGAGTCTGAGTAAGGCAGTGCAGTGGCCCTTTAGAGGAACTACCTGGGACTCCAGGAGCCTCAGCCTCCCTCAGCCACAGTCCCTGCTGGTTTAACAGCCCAAATTTGTTGGGAGTTCTTTTCCCAGCACTGGAACCCTGGGCTGGGGGACCTGATGTGGGACTGGGACCCTTAGATCCTCCAGGAATCCTTCACAGCCAAGATAATCCACAGCCAAGATATCACTCCTGGTTTTAAACCACTGCACCTGGATCCTGGGTTCTCTGTTGCCACAAT
Source organism: Miniopterus schreibersii (assembly GCF_964146895.1). NCBI lineage: Eukaryota > Metazoa > Chordata > Mammalia > Chiroptera > Miniopteridae > Miniopterus > Miniopterus schreibersii. Next base: position 114,354,653 of record NC_138101.1, on the reverse strand, counting down.
TCTGCCCAGTCTTGCCAAGAGTCTCCACCCTTTATACTGGTCTCAATGTGTTTCTTCTTTTATTCCCTTGTAGGACTTCTGTTCAGATAGATCTCAGGAGGTTCTGAATGATGGTTGTTCTGTGTTTTAGTTGTAATTTTGATATGGTTGTGGGAGGCGGCAGGTACCACATTTACTTATGCTGCCATCTTGTTGTCTCCCAGTATTTTATACTTTTAAGAGACTGAATAATTATTCCCCTGAATAATATTCTTATGCATTTACTGTTTATGGACATTAAGTTTGCTTCTACATCTTGGCTATTGTGAATAATGATGCAATAACATGTCTTTGAGATTCTGACCTGAATTCTTGAATAAATACCCAGGAGAAGGATTGCTGGATTATATGGTAGTTCTTTTTTTTAATCTTCAACTGAGAATGTTTTTTTAGAGAGAGAGGAAGGAGTGGGGAGAGAGAGTTTGATTGCCTCCTGCACATGCCCTTTCCACCCAGGTATGGAACTCACAACCTGTGTATGTACCCTCACTGGGAATTGAACCTGCAGCCTTTTGGTGTACAAAAGAATGCTCCAAACAACTGAGTTACACAAGCCAGGGCATGGTAGTTCTACTTTTAATTTTTTGAGGAACCTCCATACTGTTTTCCATAGCAGTTATACCATTTAACATTCCCACTCACAGTGAACAAGGATTCCATTTTCTTCACATCTTTGCCATCACGTTGTTATTATTATTATTATTTAACTTCTGGAGATTTTTAAAAATATATATTTTTATTGATTTCAGAGAGAGAAGAAGGGAGAGGGAGAGAGATAGAAACATCAATGATGAAAGAGAGTCATTGATCAGCTACCTCCTGCACACACCCAGCTGGGGATCACGCCTGCAACTCCCTGACCCTGGTCCTGGACCATAGGTCAGTGCTCAGCCACTGAGCCATGCTGGCTGGGCTAACTTCTAGAGATTTTATTGGAAAATTTCATTTCAGATATTGACTTTCTGGTAAAGAAGTTTTATTAATTTTCATTTTGTGTAGAAACAGCTGATTTATAAAATCAATTCATTTATTTATTAAATATATACTACCTACTCTGTTATAGAGCTGCAGGTTCAATTTCTGGTCAGGACACATACCCAGGTTGCAGGTTTGGTCGCCAGTCTTAGCGTTTAGTGGGTAACTGATGTTTCTCTCACATCAATGTTTCTCTGTCTTTCTCTCTCTCCTTTCCTCTCTTTCTAAAATCAATAAAAACATATTCTTGAGTGAGGATTTTTAAAAAAAGTTTTCATAATACTGTTTGCACTTCACTCTGCTAAGAATGAGGATATATGCCAGGCTTGTATTCTTTTGGGCTACTTGGATTAGTGCTTAGTTTATTTTTTCAGGAGTTTCAGTTGCTTGCTTATTTTCAGATTTACTTCCCCTTTATTATCTAGATTTAATTTAACTTTTTGAATTTGTTCAACATTAACCTGCTTCCCAAATATTACATATACAAAAGGTTTGCTTTAAGAAGTATCATTCCTCCTATAACCCTTCCCTTTGTACTCTCAGTCCTCTTGCCACCTTCTTGAAGGTAACTTAAGTATTTATATGAAATCTATTGTAGTGACATTGGTTAATAAGATTATATAAGTTTCAAATGTACAATTCTATGATATATCATCTGTATATTGCATTGTGTCCCCACCACCCAAAGTCAAATAATCTTTTGTTACTATATATTTTACCTCCTTTACCTTTTACTATCCCCCCACTCCCATCCATCTGGTAATGACAATACTCTTGTTTGTGTCTGTGAGTTTTTGTTTATTTATTTTATTTATTTTTTGCTTTCAGTTTTATATTCCACGTACGTGTGAAATCATATTGAGCCCAGATAGCTCAATCAGTAGAGCATCAGACTTTTTAGTATATTATTTTCTGATTTATTTTTGTGTTTTATTTTGTAAAAGTAAGTGTCTATTCCTTTCTACTTTCCCCCCTTACTTCCCCTTTGTTATTACCCAAAAAGTAGCATACTAGATATCTTGTTTTTAACTTTTTTAACTTAACATTATGTCCTGGGAATAAACAGTTTAAAACACAACCCCATTAAAACTATTTTCACAATTTTCATGTAAGATCTAGCATTACAGTTATATACTTATAACTTTATAAAAATGAGGGGAAATGCTCCTGTTTACTAGTTTTAAACTTGAAACCTAGATATTTCACAATAGATTTGTGTTTTTATTTAGTAGACTAAATGCATCTCTTTATGTAGCTCATGATAAAGTACCAGATGAAAATCTTATGCTCGAGAAAGAAACACTGTCAAAACAGCCATTGGAAATGGTGCAACAAAAATCTTCTAGAATGAATAGACGCTACGGTAAATATAATAATTATAGATATGTTTAAATTAATTTCTCTTAAGCTCATCAAAATATTTTTGAGGGATTTATGAATATGTACTTCAGCCCATATTTTGTAGAAATTTTACACTTTGATGTAAGTGTTTATGATCTTAGGTAACTAGAGAACTAAAGTGAAAGAAAGTTTAGATACCTTTTGCTTCGTATTTGTATGGTCAATGACTAATATGCCTCCATTCACACTTATGAAAACTATTCACACAAATTTCCCACATCACTTCCATGGCCTATTTAAATAAATAATAAACCTCTGTAGCTTTGCAGTCCTTTTCCTTTAATTTTGCACAAATGAGAATAAATTTTGCTGACTATTTGGCATATCCAGAAACTCTATAATAGATTTGTTTTTCTATTTAGCATTTCATGTAGCTCAGCAAAATGATATATCTGATGAAAATCAGTTGCCTGAGGACATGGATTCATTTTCAAGAAGCCAGTCTCAAACTAAGAATCTTGAAACTACCAGAAATGAGACTTTTAATAGTAAGTAATTAATTACAAATCTTGTAAAATTACTTTCAATTAAATTTAGGAGGGTTTTGTTCCATAGTTTATAAATATGTCTACAACTATTTTGTTTATACTTCTAGATATTTATTGGTGATTTATCTCTGTGTTTGATAAATCTCTTGTTAGATGTGTTAAATTTCCCACTATGACCCTGGCTGGTGTGGATCAGTTGGTTGGGTGTCATCCCACGCACTGAACTATTGTCAGTTTGATCCCTGCTCAGGACACATTCCAGGGTTACGGGCTCCATCCCCAGTAGGGGGCATGCAGGAGGCAGCCAATCAAAGTTTCGCTCTCACATTGATGCTTCTCCCTCTCAATAATCATTGCAGGAAACTTTTTTAAAGATTTTTTAAAAATTTCCTGCAATGATTATTGATTTTTCTATTTCTTCTTATGTTGTATCAGGTTTTGCTTTATATCCTGATACTTGATTATTAAAATACATATAAATTAAAAATAATATTTTTAGAATAGAGATCCTTTTGTCCTAATGAAAGGACCACTTTATTATTTTATACTTTTTGTTTGTTTGTTCACCTTAAAAACTACCATGCCTGCTATTAATGTAGCTCCAACTTCTGATTGGCATTTGCATGATAACACTTTTTTCTATCTTGTTAATTTAAACTTTCTGTATCTTGATGATTTTTCTGTATCTCTTGTATGATGAAGCTTATATTTTTGTATTTTTCAAATTCCATCCAATATCTGTCTTTTAATTAGCACTTGTAATCATATTTGATCCAATTTTGATATTTAAGGTTTTAAATTACAGCATTTTTGTGTGCCTCCTATTTATTTCTGCCTAATTCAAGTTTCTTTTACTCTCTTCTCTGCTTTATATTTTTTATATTGTTACATATTTTTTCTTTAGATATATCTAATGCTCAGAATTTTATCTTTATTTTAAAGTGTGACTATGCCAAGAAAATTAGAGAATATTTTAAATTATTAAAAATTTGAATTATTGGTGTCTCTGAGTATCTAAAAAGTAACAAGACTGATTCTATTTGCAAAAGTGAAAATAGTAGTCAAATATGTTTCTTTTCTTTTCTTTTTTAAATATTATTTTTTCTTTATTTTTATTGTTGACACTATTAACGATGTCCTAATTCCCCATGAACTTTGCTTCCATCTACCCAGCCCCTGTGCCCCCTTCTCCCTGGCCATCACCACATGTTGTCTGTCTCCACACTCATCTATCAATGGACACTTAGGTAGTTTCCATATTTTGGTTATTGTAAATAATGCTGCAATAGGGGTGCATATGCCTTTTTGGATTAATATTTTCATATTCTGGCCTTATAAAATGAGTTTGGAAGTATTCTTTCCTCTTCCATTTTATGCAATAATATAAGGATAAGTATTAACTCTCCTCATAATGTTTGAAACCCATGAAACCATCTGGAGCTGGACTTTTTTGTTGCTGGAAGTTTTATGACTACTGATTAATTGTAATTACTAAGAATTAGTCTATTCAGATTTTTTATTTCTTTGTCATTCAGTCTTAGGTGAGTCTATACTTCTAGGAATTTTTCTGTTTCTTCTAAATTGTCCACTTTGTTGGTGTATAATTATTCATAGTCTTATCTTATGATCTTTTGTATTTCTGTGTCATTGGTTGAAATATCTCTGTTTTCATTTTATTTTTTTGGGCCCTCCCTTTTTTCTCTCATGAGTCTGGCTAAAGACTTATCTATCTGGGTTATTTTTCCAAAGAACTAGCTTCTAGTTTCATTGATCTTTTTTTTTTTTCAATTACAGTTCACATTCAATATTATTTTCTGTTAGTTTTAGGTGTACAGCATAGTGGTTAGATAATCATATACTTCACAAAATGGTCCCCCTGATATTTCCAGGACCCAACTGGCACCATACATAGTTATTACAATATTATTGACTATGTTTCCCCATTGATCTTTTTAATTTTTTTTTTTTATTCTCTATTTCATTTAGTTCCACTCTACTCTTTACAATTTTATCTTTTTTACTAGTTTCTTTAGATGGAATGTTAGATTGTTTGTTTGAGATATTTTGTTGTTATTGCAAGCATTTGAACTTTTTTGTTAGAACTGGTTTTGCTGTGTCCCAAAGATTTTGGAATGCTATTTTTCCATTTTCATTTTTCTCAAGGTATTTTAAAACTTGTATTTATTTATTAATTTATTATTTATTTATTCATTGGTTATTTAACAGTATGTTGTTCAGCCTCCACATGTATGTTTTTTCCAGTTGTTTCTTGTAATTGATTTCTAGTTTCTTATCTTTGTAGTCAGAAAGGATGCTTGATATAATTTCAATCTTCTGAAATTTATTGAGACTCATTTTGTGGCCTAATGTGATCTATGCTGGAGAATGATCCATGTGAACTTGAGGAGAATGTGTATTCTGCTGATTTTGGATCAGATTTATATATATGGTGTCCCAAAAAATGTATACAAACTTTGAATGATTATAAAATCAGTGTTTATTAACATACAGTTCATTTTCAAAATTTAAAAGAATTTACAGATATAATTTTTTTGTCAATGTCTGTTTTCAAACGGATGACCATTCTGGTCCAGGCACTGAAGATAATGCTAAGTAATGGAATCACAAATAACAAGAATCATTTCATTCAGTATTTGTGCACCCTCAATTTGTCGGCTGTTGCCAGTTTTGTATGGGAAACTTTATCTTTTATGTATCCCTATTAAAAAACCTAGTGGATAAATTTTCTTTGTTCAAAGCTTAGTCTGGTGGAAAAGAAAGAATGGGTGCACCCATTATTTCAAATCAGTTAAACTTGAAAAGGAATGAAAATTGAGTTATCAATTGTTAAAGTGTGTGTACACACTTTGAATAATTATAAAGGCAGTGTTTGTACCTGAACTGCATTTTCAAACTTACAGTAGCATTTTAGTATAAATTTCCTTTGTTCAAAGCTTAGTCTGGTGGAAAAGAAAGGAGCATAAATAGAGTCATCAGCTGTTAAATTGTGTATACATGTTTTTGGGACACCCCGGAATTAAGTCTATCTAGTGTTTTTAGTCATTTAAGGCCATTTTGTCTTATTGATTTTCTGTCAGGATAATCTATCCATTAATATGAGTAAGATGTTAAAGTCCCTACTATTATTGTATTTATGTCAATATTTCCTCTTATTTCTATTAATATTTACTTTATATATTTGGGTGTTTTTATGTTGGGTTCATAAATATTTACAAATGTTATATATTCTTTTGTTGGACTGACACCTTTATCATTATGTAATCCACTTCTTTGTCTTTTGTTGTAGTCTTTTTAAAAAAATCTGTTTTTTCTGATATAAGTATTATTACCCCAACTTTTTAAAAATTTTCATTTGCATGGAATATAATAATTTTTTCCATCCCTTTACTTTTTAGTCTGTGTGTCTTTAGGTTTGTCTGTCTTATATGTTATACTCCATTACTATCATTATCTATTTATTTATTTCATTAAATTTATTGTAGTGACATTGGTTAATAATCTTACATAGGTTTCAAGTATACAATTATATGATACATCATTTGTATATTATTCCCACCACCCAAAGTCAAAGCTTCTTCCATCACCATATATTTAACCCCTTTTACCCTTTACTACCTCAACCCTCCTTCTCTCTGGTAACCACCACGCTGTTGTCTATCTCTATGAGTTTTTGTTAGTTTATTTTTCTTGTTTGTTCATTTGTTGTTTTCAATTTTATACTAATTGGAGAATTTAGTCAACTTATATTTAAAGTAATTATTGATAGGTATGTGCTTATTCCTATTTTGTTGTTTTATGTTTTGTTTTTTTTTTGTTATAGTACCTTTCTGGGAGTGCCTTCTTTTTTTCTCAATGACTTTCTTTAATGTTATGTTTAGATTCCTTTTTTGTTTTCTTTTGTGTACTTATTATAAGACTTTTTTTTTTTTACATATAACATATATATAACATTCTCTTTTTGGTTGATACTAAGTTAAATTTGAATATATCCCAAAGCTTTACATTTGTACTTCCCCCAACACTTTATATTTTTGGTGACACATTTTACATCTTTTTATTTCATGTATACCATAACTAATAATTGGATTTTAAAATAATTTTACTATTTTTGTCTTTTACCCTTCATATTTTATATATGATTAATATACCACCTTTATTATTTAATTAAATTTTCTGGTATGGTTTTTACTTTTGTATGTTTTCTTATCATTAATTAATGGTGGTCTTTTTTTTTTTTTTTTTTTTAGTTTAGAGAAGCCTTTTAATATTTCTTGTAAGGGCCAGTTTTGTGGTGGTCAACTCTGTTAGCTTTTGCTTGTAGGGTAAACTTTTAAGTTCTTCAATTCTGAATTGCCAAGTAGGGGTTCTTGGTTGGAAATGTTTTTATTTTGGCACTTTGAATGTCATGACACTCCTGACCTGAAAGTTCACCTTATTTGGAATTATCTGGGTTTTCTGGACATAAATGTATGATTCCTTCCTCACATTGGGGAAGATTTCAGCTATTATTTCTTTAAATAATTTTCTGGCTCTTTTGGTCGCTCTTCTCCTTCTGAAACCCCTATAATGCAAATGTTAATCTGCTTGATGTTGTCTCAGAGGTCCCTTAAGGTATCCTCACTTCTTTTACTGTTTTATTCATTTAGTTGTTGTGTGGATATTTTCCATTGCTTTGTTGTTCAGCTTGTTGATTCGCACTCCTGGTTTAGCCATTATTTTTTTCTCCCTTCCATTTTTTAACAGGATATTGTATTTTTCAAATAATTTTTTATTTTTCAATTACAGTTGACATACAATATTATACTTGTTTCAGTTGTACAACATAGTGATTAGACATTTATATACCTGATGAAGTGATCACCCTAAGTCCAGTACTCATCTGACACTATCCATAGTTATTATAATATTATTGACTATATTTCCTATGCTGTACTTTATATCCCTGTGACTGTTTTTATAACTGGCAATTTTCACATACTAATCCCTTCCCCTTTTTTCACCCATCCCCAGCCCCTTCCCATCTAGCAATCATCAAAATGTTCTCTGTATCTATGAGTTTATTTCTGTTTTGTTGTCCATCTATTTTTTTCTTTTTAGATTCTACACATAAGTCAAACCATGTTATTTGTCTTTCTTGTCTGACATATTTTATTTAGCATAATACCCTCTAGTCCATTCATGTTGTTTTAGATGGCAAGAATTCTCTCATTTTTATGGCTAATATTTCATTGTATATATGTATCACTTCTTTATATAGTCATCTATTGATGAACGCTTAGGTTGTTTCCATATCTTGGCTATTATTAGTAATGCTGCATGAACATATGGGTGCATATGTGTTTTCAAATTAGTATTTTGGGTTTCTTTGGATAAATACCCAGAAGTGGAATTTATGGGTCCTTCTTTGTCTCTTGTTATAGCTTTTATTTTAAAGTCTGTTTTGTCTCATATTAATAATGTTACCCCAGCTTTCTTTTTGTTTCCATTTTCATGAAATATCTTTTTTCACCCCTTTACTTTTAGTCTGTGTGTATCTTTGTATGGGTCCTGTTTTCTTATCCATTTAGTCACCTGTGTGTTTTGAATGGAGCATGTAGTCCATTTACATTAAAGTAATTATTCATAGGTATGTAGTTTTTGCTATTTTATTAATTGTTTCTGTATTTCTCTGTTTTTTTCTTATTTTGTTTTCCTGCATGCTGATAATTTTCTATAGTGTTATGTTGAATTCCTTTCTTTCATTTCTTTGTGCCTTAGATTTTTGGTTTGTGGTTACCATGTGCTGCATATATGTCAAGCTATGTTTATAGTAGTATGTATTAAATTGATGGTCACAAGTTCAAACACATTGTAAAATCATGACCACTTTTACACAACCTCTACATATTTATGCTTTTGTCATTATTGTTTACTTATTGTCCAGGTTTATATGTATCCCTTAATTTATTGTTGTAATTATACATTATTTTTCTACTTTTGTCTCTTAACTCTTATACTAGATTTACAGTTAGTTTTACCACTACTTTTATTAAGTGTTTGTCTGTCAGTGAGAATTTTTCTTCTTTTCTATGTTTGATCTTTTACTCTTCAAGAAATCCCTTTAACACTTCTTATAATATAGGTTTAGTGGTGATGAACTCTTTTAGCTTATCCTTGTCTGGGAAAATCTTTATCTCCCCTTTGATTCTAAAAAATTGCCTTGCTATGTAGAGCAATTCTGGTTATAGGTCTTTGATTTTCATTACTTTGAGTGTTTCATGCCTATCCATTCTGGCAAAGTTTCTGTTGAGAAAGCTGATAGTCTTATGGGAATTCCCTTATACATAAGTAATGGCTTTTCTCTTGGTACTCTTAATATTTCTCTTTGTCTTTAACCTTTGACATTTTAATTATGATATTTCTTGGTGACTCTTTGGGTTTATCTTGTTTGGGACTTTCTGTGCTTCCTGGACTTTTTATATGTCTATTTCCTTCAACAGGTTAGGGAAGTTTCCCATCATTATTTCTTCAATTACGTTTTCAATTCCTTGCTCTCTCTCTCTATGTGACTGTTGGCGTGCTTAAGGTTGTCCCAGAGGTTTTTAAAATTATCTTCATTTTTTCAAATTCTTTTTTTTTTTCTGTTCCAATTGGGTGTTTTCAACTACCTTGTCTCCAGATCACTGATTCATTCCTCTGTTTCATATAATCTGATGTTAATATCCAATGAAGTCTTCATTTCAGTTTTTGTTTTCTTCATTTCTGATTGACTCTTGTTTCCTATCTTTTTGTGGAAATTCTCACTAAGCTCATTTATTCTTTCCCCAAGTTCACTGAGCATCATTATAATAAGTATTTTGAACTGTGTATCTTTTAGATTGCATGTCTCCATTTTGTTTTCTTTTCTCTAGAGTTTTGTTTTGTTCTTCCATTTGGAACATGTTTATCTCCTCATTTTTTTCTGGCTTTCTGGGTTTGTTTCTATGTATTTGGTTGATGTACTATGTCTCCTGGTCTTGATAGAGTTTCCTTCTGTAGAAGGTGTCCTGTGGGATCCAGTGGCACAGCCTCCCTGGTTACCTGAGCTAGCTGTTCTAGGAGTGTTCATTGTGTGGGCTGTTTTAGTTGAGCCTCGAATACTGTTGACATATCAGTGGGTGGGGCTGAACCTCAGGTTGACTGGCTATTAGGGCTAGCTGTGACTACAGTGGATGAACTGCTATGTGTGGGCTGAAGCCATGGAGTGGGAGTCAGTTATGCAAGCATCTGACGCCATCTGAGTCCCTGCTTTAGGTAGAGCTGGTTGGGTGGCTCTCTGGTGTCCTCTGAAGCTGGCCATCAAGTATGTTGGTTCTGGGATATCTTGGGAGGATTATAGTGCAAGCCACAGTTAGCTGCCACTTTTGCTGGACTTGGGGCCTCTTTGTAAGGCTATAAAGTGATCCATACTTGGTAGTTGCTTCTGCGGGAGTTGGAGGCTCTTGGTAGAGGCTATGCTGTTAATTGAGGCTGGCTGCCATTTGTTTTGGTCTTTGGACCCTTTGCTGGGCACCACAATGTAACCTGAGACCAGTCACCACTTGTGCTGGGTTTGTGGCTGCTTAGTTGAAACTATGTTTCAGACTAAGACTGGCTGCTGCTTATGCAAGGCTTAGGCCACCTGATGGGAGTTTCAATGCAAGTTGAAATCAGTTGTCACATGTTCTGGGCTTGGGGCCACTTAGCAATGGCTATAAGGCACATCTAGGCTGCTGCTCTTTGTTTGGGGTATGTGGACATTTGAGAGATTTTGGAAAAGTCTGAAGCATGAGTTGAGGCATGCCACTTGTGTAGAGGAGCTACTGGTAGAAGCTCGGGTCAAGTAGGCAAGTTGGGTGGGGTGCTGTCTCAAGGAATCACCAGGGTGGGACAAACAGTGTTAACTAAGTTCATGGAGAGCTCAGATTTGGTGCCCACCTATGCCAGGTTGGCTGGTTGGGAGGAGAATTTAATAAAGAAACAAAGGCAACTGCCATTAATTCTTTCCTTGGGGATAGTAACCCCAACAACTGCCCCTTTAGCCCTTGTCAAACATTTAGTCATTAAGTTTCTCCCCATGTTACTGGTGCTCTTCAAGATGCTTTTTCTGCACCAGAGCTTAGAGCTAGTGTGTATGTGAGTGACTGAGTCAGGCCCTTTAAGACCTGCAGTGCCTCAGTATCTAAAAGACATTTTCTTTCTTGGACAAAATTCCTAATGGTTTTCACAGCCAGATGTTATGGGCATTCCTTTCCAAGCATTGATATCCCAGGTTGGGAGGCTCTGTATAGAGCTGGGAACTCTTGCTTCTCAGGTAGGAACTGCTGCAGCTGAAATATCTCTTCCAGTTCTTTTTTTTAAGTTAATATTTATTGTTGACAGTATTACAGATGTCTCTTATTTTACCCCCATAGCCCCTCCGGTCACACCCCGTGCCATCAGCACACTATTGTCTATGTCCGTGGGCTATGCATATATGCATATAAGTTCTTTGGTTAATCTCTTCTTGTCTCTCCAACACCCATCACCTCTGGGATATGTCAGTCTATTCCATGCATCCATGCCTCCAGACCTATTTCGTTCATCAGTTTATTTTTGTTCATTAGATTCAACATATAAGTGAGATCATATGGTATTTTCCTTTCTCTGACTGGCTTATTTCACTTAGCATAATGGTCTTCAGGTCCACCCATGCTGTCCCAAAGGCTAAGAGATCCTGCTTTTTTATAGCTGAATAGAATCCTACTGTTTAAATGTACCACAACTTTTTTTTTTTTTCTGTCAAATATATATTTATTGATTTCAGAGAGAGGAAGGGAAAGGGAGAGAGAGAGACAGGAACATCAATGATGAGAGAGTCATTGATTGGCTGCCTCCTACATTCTCTCCATTGGGGATGAAGCCTGCAGCCCAGGCATGTGCCCTGACCAGGAATCAAAACAGGATCTCCTCGATCATAGGTTGATGCTCAACCACTGAGCCATGCCCAACTAGGCTATACCACTGCTTTTTTATCCTCTCATCTACTGTTGGGTACTTGGGCTGTTTCCAGATCTTAGCTATTGTAAATAATGCTGCTATGAACATAAGGGTTTGTATAATCTTCCTGATTGGTGTTTTGGTATTGTTAGGATATATTCCATGAAGTAGGATCACTGGGTCAAATTGTAGCTCCATTTTTAATTTTTTGAGGAAACTCCACACTCTTCCAAAGTGGCTGCACCAGTCTGCATTCCCACCAAAGTATACTTGGGTTCATTTTTCTCCCCATCCTCACCAGCACTTGCTTGTTGATTTATTGATGGTAGCAATCTAGCAGGTGTGAGGTGATGCTTCATTGAAGTTTTAATTTGCATCTCTCTGATGATTAGTGATTAACATTTCTTAAGTGTCTCTTGGCCATCTATATGTCCTTTTTGGAGAAGTGTCTATTCAGGTCCTTTGCTCATTTTTCAATTGGATTGTTTGTCTTCCTTTTGTTGAATTGTATAACTTCTTTACATATTTTGGAAATTAACCCCTTATTTGACATACCATTGGAGAATATGTTCTCCAATTCTGTAGGTCCCTTTTTCATTTTGGTGATGATTTTATTTTGCTGTGCAGAAGCTTTTTAGTTTGATTAGTCGCATTTGTTTGTTTTTTCCTTGGTTTCTCTTGTTCTAGGAGATGTATTGGTAAAAAATTTGCTATGTGAGATATCTGAGATTTTACTGCCTATATTTTCTTCTAGCATTTCTATGGTTTCTTGACTTACATTTAAGTCTTTTATTGATTTTGAGTTTATTCCTCAATATAGGTTCATGTTGTAAGTTGGTGGTCTAGTTTCACATTTTACCCTTATCTGTCCAATTTTCCTAACACCTTTTATTGACTAGACAGTCTTTGCTTTATTGCATTGTGATATGAGAAGATGCTCTTGTCTGTGTTGTCAAAAATTAATTGACCATAATGGCATGGGTCAATTACTGGGGTCTCTTTTCTGTTGCATTGATCTATATGCTTGTTCTTGTGTCAGTACCAGGCTGTTTTGATTACAGTGGTTTTGTAGTGTAGTTTGATATCCAGTACTGAGATCTCTCCAACTTTGTTCTTCTTTTTCAAGATTTCTGTGGCTATTAGGGTTCTTTTTTTGGTTCCAGATACATTTTTGGACTATTTGTTCTAAATTTGTAAAATATGTCAATGGTATTTTAATAGGGATTGCATTGAATCAATAGATTGTTTTGGGTAGTGTGGATATTTTAATTATGTTTATTCTTCCAATCCATGAACATGGTGTGTGCTTCCACCTTTTTGTATCTTCCTCCATTCCTTTTTTCAATGTCTTATACTTTTATGAGTATAGGTCTTTTATCTCCTTGGTTATGTTTATTTCTAGTTATCTTATTATTGTGTTTCAATGGTAAATGGGAATTTTTCAGTTTCTCTTTCTGAGAGTTCATTATTGGTGTAGAAAAATGGCATTGATTCCTGAATGTTGTATTTGTATCCAGCTACTTTGCTGTATTCATTTATTAAATCTAGTAGTTTGTGGTGGAGTCTTGTTTATCTTTTCAAAGAATAGCTCTTGGTTCCATTGACCTTATATATAGTGTTTTTTAGTCTCTATGCCATTTATTTCCATACTGATATTTATTATTTCCTTTCTTCTATTTACTCTGGGCTTTTCTTGTTATCTTTCTAATTCTTTTAGTTGTAGGGTTAGATCTTTTATTTGAACTTTTTGTTTTTTCTTGAGGTAGACCTGTAATGGTATAAACTTTCCTCTCAGGACTGCTTTCATTGTGTCCCATAGATTTTGGCTTGTGTGTTCATTTTCATTTATTTCCAGGAAGTTATTTATTTCTTCCTTGATCTCCCTGGTAACCCATTCACTGTTTTATAACATGTTATTTAGACTCTGTGTTTTAATGTTTTTGAAGGTTTTGTTTTGTTTTGTTTTTTTAATATATCTTTATTGATTTCAGAGAGAAGGAAGGCAAGGGAGAAAGAGAGAAACATCAATGATGAGAGAGTCATTGATCGGCTGCCTCCTGCAGGCCCCCAACTGGGGATTCAGCCAGCAACCCGGGCATGTGCCCTGACTGGGAATTGAACCCTGATTGCCTGGATCCTAGGTCGATGCTCAACTGCTGAGCCACGCCTGGCCCAAGTGTTTGTTTTTTTTATTGTAATTGATTTCTAGTTTCTTGCCATTGTGATATGAGAAGATGCTTGATATGATTTCAGTCTTCTTGAACTTTTAAAGACTTATGTTGTATTATTACATGTGGTCTATCTTTGAGAATTTTTCATGTGTACTTGAGAAGAATATATTCTGCACCTTTGGTATAAAATGTTCTGTAGATATCAATTAAGTTCGTCTGATTTATTGTGTCATTTAGGGTTGCTGTTTCCTTGTTGATTTTTTGTCTGAAAAATATATCCAATGACATCAGTGGAATGTTAAATTCTCCTACTATGACTGTATTGCTGTTGATCTCTCCCTTAAATTCCTCCAGGATTTAAAAAATATATTAAATGCATACATGTTTACCAGGGTTATATCCTTTTGTTGGATCAATCCATTTAGTATAATGTAGTAACCCTCTTTGTCTCTTGCTGTGTATGGCCTTTGATTTGAAGTCTGTTTTGTCAGATATGTGTATTGCTACCCTAGCTATTTTTTGTTTCCATTTGCATGGAAAATATTTTTTTCATCCCATCACTCTCACCCTATGTGAGTCTTTTGTTCTGAGGTGAGTGTCTTGCAGACAGCATATATTTGGGTCATGTTTTTTTATCCATTCAGCTACCCTGTCTTTTTATTGGAGCATTAAATCCATTTAAATTTAATGTTATTTTTGATAGGTACTTATTTATTGACATACTTAATCTTTATTCCTATATTCCCCCCTCTCTCTCTGTGTTTCTTCTTTTTCTTACATTATCTTTAGCATTTCTTACCATGCTGGTTTGTTGGTAATAAACTCCTTTATCCTTTTGTGGTCTGGTAAACTTTTTATGTCACCTTTAATTTTGAAAGATATCCTTGCTGGAAAGAGTAGTCTTGGTTTCAGATCCTTGCTTTGCATTACTTTAAATACTTTATGCTATTTCCTTCTGGTCTGCAGTTTCTGTTGAGAAATCAGCTGACAGCCTATGGGAGCTCCCTTGTAAGTAAATTTCTGCCTCTCTCTTGCTTCCCTTAAAGTTCTTTTTTTGCCCTTTACAATTGGCATTTTAATTATTATGTCTTTCTGTGGGTAAATGTCTATTCATTTTTTAGGATGCCCTTTGCTTCCTGAACTGGTCTTTTTTCTTATACAGCTGTGGGAAGTTTTATGTTAATATTCCTTCAAACAAGATCTCTATTCCTTGTTCACTTTATTTTCCCTCAGTTACCCATATGATGCAGATATTGCTGAGTTTTATATTCTCCCACAATACTTTTAAACTTTTTTTTTTTTTGGTATTAGTTCTTTTTGCTGCTCTAATTGGGTGATTTCTTTCTACCTTGTGTTCTTACTTCCTGATTTGATCCGCTGCTTCTTCTAATCTACTTTTGCTTTTTTTTCCAGGATATTTTTTATTTCAGCTATGTCATTCATTATTTCCAACTGGTTCTTATTCATAGTTTCTATTTACTTTTTCATGTTGATGTAGTTCCCACTAAGTTTCTTGTAGTTCTCATTAAGTTTCTTGTAGTTCTATGTCATTTGAGTATCTTTATGACCATTACTTTGAACTTTATATTTGATAAATTGCTTGCCTCTATTTCATGTAGCTGTTTTTCTGGCGATTCCTCATGTTCTTTCATTTGGCATCTGTTTTGTTGTTTTCCCATTATTGCTGTTTCTTTGTGTTTGTTTCTGTGTGCTGATAAGATTGCTATGCCTCCCAGTCTTGGTGTAGGTGGCCTTCTTGTGGTACCCAGTGATTTAGTCTTCTTAATCTTCTGAGCTGGGTACTCCATGTATGCCCCTTAGGTTGATTATGTGGTCCCTCCTCTTGAACTGGGTCTTGATTTCTGTTGTCCCATTCATGGGTAGACTCAGCCTTCAGGCTTGCTGACTATGAGTCTCAGCCCTGACCACTTTGTGCTAACTGTTACACAGGTGCTGACAGAGCAACATAAGACAAAACCAGACAAAACCAAAAACATTAAAAACAAACAAAACAATAACAGTAAGAAAAACAACAATCTCAACAAAAAGACTAAAAAAAAAGAGAATACTAATTGACATGAGACCAAAAGAATTAGAGGATTAAAAAAAGAAAAGAGAGAATATGAAAGAAAACACAAGAAATAGAAAATGATTTAAAAATAAAAGAAAAAATAAATGAAATAATAATTTTAAAAAGTAATTATAATGAATAAAGTAAAATATAGAATAGGGAAAAAAGAGAAAAAAGAAAAGAAAAAAAATTAAATTAAAAATAAAAAGTAAAAAGTAAAGAGAAAGAAGAATAGACTAAAAGGAAAGGTAGAAATAAGAGAATATGAAAGAAAAAGAAGACAGAAAAATAAAAACAAAACCAAAACAAACAAAAAATCTTTGGATCTGTTATTTGTGGAGCTTGCTGTATTTTGCTCCAATGATGTTGAATCTTGCCCCTTGATGTGTCCATCCAGGGCTTCCCTGGAAGTTCTCTGGTGCAGGCCAGTGTGAGTCACTGTTCCTTTCTGTACCTGGACAATCTGACTGAAGCCAGGCAGAGTGGATCCCTAACTAGTCTGGCAGGTGGGGCCTCCATAGCCCATAGACTGGGTCTATCTCATGTCTTTACCTTGAAATCCCTGTTTTGAACTGAAATCCCTTTCCCTACAAAACTGGGCTCTGTGGTAGTCTCCAGGTTCTGGTCAGGATGGTTTAAAAAGACTCACTTTGGGGATGGTACCCATAGCTTGTAGGAGGGGATGGCAGGCATTTCCTCTCCTTCCAATGCCTCAGCTAGGCCTGGTTCACTGATATCCCTTGTTACCACCCCAAGTAGGAGGGAAAAAAAAAATCTCAGCCTTGCTTGGCTCTCTGATCTTTCAGTATGGCTGGCCTTCACTGGTGGGGCTTCTTCCCTGGCTCCCACCGGGCCTGGTATCTGAGTCCCTTCTACCACCAGGCTCAGCCACTTAGGGGAAGATTTCCATTCCAGAGCTGTTCCACAAGTGGGGTAAAGGGTGCCTCCTCTTCACCCAAAGTAGGCAGGATTACTCCTCTTTCCCAGGGTGCTCTGGCCCCATTCTACTCTCTGCTGAAAGTTCTTTCAAAGAATAATCAGACCCTGAGATTCACTGCTGGGTGAACTGGTCAAATTCCTCTGCCAGTCCTGAGTTCTGCTGCATGGCCCCTCCCACAGACATAGATTGGGGTGAACTGCCCAGGCTGGTGGTATAAAAAAGCAATTGTTTTTTGCCTGGAATAGTGTGGTCTGAGTCTCCCAGGTGCACTGAATCAAAACTGATTCCCACTGCCTGATGCTATGTGAACTTCCCTTTCCTTCTTTGTTGCTCTGGATTGGGGATCCCTTTCCACTGGGCTGAGAACCCACACTCCCAGTGGGCAGGGGCTGTGCTACCACACCTTCTCTCCAGCTTTCCAGCTGCACTGCCTAGTTGTGCAATTTGGCTCACCCACTCTGCTCACAGTATTTTAGATCAGCTATTTTTTCAGCTGTTTTTTTCAAGTTGAATGTTCTAAGTTTAGCCACAAGTCCAGTCTGGTGCTGGGAGCAACTCAATGGAACTTCCCTAGACCACAACCATCTTGCCCCAAGGCCTCCCTCCCAGTTCTTAAGTGCCACACCATGGGTATACGACCTGCTTGTTTTGTGTCTCTGCCTCTCCTACCAGTCTTGATGTGGCTCCTACTTTCTATCCTTATATTAATTCTCTTCAGCTAGTCTTTAGGTGGTTATCATTGATGCTTTTTCTATAATTTAGTTGTAATTTTGATGTGGTCATGAGAAGAGGCAGGCACAGAATTTACCTGAAGTCATTCCATGACCATTACTTTAAACTCTAACAGGTAAGTTGTTTATCTTTATTTTATTAAGGTGTTCTGGGGATTTGCTTTGTTCTTTGGTTTGAAACACATTCACTTTTCTCCTGATTTTACCTGTTTCTTTGTGTTTGACTGTGTGTTTTAGAGGAAATGGCTATCTTTCTCAGTCTTGAAGGAGTGATTTTGTATAGGAGCTATTCTGTGTAGGCCAGAAACACAGTTTCCCATGTCTCCTAGACCCAGGTACTATCAATGAATCTTTTATATATGCTGTGTGTGCCTATTGGCTATGGTGGAGTCATGGATGCTGTGCAGGGAGAGTGGGCTCATGGTGGTAGGTGGCAAGGTGTGGTTCCTCTGCCACAAGGGGAGGTGGGGCTTGAGGTACTTTCTGGGCCCAGTTTCATCACTGTTGTTGCACAAAAAAAGTAGGGCTCAGAAACTTGCCTATTTTGTTTGTGGTTCATTTTCTTTGTGGGTGGGCAAGGCTTAGGGTACTCACTTGTTTGTCTTGACAATCCGTTTGTGGCTCTGCAGTTGTACAGTTGTGGGACTTAGGGCACATGTCCAGGTTGATTGTGGTTGTGTTGCTGCATGGGGAGGTCATGGCTTGGGGTACTTGCTCAACCCAGTTGTGGTCTGTGTACTACATAGGGAGAGCAGGGCTTGGGGTGCTTGTCTGGCCTAATTGTGATTCAGCCTGTACATGAGGAGGATGGTGCTCAGTGTGCTAGCCTAGTTTGATTGTTGCTTAGGTGATGTAAATGTTGGGTGGGGTGAGGGGCATATATGCCAAGCCTGATTATGGTGTAGGGCAGGCAGAATGTGCCCTCTGGTGCTAGCAGGTTAAAAGGAGGATTCAAATTGTGCCTGTAATCTCTGTCACTAACAGCTTTGGATGAGATTGCAAAAATGTCACACTCGAATGCTTTTGTCCTTGGATAAAGTCCCTGCACATTCGTGCCTTGCAGGCATGAAAAGTTTATAAGTGGGGTACTTTCCTTTTATACTTATTTTATTGAGTGTTTTTTTTTAAATTATAAATGGATGTTGTATCTTATCAAATGTTTTTTCTGCATCTATTGATAAGATCACATGATTTTTATCCTTTGTTTTGTTAGTGTGGTTTATTGCATTGATTGATTTGCATATGTTGAACCATCCTTGTGCCCCTGAAATGAACCCCACTTGATCGTGATGTGTTCGATTTGCTAGTATTTTGTTTAGGATTTTTCATCTGTAATCATTAGAGAGATTAGTCTGTAGTTTTCTTTTCTTTTTTGTTATCCTTACCAGGTTTTGGTATCAGGGTTATAGTGGCCTCATAAAATGTGTTAGGAATTTGCCTCTTCTTCAATTTTTTTGAAGAGTTTGAGATCAATATGTATCAAATCTTATTTGAATGTTTGGTAGAATTCACTAGTGAAGCCATCTGGTCCTGGACTTTTATTTTTTTTGGAAGTTTTTTATGGTCATTTCAATTTTCTCATTGTTGATTGGTCTATTTAGATTTTCAAATTCTTCATGATTCAGTCTAGGAGGGTTATATATTTTTATGAACTTATCCATTTCTTCTAGGTTATTGAATTTGGTGGCATATAGTCTTTCATAGCATTCTAGTATGATCCTTTGTATATTTGTAATCTGTGGTAACATCTCTTTCATTTCTGATTTTGTTTATATGAGTCTTTCCTCTTTTTTCCTTAACGAGTCTAGCCAGGGGTTTGGGAATTTCATTAAACTTTTCAAAGAACCAGCTCTTTGTTGTATTAATTTTTTTGTATAGTCCTTTTGTTCTCCATTTCATTTAATTTTGCTCTAATTTTTATTATTTCCTTTCTTCTACTGATTTTGGGTTGCTGGGTAGGGGAACAGTAAAGCGAGCCAAATATATGGTTATAGAAGATGGTTTGACTTTGGATGGTGGGCACACAATGCAATATGTAGATCATGTATCAAAGGAATAAAACCTTTGATCCTTGAGACCTAAATGACCCTATTAACCAATGTCAACACAATACATTTAATATATATAAAAATTTTTGTAAGTGTATCGCCCTTCTTTAAGGTTGAGGCACTTTTCAAACTTTTTTTTCCTCCAGTTGGATCTCAGAGGGAGTAGGTCTGTGCTTGAGCCCTGTAAGAGTAATTTCTCCATTCCATACAGTTCTATGGTTCTCCTGGTAACATTTGCCATTTTAATTATGGTGTATCTTGGAGTGGCTCTCTTTGGGTCCCTCTTGTTTGGACCCCTCTGTGCTTCCTGAACTTGTGTGTCTTTCTCCCTTGACAGCATAGGGAAGTTTTCTGTCATCATTTCCTCCACCAAATTCTCGATCACTTGCTCTCTTTCCTTCCCTTCTGACATCCCTAATGATGCAAATGTTGTTTGATTTATGTTGTCCCAAAGCTGCCTTAGACTGTCCTCATGCTTTTTAAGTGTTTTTTTCTTTTTGCTGCCCTGATTGTTTTTTTCTACCTTATCTTCTAAGTCACTTATTCTATCCTCTGCTTCATTGAGCCTGCTATTAATTCCTTCCAGCATATTCTTGATATCAGGTATAGTATTCTTCATTTCTGCCTGGTACTTATTTATGATATTTAGCTCTTTTTTTTCATGTTTTCACTAAGTTCATTGCAATGCCATGAAGTGTCTCATTGTTCTCATTATTTCCTTGAGCATCTTTATAACCATTACTCTGAACTTTATTTCTAATAAGTTACTTAACTCCATCTCATCAAGGTCTTTTTCTGGTGATTTTCCTTTTTTTTTTTGGTTTGGGGGTTTTTGTCTCTCCATTTTGTTGGCTCTTAGTGTTTGTATCTGTATATTAAATAGAGTTGTTGTCTCCCAATCTTGTGGGGAGGGATTTTGTAGTTTATGTTATGTTCAGTGGAGCCCAGAGGTGTGTTTTCCTTATTCTTCTGAGCTATTTACTCTAGTCATGTACCTTTTGTGTGGGTTCTTTGGGATCTCTTGTTGTAATTGGGTCTAGATTGTTGTTGACCTGTTCTTGGGAGGACTGTCCTCTGAGGTTGACTAACTCTGTGGCTCAGCCCAACCATGTTGTGTGAGCTGTGGTAAGGTGCTGGCAAGACAAAACAATACACAACCAAAGTGCCAGAAAACAAGCCATATCTTACAAAATATCCTGACAATCACAATGAAAACATCCCAAATGAAAATAGAATTTGGAGAGTAAAGGGAGAACACAAATGCTAAAGCAAAACAAGAAAAAGAAAGAGAGAGAGGGAGAGAAAGAAGGATATTATTGTTAATAGTAATGAAAAATAAATAATAATAATAAAATAAATAAAAAGTAAAAATAGAGAAAATACTTGGAGATAAAAGTGGCAGAGTAAAGATTCTGAAAGAAGTGTGAACAAAAAATTAAAGGTAGAACATAGGAATATTAAAAGAGTTGAAAAAGAAAAAAATAAATAAAATAAGGAGACAAACAATAAAAAAAAGATAGGAAGACAGAAGGGGGAAAAAAAAGAAAGAAGAAGAAAAAAAAGTTATGCCAATGGAACAATAAGAAAGTGATAAAACAAGGGCAGGGAGGAAGTCCAATATGAGATATGGGGGAAACTAGAGAAAAACAGTAGACTTAGTGGTTAAAATAATAATTTCCCAGCAGAGAATACTAATAAAATCTTGATAATAGAACAAAAGACAAAGCAAAACAAATAAAAAAAGAGCATAGCTAAACTAATTTTTTAAAAAATTAATTAAAAAATTTAAAAATTAAAAAAAATGAAAAATTTATAGAAAAAACTTTCTTTTCTCTCTCTTTTCTAAAAAATAAAAAGATGTCAGGTGAATTTCATCTGGGCAGCTTATTGTCTCTGAGGCTCACTGGTTTGTATGCTGATTTAGGTTCTCCTGGGAGGTACTTGTGTGTCAGTCAATGTCAGGACCTGTTTTGGTTTGGCTCTGGTGTACTTAGGTAGTTGGCTGATCTGAGGCTCTCTGTGGATCACCTCCACTTGTCAGCTATTTTAGGTCCCCCTTTTGGTTGCCTGGTCTTACTCCAGAGTCTTCTGAAGAGTCTTTAGGGTGCAGGATGGCTAGTGTAGCTCAGGATATTTCTCCCTTTAATTAGAGGTTTCTCCATCAGGCACTCACTCTGGGGAAGTTAGTCTCTGCTTCAAAGCCAGGTCTTCAGTCTCTACTCCATCCTTCAATTCTAGTTCCCCATACAATGGCCTGCTGCAGTTTCAGTTTGACTTCAGTCTGTTGCCTTTTCTGTATGGGCACTTTCAGTAGCTTGGGCTCAGTGGGTTTGATTAAAAAAAATCCCAGTGAGCACTTTGCCTGCCCAATCCCCAGAAGTAGATTTAATTTTTCCCTCCAGTTTCCAAACAATAGTCCCTGAGAGACTTATTCTTGTCTTGTCCTGTGAGCTCTTCTCTCTTATCCCTCAGGACTGTGCCCTGTGGGGAATAGCTGGGGCTTCAGTGAGCTGAATGAACCCCTGTCCTGTTGGGGGTGCTGGCTCTTAGTCTGCAGGATAGATAGGCATGCTCCACACTTTCTTTCCCAGATCTGATTGGCTGATGTATGGGGCACTTATTTCAAACTCCTCACAATGCAGACACAAATCCCAGCTTCCACTGGTCTGTCTCCCTAATGCAAGCCAGGAAGGTGGACACCTGTTCAGCATTCAAAATCTCAAAAATGCGCAAAGCAACTCACAGGCACAGACTCTGCCCTTTGAGTTCCCATTGCCTTGGTACCATGCAGGATGGGTCACAAAGTCAACCCCCACAGCTCCACTCCACAGCTTATCTCAGTAAAGCTGGGGCAGCTCCTTGGACGATATCCTGGCTCCCCTCAGAGCGTGTCAAAAAACCCCTCTTAGCTGCACGTGGCAGCTCTGGAGGCTGGAGTCCCGATCCACCATTCTGGCTGCTCTAGACCCTGTCTGGTGGCGAGAGGGCTCTCTTCCCCTTCCCCATGCCACACAGAACAAATGCTTTCTAGGTTTCAACACAGTGCCTTATAGGAAGGCTGCTCAGTGCAGCCCTCCAGCCCCTATCTATCTGGGAGCCACACACAGTGGAACAGCCTTTCCTATGGTCAGCACCTGGTGTGAAAAATGCCTGTCAAGGCTGCCTTTAGAAACTTTCTTTCAAGTCTATTTTCTTTTCTGAGTAATGGACCCATCCAGGCTCTGTGGCATCTTATGTTTTTACAGCCCTGGTTCCTTACAGCAAGACATCTTCCAGTTTTCCAGGGTCTGTAAGGAAGCCTCTTATATAACAACTGTGGTTCTATTCTTATTGTGTGCCCTTCCCCCTATCAAATGCATGTTCCTATTTTTCCATCCCCAGGAAGAAACTAATATTTGAGTTTTTAAAAAAGTCTGCTTGTCCTCCAGAGAGCTGAAATGAGGGGCTATGACCAATGAGTGTGTACTAGTTCATACCATTACCTTTGTTCTCAGCAACTCCCAATCTTGGGCCCTTTCCCATTCATTCTAAAATTCAGGACAAACAGAAACCCGTCAGTTAGGCATTTTTTCAAAACTTGGAACTTTTACTGTATGGTTCAGTCCTTTCTTCCTTCTCCAAGGAGAATGTAGGACCTGGAAGTTTCCTCCCGATTCTGTGGTACTGTGTTGGGAGGAGGTATTATTGCTAGAGGATGTCATAAAATTCCCTCTAGCTTCAGGGTTTGATCTTCACTCAGTGTTCAGAAGCCTCTGCATTTCTCATAAAGAGAATTGGTTTTGGTATTGTGGTTGAATTGGTATCTCCATTAGGAAAAGAGAGATCTAAGGTTCCATATTCTTCCATCTTGCTGATGTCATCTTCCTGCCTTCTTAACTTAGATGTGGCCATGTGATTTTCTTAGGCTAATGAAGTGTGATTTAGTTGTGTGGAAGCTTTAGGAGCCCATGGGTTCTTGCCCTGATTTTCTCCTTTTCTTTGCTCCAGGAATGTTGCAGATCGTATAATGTATATTTGCCCAGTTCCATAGAGATAAGGAGCAGAACCTCTAGACAAACTTCAATGGACATGCAATAGGAGCATGACATAGCTCTTAGTGTTTAGGCCACTAGGATTTTACTCTTTTTTGTTACTTAAGCATAATCTAACCTATCTCAATTTATACAAGCAGTAAATGATACTGGTCTATTTTTTTGTTCTAGCCTTCTTTAGTTTTGGCATCAGGGTACTATTAGCATTGTTAAATGAAATGGGAAAAATTATCTTTTTCTAGAATTTTTATAGTTTATATTAGATGTTTTATAATCCTTGATGGTTTCACAGAAATTTCTCCTAAAACTTTTTGGCCTTCTGACAATTTTAGTGGGAGAATTTCAATATTTTCCCCTAAGGATATTACCTTATTTAAGGTTTCTACATTTCATTGAGTTTATTTTTATAATTTATATTTTGTTACGATATTATCTACTAATGGTATAAAAATATATATTATCTTATAATATAAAAATATCTCTTGTTATCTATGGCTATCTTCCTTTTTTATTTCTTTTATTCAGAGGAAGTAAAAGTAGTAGGTTAGAGCTCATGCTCTGGAGTGAACTTTTTGAGTATGAATTCAAGCTCAGCCAATTACTAATCATATGACTGTATTAAACTAGTTATCTTATTTGTACCTCAGTTTTATTATGTACAGATGAGGGAATAATATGCACTTCAAAGAATTATTTTGATAATTAAGGGAGACAGTGCAACTAGAGAATATGGCCTAAAGTGGTCCTGGACAGGGATTTTCAAAAGTTCCTGATAGAATCTAATACAACTTAACACAGGGACTGCAGGGATTTTTAAAATATTGATTCTGTATTTCTTTCCTTCCACATTGAGAATATTGGATTTCATGTACATGAAGAATAATAGAATTAGAAAATCCTATAATTATTTATTTACTTTACTAAAAAATAGATATACAACACTCTTAGAATAAAAATGTTAATATTTGTACCCCAAATGATTATCCAGAACAGTCAAATATTTTTGAATATGCCCTCTTCATTTTCTCCCCACATTTTTAGTAGTTGTACTGTATGTATTGATAGTATAAATTATTACATTCTATATACTTTCTATTTTAACCATTATATACTCATAATTTTATAAGTATGTATATATTTAATGTTCACCACCCATTTTTATGTTGATATATCTCTGTGTTTTGATTGTGTGAAACTCACTGTTTATATATATATATATATATATATATATATATATATATATATATATTTTTTTTTTTAATGTATTATTGTTTAAAATAATACAGATGTCCCTTTTTCTCCCCAATGACCCGTTCCACCCAGTTCCCTCCCCCTCCCCAGTCCCTCTCCCCACCATTGTCCATGTCCTTGGGTTATGCGTATATGCACCTAAATTGTTTGGTTACGCTCTCCCTCTCCACCCACCCACTTTCCTCCATCCCTCTGACATTCATCAGTCTCATCTATGCTTCCATGTCATTGAGTCTATTCTGTTCATCAGTTTATTAAGTTCTTTAGATTCCACGTATAAGCGAGATCATGTGATATTTGTCTTTCGCTGCCTGGCTTATTTCACTTAGCATAATCTCCAGGTCCATCCATACTGTCCCAAAGGGTACGAGATTCTTCTTCTTTACAGCTGCATAGTATTCCATGGTGTAAATGTCCCACAGCTTTTTTATCCACTCATCTACTGATGGGCACTTGGGCTGTTTCCACATCTTAGCTATTGTAACCTGTGCTGCTATGAACATCGGGGTGCATATATCCTTTCTGATGAATGTTTCAGGATTCTTAGGATACATTCCTAGGAGTGGAATCACTGGGTCAAATGGCAGCTCCATTTCTAATTTTTTGAGGAACCTCCATACTGTTTTCCATAGTGGTTGCACCAGTCTGCATTCCCACCAGCAGTGTACTAGGGTTCCCCTTTCTCCACACCCTCGCCAGCACATGTTGTTTCTTGATTTGTTGATGGAAGCCATTCTGGCAGGTGTGAAGTGATACCTCATTATGGTTTTAATTTGCATCTCTCTGATGATTAGCGATGTCAAGCATTTTCTCATGTGTCTCTTGGCCATCCATATGTCCTCTTTGGAGAAGTGTCTATTTAAGTCCTTTGCCCATTTCTTAATTGGGTTGTTTGTCTTCCTCTTGCTGAGTGCTATGAGTTCTTTGTACACTTTGGAAATTAGCCCTTTATCAGATTCATCCTTGGCAAATATGTTTTCCCAGACCGTGGGGTTCCTTTGTATTTTGAGGCAGTTTTCTTTTGCTGTGCAGAAGCTTTTTAGTTTGATGTAGTCCCATATGTTTATTTTTTCTTTGTTTCTCTTGCCCTAGGAGATGTATCAGTGAAAAGTCCACTAGGTGGGATGTCTGTGACTTTACTGCCTACATTTTCTTCCAAGATTTTTATGGTTTCGTGACTTATATTTAAGTGTTTTATTCATTTTGAGTTTATTTTTGTGTATGGTGAAAGTTGGTGGTCTAGTTTCATTCTTTTGTATGTATCTGTCCAATTTTCCCAGCACCACTTATTGAAGAGACTGTCCTTACTCCATTGGATACTCTTGTCAAATATTAACTGACCATAATGGCGTGTGTCTATTTCTGGGGTTTCTGTTCTGTTCCATTGATCTATAAGCCTGTTGTTGTACCAATACCAGGCCGTTTTGATTACAGTAGCTTTGTAATATAGTTTGAAGTCTGGTAATGTGATCCCTCCCACTCTGTTCTTTTTTCTCAAGATGGCTGCAGCTATTCGGGATCTTTTTTGGTTCCATATAAATTTTTGAAATGTTTGTTCTAGGTCTGTGAAATATGCTGTTGGTATTTTCATAGGAGTTGCATTAAATTTATAAATTGCTTTGGGTAGTATAGACATTTTAATGATATAAATTCTTCCAATCCATGAGCATGGTATCTTCTTCCACCTGTTTAAATCTTCCTCTGTTTCTTTTTTCAGTGTCCTATAGTTTTCTGAGTACAGGTCTTTTACATCCTGGGTTAAGTTTATTCCTAGGTATGTTATTTTTTTAGTTGCAATGGTAAATGGTATTGCTTTTTTAGTTTCTCTCCCTGAAAGTTCATTGTTGGTGTATAAGAATGCCATTGATTTCTGGATGTTGATTTTGTATCCACCTAACTTGCCAAATTTGTTTATCAAATCTAGTAGTACTTTGGTGGAGTCTTTAGGGTTTTCTATGTACAGTATCATGTCATCTGCAAATAATGACAGTTTTACTTCCTCCTTTCCAATTTGGATACCTTTTATGTTTTCTTCCTGTCTGGTGGCTATGGCAAGGACTTCCAGTACTATGTTGAATAAGAGTGGTGAAAGTGGACATCCCTGTCTTGTTCCGGTTTTTAATGGAAATGGTTTTAGTTTTTGCCCATTGAGTGAGATGTTGGCTGTAGGTCTGTTATATATGGCCTTTATTATGTTTAGGTATGATCCCTCTATTCCCACTTTGCTGAGTTTTTATTAGAAATGGGTGCTGGATTTTGTCGAATGCTTTTTCTGCGTCTATTGATATGATCATATGATTTTTGTCCTTCATTTTGTTTATGTGATGTATCAGTTTTATTGATTTGCGGATGTTGTACCAGCCTTGCATCCCTGGAATATATCCCACTTGGTCATGATGTATGATCTTTTTAATGTATTGCTGGATCCAGTTTGCCAGTATTTTAGTGAGGATTTTAGCATCTATGTTTATCAGAGATATTGGCCTGTAATTTTCTTTTTTTGTAGTATATTTATCTGTTTTGGGGACTAGGGTGATGCTGGCCTCATAAAAAGAATTTGGGAGTTTTCCCTCCTCTTGAATTTTCTGGAATAATTTGAATAGAATAGTTGTTAATTCTTCTTTGAATGTTTCGTAAAACTCGCCTGTAAATCCATCTGGTCCAGGACTTTTGTTTGCTGGGAGTTTTTTGATGACTGCTTCAATTTCATTAGTTGTTATCGGCCTATTCAGGTTTTCTGCCTCTTCTTGATTCAGCTTTGGAAGGTTGTATGCTTCTAGGAATTTGTCCCTTTCCCCTAGGTTGTCCAATTTGTTCGCATATAGTTTCTCATAATATTTTGTTACAATCCTTTGTATTTCTCTTGGATCAGTTGTTATATCGCCTCTTTCATTTCTAATTTTATTTATTTGGGTCCTCTCTCTTTCTTTCTTAATGAGTCTGGCTAAATGTGCATCAATCTTATTTACCTTTTCAAAGAACCAGCTCTTGGTTTCATTGATTTTTTGTATTGTTTCTTTAGTCTCTATGTCATTAATCTCTGCTCTGATTTTTATTATTTCCTTCCTTCTACTTCCTTGGGGCTTTTCTTGCTGTTCTCGTTCTAGTTCTTTTAGTTGTGTTAGATGGTTCATTAGATCTTTTTCTTGTTTCTTGAGATAGGCATGTAATGATATGAATTTTCCTCTCAAGACTGCTTTTGCCGTGTCCCATAGGTTTTGGGTTGTTGTCTGTTCATTTTTGTTACTTTCCATGAAGTGTTTGATTTCTTCCTTGATCTCCTTGGTAACCCATTCATTGTTTAATAACATGCTATTTAGCCTCCATGTGCTTGAATATTTTTGAGTTTTTTTATAGTGGTTGATTTCTACTTTCATGGCATTGTGATCCGAGAAGATGCTTGATATGATTTCAATCTTCTTATATTTGTAGAGACTTGCCTTGTGCCCTAACATGTGGTCTATTTTTGAGAATGTTCTATGTGCACTTGAGAAGAATGTGTATTCTGCTGCTTTGGGGTGAAGTGTTCTATAAATATCAATTAAATCCATTAGGTCTAGTGATTCATTTAAGGTCTCCGTTTCCCTGTTGATTTTTTGTCTTGATGATCTGTCCAATGCTGACAGTGGGCTGTTAAACTCCCCCACTATGATAGTGTTGCTGTCAATCTCCCCTTTGAAGTCCCCCAAGAGATTTTTTATATATTTAGGTGCTCCTGTATTGGGTGCATAAATATTCATAAGGGTTATTTCCTCCTGTTGGATTGATCCCTTTAGTAATATGTAGTGACCATCTTTGTCTCTCGTTATGGTCTTTATTTTGAAGTCTGTTTTATCAGAAATAAGAATTGCTACTCCAGCTTTCTTTTCCTTTCCATTTGCATGGAATATTTTACTCCACCCCTTCACTTTTAGCCTGTGTGAGTCTTTTGCTCTCAGGTAGGTCTCTTGTAGACAGCATATATTTGGGTCCTGTTTTCTTATCCATTCAGCTACCCTTTGTCATTTGATTGGATCATTTATTCCATTTACATTTAAGGTTACTATCGATATCAACTTATTTAATGCCATTTTCCCCATTTATGCTGATGTACCTTTCTCTCACTATTCCTTCTTTTTCTTAAAGCAGTCCTTTTAGCATTTCTTGCAATGCTGGTTTGGTGGTACTGAGCTCTTTTAGCCTTTTTTTGTCTGGGGAGCTTTTTATTTCACCTTCAAATTTAAATGATAGCCTTGCTGGATAAAGCAATCTTGGTTGCATGTTCTTGCTTTTCATTACTTGCAGAACTTCATGCCACTCCCTTCTGGCCTGAAGAGTCTCTGTTGAGAAATCTGCTGTCAGCCTTATGGGGGTTCCCTTGTAGGTCACTGCTTGTCTCCCTCTTGCAGCCCTTAGTATTTTCTCTTTGTCCTTGACATTTGCCATTTTAATTACGATTGTCTCAGAGTGGGTCTCTTTGGATCCCTCTTGTTTGGAACCCTCTGTGCTTCCTGAACTTGTGTGGCTTTCTCCTTCACCAGCCTAAGGAAGTTTTCTATAATTATTTCTTCCACCAAGTTCTCTATCCCTTGCTCTCTTTCCTCCCTCTCTGGCACTCCTATAATACGAATGTTGTTTTGCTTCATGTTGTCCCAAAGTCCCTTAGACTATCCTCATGCTTTTTAAGTGTTTTTTCTTTTTGCTGCTCTGATTGTGTGATTTTCTCTATTTAAGTCACTTATTTTATCCTCTGCTTCATTGAGCCTGCTTTTAATTCCTTCCAGTGCATTCTTGATATCAGATACAGCATTCTTTATCTCTGTCTGAGTTGTATTTATGGTATGTATCTCTTTTTTCATGTTTTCACTAAGGTTCTCAATCTTATCATCTATAGTCTTCTTAAGTTCCTTGAACATCTTCATCATCAATACTCTGAACTCTGTTTCTGATAACCTGCTCAATTCCATCTCATCAACATCTTTTTCTGGTGATGTTTCCTTTTCTTTAATTTGTGGGTTGTTTCTTTCTCTCCCCATTGTGCTAGGTCTTAGTGCTTATATCTATATATTAGATATATTTGCTGTGTCCCAGTCTTGTGGGGTGAGATTTTGTCTTGTGGGTCCAGTGGAGCCCAGAGGTGTATGTTGTTGTTAATACTGGTGAAAATTTAGAAAAAGTAATAAAGTATAATGTAAAAAATAGAGAAGCTACTGGGAGATAACAGAAGCAGAGAAAAGATTCTGAAAGAAGGGCCAGCACAAAATTAAGGGAGAGAATAGGAATAGGATAATAGTTGAAAATGAGAAAACAAAAATACAATAAAGAGAATAAGAGAAACTAACAATCAGTCAGGAAAACTGAAGGGGGCAAAATGAAAGAATGAAAGAAAAGTAGAGAAAGAAAGAAGAAAAAGAAGAAAAAAGTTATGCCAATGGATTGAGAGGAGAGAGAGAGATAAAGCCCAGGCAGGCAGGGAGTCTGGTAAGAGATTTGGGGGAAACTATAGAGGAAAGCAGTAAACTTGGTTATAATGATAAAGTCCCAGTCGTTAAGCAGGGATATCAAGAAAGTCTTCATAGTAGACACAAGGATAAAACAAAACAAAGCAAATAACGAAAACAAAGCCAAACACAAGCTAAGCAAGACAAAATTCTTTTATATATAAATAAAAAAAATTAGTTAAAAAAATGTTTAAAAAAAAATTAAAAAAGGAAAAAAAAAGAAAAAAAGATTTTTATAAAATTTAAAAAAGAAAAAAACAACAAATTTTCTCCCCTTTCTCTTCTTCCTAAGGAAAAAATAGAAAAAATAAACTCACAAACAAAAATCAAACAAAAAAACCCCCCAAACCAAATAAAACACCAAAACTAAACAAAACCAAAAAACAGCACAGAGAAAGGTAGCCAATCAGGTGCGTTTCTTCTGGGCAACTTATGTTGTCTGAGGGTCACTGTTTTTTTGTGATTTCAGTTCTCCTGGGAGGTACTTGTGTATCACCCAATGTGAGGAGCCGTCTAGGTTTGGCTCTGGTGTCCTTAGGTGGATGGTTGATGTGAGACTCTCCGTGGGCCACCTCCTCTTGTCAGCTATTTTGCAACCTTGTAGTTGCCTGGTCTTGCTCCAGAGTCTTCTGTAGAGTCTTTAGGGTACAGGGTGGCTAGTGTAGTCCAGGGTATTACTCCCCTCGGAGGTTTCGCTGTCAAGTGCTCACTCTGCGGGAGTTAGTGTCTGCTCCACAGCCAGCTCCTCAGTCCCTACACTGTCCTCTGATTCTAGCTCCCCAGGCTCTGTCCTGCTGCAGCTTCAGATTGATTTCCACCTGTTGCCTTTTCTGTATGGGCCATTTCAGCAGCCAGGGCCCAGTGGGTTCGATTAAAAACACATTCTGGTGGGCCCTTTGCCTCCCCAGCCCCCACCAGGGGTTTTCAACGTTTCCTCCAGTTCCCAAACAACAATCCCCGAGAGTCTTATTCTTTCAGAGTCCTCCTGTGAGCTGCTCTCCTTTCCCCCTCAGGACTGTGCCCTGCGGATGTGTCTGGGGCTTCAGTGAGCGGGACCCGCCCCTTTCCTGTTAGGGGTGGTGCTCCTGGCTGCAGGAGAGGCGGGCCAATCTGCCCCTCCCTGCTCAGCTCTGGTTCGTTGCTCACACCAGTCCTGCCCCTCAGACCTTCTACTGTGCAGACCCCAATGGCAGCCTCCGCTGGTCTGTCTGTGAAGTGCACGCCAGGAAGGTGGGAACCAGTTCCGCAATCAAACTCACAAAAGCACAAAGCAACACACAGGCAGAGAATCTGCCCTGCAAGGTCCTACCACCCTTGCTCCAGGGCACCCAGCGGGAGGGGACCCAAAGTCAGCTCCACTCAGCTCTCCACACCGATGGTCTCAGCAAAGCTAGGGCGACTTTACGCACCACCACGGGGCCCCTCAGGGCCAGTCACAGATCCCAGCCTCTTCGCACCTGGGAGCTCAGGGTGGGAGGACACCCTCAGGGCTGGTCGAAGAACCCAGCCTCTCAGCACCAGGAGCTCAGGGCGGGAGGGCTCCTCCCCTCCCCCGCACCCCGCAGATTCAGCGCTTTCTGGGGCTCAACACAATGCCCCTCAGGGAGGCAGAGGGTCCCTGTGTGTGGGTACTCAGCACAGTCCTCTGGTCCCTCACTATTTGAGTGCCACAGGCCTTGGGACAGCCTTCCCTATGGTCGGCACCAACAGTATGGAGGTTCCTCAAAAAATTAAAAATGGAGCTGCCGTTTGACCCAGTGATTCCACTCCTAGGAATGTATCCTAAGAATCCTAATATATTTACTCATTTAATCTTTTGAGGAACCTCCGTTCTGTGTTCCATAGTGGCTGCACCAGTCTACAATGTACCAGCGTTCTTTTTTTCTCCGCATTCTTGCCAGCGCATGTCGTTTGTTGATTTGTTGATGGTAGTCATTCTGGCAGGTGTGAGCTGATACTTCATTGTGGTTTTAATTTGCATCTCTCTGATGACTAGTTACATTGAGCATTTTTTTTATATGTCTCTTAGCAATGTGTATGTCCTCTTTGGAAAAGTGTCCATTCAGGTCCTTACCCATTTTTAATTGGATTGTTTATTTTCCTCTTGTTGAATTGTATAAGTGCTACATAGAAAACTCTAAAGACTCCACCAAAGTACTACTAGATTTGATAAATGAATTCAGAAAGGTAGCTGAATACAAAATTAACATCTGAAAATCAATGGCATTTTTAAAAACCAACAGTGAACTCTCAGAAGGAGAAGCTAAAAAACAATACTATTTACTATTGCAATTAAAAAAATAAGATACCTAGAAATAAACTTAATTAGGGAGGTAAAGGACTTATACTCAGGAGACTACAGGACATTGAAAAAAGAAATATAGGAAGATATAAGCAAGTGCAAGAATATACCATGTTCATGGATTGGAAGAATTAACATCATTAAAATGTCCATACTACCAAAAGCAATCTATAGGTTCAGTGAAATTCCTATTAAAATACCAATAGCATATTTCACAGAGCTAGAACAAATATTCCAAAAATTTATATGGAACCAGAAAAGATCCCAAGTTGCCGTAGTAATATTGAAAAAAGAGAACAGCGTTGGAGGGATCACTTTATCAGATATCAAACTATATTACAAAGCGATTGTAATCAAAACAGGTTGGTATTGGTACAACAACAGACATATAGATCAATGGAACAGAACAGAGACCCCATAAATCAACCCACACTATTACGATCATTTAATATTTGACAAAGGAGGCAAGAGCATACAATGGAATAAAGACAGTCTCTTCAATAAATGGTATTGGGAAAACTGGACAAGTACATGCAGAATAATGAAAGTAGATTACAAACTTACACCATACACAAGAATAAATTCAAAATGTATAAAAGACTTAAATATAAGTCATTAAATCATAAAAATCCTGGAAGAAAACATAAGCGGTATAGCCACAGACATCTCATATAGTGGAAGTTTCACTGATACATCTTCTAAGGCAAGAAAAACAAAGAAAAAAATAAACAAATGGGACTACATAAAACTAAAAAGTAGGAGTTTATTCAAAATAATTGTTTTGTCCTTAAGACATAACCCTAGTAGTCACTGAGAAATTCCCTGCTATTTATATGACAGGATGTCCCACACTAATCTTGCACATCTCCTCCCTCATAGCAGAAACAACCATTTTTCTTAGAAGCATTGATTATTATTTATTTATTTATTTATTTATTTTTTTAATTTAAATATATCTTTATTGATTTCAGAGAGAGGAAAGGAGAGGGAGAGAAAGATAGAAACATCAATGATGAGAGAGTCGTTGTTCGGCTGCCTAGCCCGCAGTCTGGGCATGTGCCCTGACTGGGAATTGAATCCCCGCAGTCTGGGCATGTGCCCTGACTGGGAATTGAATCCCGATCACCTGGATCCTAGGTTGATGCTTAACCGCTGAGCCACGCCCAGCCGGGCAAGCATTGATTTTTTAAAATGGCAAATTTTATTAGTGACCACGACCTTCTAGGTGAACTGAGAAGTCATACTAAAAATTATACACAAATCTCTCTCTATATATTTATATACACACACACAGACATATGCATATTCATATACACATATACCCCTATACACATAAATGTGCATATATATATGCATATACACATAGACATATTTAAATACCATGAATGCATACAGATATTTTCAATTATTATGGTCAGTGCTTCTTTTTGCCTCCTCTACTTCATTATGTGTATGTCCTTTCTATTATAGTGTAAATCCCGACTTTGCACAACATTAATATATTTACTCATTTGCTCAATCCTATGACTCTAAAATTGTTTTAGAATTAACTCATACCAGTAGAGAAACAAACCAAGTAAAATATTTCATAGTTTTATTTTGCTTACCCAAAACTGAATATATAATACTGTATTCATGAGTTCTTTTTTTCTTTTCTTTTTTTTTTAAATATATCTTTATTGATTTCAGAGAGAGGAAAGAAGAGGGAGAGAGAGAGACAGAAACATCAATGATGAGAGAGTCATTGATCGAGCCCACAACCCGGGTATGTGCCCTGACTGGGAATCGAACCCCGATCGCCTGGATCCTAGGTCGACACTCAACCGCTGAGCCATGCCTGGCGGGCATGAGTTCTTTCTTTTTTTCTTTTTTAAAATTCTCACCTGAGGATATTTTTTCCTTTGATTTTTTTAGAGAGAGTGGAAGGGAGGGAGGAAGGGGGGAGAGAGAGAGGAACAGTGACATGAGAGATACAAACTGATTGGTTGCCTTCCACACACACCCCGCCTGGGGGCCATGGATCACACCTTCAAACAAGGCATGTGCCCTTGACCGGGAATCAAACTGGGATCATTCAGTCTGCAGGCCAATACTCTAACCACTGTGAAAACCAGCCAAGGCATGAGTTACTCCTTGGATTAGTGCTTCATTTTTATCTCTAATTGGTACATTTCTCAAGTTTCATTTATTTTTAGTGCCATATTCTTGCCCTTGTAAATATAATTAGTTTTATGGAGTATGTAGAATATTAACCTTCTTCAGAGAGAGAGAGTTTTTTTCTGAATGCCATACCCTGTATTCCCCAGTTACCTCCCCTGTAAGTAATCATCTACATTTCTTTCTGATTTATCATTCCTGTGTTTCATTTTGTAAAGGTACATATATTTATATTTTTCTTCATTACCTCAAAGATAACATACTAGGTATTTGCTTTTTCACTTAACATTCTCTCCTGAAAGTTCTTCCATGTCAGTTTCTAGACAACTTTTTCATTCAATAGCTCTATGTACAGTTGTTTGTATCACATTATGTATCATTAGTTTTACTAAACCATAATTTATAGTGTATATCTTAAGTTATTCAAACAATAATCTATACTTGAACATTTAGCTGGTTTTGAATATTACACAATTACAAATGATGCTAGAGTGAGTAACCTTGTGCATATGTATTTTTATTGTTTTATGTATGTTTATGAGTTAATCTAAACTATAAATAACCCAAGAAAACTAGAGACTAATATAAATATGTTAAACTCATAGAAGTGTTTATGAAATAACAAGGGCTTCAAAAACACTCATTAAAAGTGTTCTCACTATAGACTGACAGCTGTCATAGGGGAGTGGAGCTTGGGGACTGGGTGAAATAGGTGAAGAGATTATTCAAAAATTACCCTCCTTATAGCACAGACAACAGCGTGGTGATCACCAGAGGGGAAGGGGGGGAGGCAGGTAGAAGAGGGTAAAGGGGGATAAATGGTGAGGGAAGGAGACTTGACTTTGGGTGGTGAACACACAGTTCACTATACAGATGATGTATTATAGAATTGTTCACTTGAAACCTATATAACTTTATTAACCACGTAAGTTCAATAAATTCAATAATATATTTTTTTAAAGTTTTCTCACTCTTTTCATGTCTAGATCAAGCATTATGGTAATTAATTTTAACTTTATCAAAATGAGAGGAGCTTTTGCTGTATATTTGTATAAATTTGAAGTATAAATACTTTAAAATACACCTATTTTTTTTCTATTTAGTGGACTAAATGCATTTCTTTATGTAGCTCATGATGAAGTATCAGGTGAAAACAGTATGCTTGAGCATCAAGAATCAGTGTCAAAAATCCAAATGCAACTAAAGAATGAAAGAACTCCCAGTAGGGAAGGACTTACTAGTAAGTATAATAATCACAGAATTTTGTTTTATCTTAAACTCATCAGAAGATTTTCCTTTGGTTTGTGAAAATATATCTCAGCATATATTGATTTAAAATATCTCAGATAACTTAGATATAGTTATCTAAGATAACTAGAGAACAAAAGAAAAATTATTGATACATTTTGTT
The DNA here is from genome assembly GCF_964146895.1 of Miniopterus schreibersii. Lineage (NCBI taxonomy): Eukaryota > Metazoa > Chordata > Mammalia > Chiroptera > Miniopteridae > Miniopterus > Miniopterus schreibersii. The sequence continues at coordinate 114,318,160 of NC_138101.1, read as the reverse complement.
TGGAATTTCTGTTCATAAGACTATTTTACACACAATGGGTCATGTGTTTAGTATTTACCAAGGGCAATAACAGGCTAATAATTATCTCACAAAAGGTATGTATTTTTCAGTCAACCCTGGGAGATTACTGGTCCAAAAGAAATGGGTGTTTCTAACCTGTGTCAGTGTCTTTTTTACAATAGTCTTCAATGGGTGAACAGAAATGTTATGATTAGGAGCTCAAAAACCAAATGGGATGAAAAAAAATTTTCCATGCAAATGGAAATAAAACACACACACACAAAAAACAAAACCTGGGGTAGCAATACTTATAACTGACAAAATAGACTTCAAATTGAAGGCCATAACAAGAGAGAATAAAGGTAATGACATAATACTAAAGGGATCGATCCAACACAGTATATAACCTTGGTAAACATATATGCAACCAATATAGGAGCACCTAAATATATATATATATATAAAACTTCTGGAGGACTTTACGGTAGAGACAGACAGCAATACAGTCATAATAAGAGATTTTAACACCCCACTGACTTCACTGGATAGATCTTCCAGACAAAAAAATCAACAAGGAAACAGTGACTCTAAATGACACACTAGATTAGATGTATTTAGTTGACATTTACAGAACATTCCACCCCAAAGCTGCAGAATATGCATTCTCAAGTGCACATAAGATATTCTCAAAGATAGACCACATGTTAGGACACAAAACAAGTCTCTACAAGTTCAAGAAAATTGAAATCATATCAAGCATCTTTGACATTTACACCATGGAATACTATGCAGCTGTAAAAATGAAGGACCCTTATCCTTTGAGGCAGCATGGTGGGACCTGGAGAGTATTATGCTAAGCCAAATAAGCCAGTCAGAGAAAGACAAGTATCACATGATCTTACTCATATGTAGAATCTAATGAACAAAATAAACTGATGAACAAAATAGATCCAGAAACATAGAAGCATGGAACAGATCCACAAATCTCAGAAGGAAGGCGGGGGTTTGGGGAAAGATTAATCTAAGAACTTATATGCATATATGCATAACCCATGGACACAGACAATAGAGTGGTGAAGGCCTGAAGATACTTTCAACAATAAAGATAAATTAGAACATTAAAACAAAACAAAACACCCAAATGGGAATCATAGAGGTCTAGGTGAAGGCAGGTTGGGTGGCCTGTTGGAGATACTCCAGAGCATAGCTAACTACAGCAAATTCTATCAGAACTTGGATGTTAATGTGACTGTTGAGTCACGTAGATTATAAATCTGTGCCAATAATATACATTCAATAATAGAGACAATAACAATTGAATCTGCCATAGTCTCGCCTGAAAAAAGTTCTGTTGGTGGTGGTGGCCCCAAACCAGAAATCATGATCTGTTTTCCCCTCATCCTAGTGCTAGGGCTTGTGGGGATCATAGTTATCAGTATACCAATATCCAAAATGCCCAAGAAACTCAATTCTCTTCCACCTGCCCCTTGAACTCTGGCTTTGACATAGGTCTTCATGTCTACTGGGGACATAGGTGCATTGTTATATACCCTAGTCTTGTTTATTTTTGAAAGCTGAGATTGGGGTAGATGTATATGGGTTCCTCTGATTCACCTCAAGATTCACTGATAGAGGTAGAGGGAAGAGCACTTGTATTATTCATAGTGACCACCACCATGTGAATCCTTCTGGGGCTAATTGTTGGGTCCTCCATGGCCCATAATCAAACCATGAGTACTTCTGTAAAGAGTTCATCAATCTATTCCTTTGCAAACCCACCATATGGTAATCAGACCCATAGATATTAGGTAAGGCTATTGCTTACATTATCAGTACGGGGCATATTATTACCATTTTATATCACTTTTTTTTTGGTCTGGGCAGCAAATGCCTGAAAATTTGTTAATTAAGATCTGATTGACACACCTTACAAGGATGTTTTATTGAGCTTGATAACTAATAAGATTGACAAAAGTGAACTTAGAAAGCTGAGTCTTGTCAACAATCTTGTTGTCGTCTATTGTTTGTGCACCCAAAAATCCACCATGATGGCTGTACTCTCTGGAAAGATAGTCATCCATGTTTTTCAGTATGGAACTCATCACATGTGGGCCAAAACTGCTGAAGCCCAAATAGTGCTTATCTGAGAATAGAGATGGTCTTGGTATTTGCATTCTTTTTTCTTTTTTTTAAAATATATCTTTATTGATTTCAGAGAGAGGAAGGAAGAGGGAGAGAGATAGAAACATCGGTGATGAGAGAGTTGTTGATTGGCTATCCCCTGCAGGTCTCCCACTGGGGACTGAGCCTGCAACCCAGACATGTTCCCTGACAGGAAATCGAACTTCGACCCCCTGGATCATAGATTGATGCTCAACCTCTGAGCCATGCCTGGCTGGGCAGTATTTCCATTCTTTTATATCCCTTTATATTTTCCTCCCCTTCTCTAGGTAAAGTGGCCACTGTCAGCACACTCTGAAGTAGGAGGTCTATAGTAATATATAAGATGTTACTCTCACTAAGTTTAACAAGATTGTCTCTTTTATCAAGTAGGCAACCTATCCAAATCTCTAGGGTTTCTTCAGGTTATTGGACAATGTGTTTTCAAAGGCCTTTACATTCTTTCTCATTAAAGGCATGAGTCCCAACAACTTTGGTGATATGGGCTGTCCATCAGTGTCAGGACTTAGAACTGCTTACAGTAGTTATAGAGTACAACTCAGCTTGTAGAATCTGATGATTTTTTGATCCCATTAGCTAGGGAATTGCTTCCTTAGGTCTTTAATAGTTAGGTTTCTAATTTGGCTCACCCAGGGGAACTCAGCCAAAGTTTGGAAACTAAAGTTCCCCTCAAACTGAAAGTCTTGTTTTACGATTCATTAGAAATTTCTTAAATAGACAGTTCTCCAAAGAGGACATACGGATGACCAAGAGACACATGAGAAAATGCTCGACGTCACTAATCATCAGAGAGATGCAAATTAAAACCACAATGAGGTATCACTTCACACCTGTCAGAATGGCTGCCATCAACAAATCAACAAACGACATGTGCTGGCAAGGGTGTGGAGAAAGGGGAACCCTAATATACTGTTGGTGGGAACGCAGACTGGTGCAGCCACTATGGAAAACAGTATGGAGGTTCCTCAAAAAATTAAGAAATGGAGCTGCCATTTGACCCAGTGATTCCACTCCTAGGAATGTATCGTAAGAATCCTGAAACATTCATCAGAAAGGATATATGTACCCCGATGTTCATAGCAGCACAGGTTACAATAGCTAAGATCTAGAAACAGCCCAAGTGCCCATCAGTAGATGAGTGGATAAAAAAGCTGTGGGACATTTACACCGTGGAATACTACACAGCTGTAAAGAAGAAGAATCTCGTACCCTTTGGGACAGTATGGATGGTCCTGGAGAATATTATGCTAAGTGAAATAAGCCAGGCAGAGAAAGAAAAATATCACATGATCTCGCTTATACGTGGAATCTAAAGAACTTAATAAACTGACGAGCAGAATAGATTCAATGACATGGAAGCATAGTTGAGACTGACGAAATGTCAGAGGGAGGGGGGAGAGAGGGTGGAGGGGGAGAGAGTAACCAAAGAATTTATATGCATATATGCACAACCCAAGGACATGGACAATGGTGGGGAGAGTGACTGGGGAGGGGGAAGTAATGGAGGGGAACGGGTCACTGGGGAGAAAAAGGGACATCTGTAATACTTTAAACAAAAATAAAAATTATACATATTTAAAAATAAAATAAAATAAAATAAAATAAAAACAATAGTACTTAAAAAAAAAGAAAGAAAGAAAGAAATTTCTAAGAGTGCTCTGTGGCACCCACCAGCACCTTCTGAGACTCATTGGTATGACTAGCAAAGCACCCCATTGGATCCTCAGATTCTTGCAATGATCCACTTGTACAGTCCAAGAATGACCCATATCTTCTTTAACACCTGTGATGAGTAACATTGTGAATATACATTTTGATTGATTTATTTCAAGTTGTTTATCTTTTAAATTGTGTTATAAAACACATGCATAAAATTTACCATCTTAATCATTTTCAGTGTACAGTCCAGCAGTGTTAAGTATATTCACGTCATTGTGCAACAGATTTTTAGAAAGATTTCATTTTGCAAAACTAAAACTCTATACCTATTAAACAACATCTGTCCACCCCCCTCCCCCAGTCTCTGGCAGTCAGTGTTCTACTTTCTATTTACATGAAATGTCTATTTATATAATGTCCTCAATGTTTATCCATGTATCAGCTTGTGACAAAATTTCTTGCCTTGTTAAGGCTGAATAATATTCCATTGTATGCATGTACTACACTTTGTTTTTCCAATCATCTGTCTATGAATATTTAGGTTGTTTCCACCTCTTAGCTATTGTGAATAATGTGATATGAAGATGAGTATGCAAATATCTCTTTTAGATCCTGCTTTAAATTATTTTGGATATATGCTCAGAAGTGGGATTGCTAAATCAAACGGTAATTCTATTTTTAATTTTTTGACGAAATTTTTTGCCTTGCCTTTGTCCTATTGGCAGCACCATTTCCTCCAACAGTGCACAAGGGTTCCAGTTTCTCTGCATCCTCACTAACATTTGTTGTTTTCTGTTCTTTTTTTAAATAGTAGCCATCATAATTGGTGTGAGATGATATCTCATTGCTGTTTTGATTTGTATAGTGATTAGTGATATTGAGTACATTTTCATATGCTTGTTGGCCATTTGTTTATGTTATCTGGAGATATATTTATTCAGATATATTGCCCATTTGTAATTGAGTTATTTGCCTTTTGTTGTTGAGATGTTGGGGTTCTTTACATATTTTTGATATTAATCCTTTAATAGATATATGATTTGCAAATATTTTTTCCATTCCACAGGCTTCCTTTTCACTCTGTTTTTACTTTCCCTTAATGCCTTTATAGACATTCTTAATGAAAACCTCTTCATAACTTTTTCACTTTGTTGATTTATTCTTTGATACACATAATTTTTTAAGTTTGATATAGTCCCATTTATCTGGTTTTGCTTTTGTTGCCTGTGCTTTAGGTGCCATATACAAGAAATCAATGTGATGAAGTTTTTTCATATGTATTCTTATATGAATTGTATAGATTTAAGTCTTAATTTTAGGTTTTTAATCCATTAATTAATTTTTATGTATGGTGTAATGTCCAACTTCATGTTTTGCATGTAGATATCAGTTTATTCAGCTATTTCTTGGATAGATTGTGCTATTTTCATTGAATGGTTTTGACACTCATTAAAGATCACTGACCATATACATGAGGATCTATTTCTGGCTTTCTAATCTATTCAATTGAGGAAGATTGGTGTTAATTTTTTTTTTTTTAATGTTTGGTACAATTCTCCAGTGAAGTTATCTGGTCTTGGGCTTTTATCTGTTAGGAGGTTTTTGGTTACTGATTTAATCTCCTTACTAGCTATTCTTTCATATTTTCTGTTTAGTTACGATTCAGTTGGTAAGCTGTGTTTCTAAGAATTCATTCATTTCTTCTGGTAATCCAGTTTGTTGTCATACAGTTGTTCATAATATTTTCTTAAAATTTCTTTACTCCTGTGGCATTGGCTGTAATGCCCCTCTTTAAATTATTTATAGAGTTAGTAGGTGTTTCATTTATTAATAATGATTGTGCTAAAAACAGCGTTTTACATCTGTATTGTGTACATCTTTCTTGGTGTGTTCAGAAACTTCATTCCTGTTTTAAACAATTCAAGCTAATTGAAACACAAAAACTACACTATTCTACACAGTCTTTGCTATTAGTATGTACAAATGTATTGAATTCATGTTATGTCATAAACTGATGCATTAACTATCTAGAACATATTGAAATAAATCTTTGATAATACACAGGTGAAAAAAAATTTTTTTTTATTTGAGTATTTTTCTTTCTTCTTAGCTAATCTAGCTAAATGGTTTTCTATTTTATTGATCTTTCCAAATAACCAACTCCTAATTTTATTGATATTCTTTATTGTTTTTCTATTCTCTATTTCATTTATTTCTGTTACTCTCTATTATTTCCTTTCCTCTGCTGGGTTTCAGTTTAGGTTTTTCTTCTTTTCCTAGTTCCTTGAAGTGTAAAGTTAGGTGGTTTATCTGACATCTTTCTTCTTTTTAAATGTAGCGTTATAGCTATAAGATTTCCTGAGTACTGCTTTCATTGCATTACATAAGTTTTGGCATATTGTGTTTTCATTTTATTCATTTCTAGATATTTTCTGATTTTTCTAATTTCTGCTCTGATGCACTGTTTTTTTGACAATGTATTTCAAAATTTTTCATACATTTATGGACCTTTTAGTGTTTCTGCTGCTATTGATTTCTAGTTTTTTTTCTTCATTGTTATTACTGTGCATGATTTCAATCTTTTACTTTTTGTTAATACAATTTGTGGATTATATTCCATGTGCACTTGAGATAAATGTCCATTCTGCTGTTGTTGGGTGCAGTTTTCTGAATATATTTGTAATGTCCAGTTGGTCTGTAGTATCGTTTACTTTCTCTGATTTCCTTATTTCTGGTTTCCTTATTAAAAGTGGGGTACTGAGGTCTCTTACAATTTTTTTTACAATTAATTGGCATACATTTGGATAGAAAAGGACTTCCTATTGCCATTTTGTTAAGTGTTTCCTGCATGTTTCATATGATTTTTTGCTCTTCATTTCCTATACTACTGTGATCCTTTGTCTTCTATTGATTTTTTTTTTTTTTTGGTAGTGACATGCTTTGATTTCATTCTCATTTCCTTTTGTGCATTGTATTACTGTGCTCAGCCTGCATAATAAATATCATATACAGGGTCATTAAAAAACAGAAATTTATTTCTTACAGTTCTGGATGTAAGAGGTCCATGGTCAAGGTGCTGGCAAGGTAGATTTCATTTAGAGACTTCTCTTGACTCATGTGTGTCTACCATCTTCTGTGTGCCCACATAACCTCTTCTTTGTGCACATATAGACTGAGAGAGAGGAGGGAAAGAAAGAGAGAGGGAGAGTGTGAGTTCTCTGGTGTCTCTTATTAGGACACTAATCATATCAGATCAGAGTTGTACCCTTATTTTTTATTTAACATTAATTACTTAAACCCTATTTCCAAAACCATCACATTGGGGCTTATGGCATCAACATATATATTTGAGGGAAAACAAACATTTATATTCATGTATATTCTATAAATGTTATCTTTGTAGTTACCATTGGGATTACATTAAACTTCTTAAAATTATAACAATCTATTTTAAACTGCTAATAACTTTAATCATATACATACTTCAATCACAAAAGTGTACTCCTTGTTTAATTGATTTTAGAGAGAGAGGAAGGGAGAGGGAGAGAGAGAAGTATCAACAGGAAACATCAACATCGACTGGCTGCTTCCTGCACGCCCCCTACTGGGCATGGAGCCCAAAACCTGGATCTGTGCCTGACTGGGAATTGAATGGGTGACCTCTTGGTTTATGGGTCTATGCTCAACCACTGAACCATACTGTCTGGGCAAAAGTGTACTCCTTTAAACCTCTTTTCTCTCATTTTATTTATTGATGTCACAGACTACATCATTATATATTATATGTCCATTAACATAGATTTATAGGTTTTTTAAATTCATTTTTCTCTTAAGTCTATGTGAGTATTAAAAGCGGTTATGCATCAAAATTTTAACAATACAGGTTTATACATTTGTCCATATATTTACTTTAACCAAAAACTTGTATAGCTTCATAATACCATCTAATATTTTTTTTTCATTTCAATATGGAAGACTTTTAAAGCATTTTTAGTATAATTGATCTAGTGGTATAATCTCCCTTAGCTTTTGTTTATCTGGGAAAGTAATAATTTTCCCTTTGTTTTTGGAGAGTTTTGCCAAATGCAGTATGCTTGGCTACTCATTTTTTTTTTTTTTTTGGTGGGGAGGGGGGTCACTTTGAATATATTGTCCCACTGTCTTCTGGCCTAAAATGTTTCTGCTGAGAAATACACTTATAATTTTATAGAGGCTCCCTTGTATATGACAAGTTGCTTTGCTTTTCTCTTGCTGCTTTTAAGGCTCTCTTTTTGTTTTTGACTTTTAACATATTGACTATAATGTGTTTCAATGATGGTCTCATTGGTATTTTTTTAAATTGGAGTTTATTCAGCATGTTGAATTTTTACATCCATTTCTTTTTTTCAAATTTGGGAAGTTTTTATCATTGTTTCTCCAAATAAACTCTGTGCACCTTTTTTCCTCCCTTTGCTTCTGGGAGTTCTATAATGTGTATATTGGTCCACTTGATATTGTCTCATAAGTCTTTACACTCTCCTAACTTTACTTAATTTGTTTTGTTCCTCAGACTCAATAGTTTCAAATGACCTGCCTTCCAGTTTGCTGGTTTGTATTACCTGATCAATTCTGCTGTTGAACTCTTCTGGTGAAATTTTCAATTCATTTATTGTGTTGCTCAGTTCCAGAGTTAGGTTTTCAAATAGCTTCTATAACTTTGTTGATATTCTAATTTTCTTCATGAATCATTTTCTTGATTTTAACTCGAAACACAGTTGTATACCTGTGTTCTCTTTCAGTTCACTGAACATCTTTAAGATAGTTGTTAAAATTCCTTGTCAGGTAATTCAGAGATCTGTGGCATTTTAAGGGTTGATTTCTAAAGCTTTATTTTGCTCCTTTGATTGGGTCATGCTTTCCTGTTTCTTTGTATGTCTTTTCATCTTTTGTTGAGATTTGGGAATTTGAAAACACAGTCTTCTCTCTCAGTGTTTACAAACTGGCTTTGTTCAAGGGAATACCTTAACTAATCACCCTGGCATACAGATTCTGGGACTTCTCAAACCTTCTTGGGGGATGTGTCTTCTCTAGGTTTGTGTGTGCTCTTTTATTCCAGTATATATATTGCTGCTTTTAACTCTCCTACTTTCTAAAAGAGGCTCTCCCTGTTTCTTTTCAGAAGCTTTTATTTTTGGTATCTGTTATATTTCCCTGCCTCTAATCTCTTGATTTTCCATAATTTGCAGAACTGCATACTTTCTGCAGCTTTAATGTGCCATGACACTCGCCTTTGTCTTCAGCAGCCTTGATACTGGTATCCAACTATGCAGCTGTTCCCATTTCAAGTCCAGCAAGACAGAAACCAGTCACTCAGGCGGCTATCAGACATGCCATAAAACAGGATTCAAGTTCTGCACTTTTAATTCTGAGGGAGGAGCTGAAAATTGGGAGGCTTCCCTTATGATTCTGGCACATTGTGCCAGGAAGGTGATGGGGCGAAATGCTATAATAGTTACTACCTTTTCTGATACAATTTTTTCTTGGTAAAAATTTTGCTTGAGTACTGCAGCTGCTTTGGTTTCTAGAGTTCTCATAAATGTATTTTGGTCTGTATGTGTTATAACTTGGTGTCCCCCACTGAGCTTTTAAGAGCCTGGAGCTTCTCAGTCCTCATCTTGGTGATGCTTTATTCTAGCACTGAGTTTTAAATTAAGTATAAAAAGCCTAGGAAAAATAGAGAATAAAATAAACTACATTTGATGCCAATAATTATTGATGAAATACAGTAGTGACAATTTCCACACATATCCATTAAAACTCTTCTATGTTATATCAGATCTGGCATTGTGGTAATTTACTTGTAATTTTATTGAAATGGGAAGAAATTATTCTGTACACTGGTTATGTTTGAAAGTTAGGAGTCTCTTAATGTGTGAAAACAGTCTTCACCAATTGTTTTGCTATTTATTTGACTAAACAATTTTTTTTTAATGTAGTTCAGGATGAAATAACAGTTGAAAAGCTTATGCTAAAGCACCAAGACTCAATATCAAAAACACAAATGCAAGTAAAGAAACAAAGAACATCCAAAAGAGAAAGACACATTAGTAAATATAATAATTACAGCTAAATTTAAATTATTTCAATTAAACTCAGTAGAAAATATTTTTGTTTACTTTATGAAAATGTATCGAGATTATATTTTATGGAGCATATATAGTTCTTTTGACCTTGGTTATAAATAACCTAAGATAATCAGAGAACAAGTCAAAGTATTCATAACTTTCATTGGTATTTCTGGTTATAATATATATAGATTTTTTAATCCTCACCCTAAGATATACATTTTAAAATTGATTTTTTAAAGAGAGAGGGAGAGAGAAAGAGAGAGAGAGAGAAGAGAACCTAAACACTGATGTGAGAAAGAAACATTGATCAATTGCCTCCTGTTCTTGCCCCTCCTGGAGATTGATCCCACAATCTAGATATGTGCCCTGACCAAGAATTAAACCCACAACCTTTTTTGGTGTACGAAACAATGCTCCAACCAAGTGAGCCACCCAGCCAGGGCACTGGTTGTAATATTTCTTTACAGCCATAGGTCATACACTCAGAGACAAAGGCCCAATTTCAGGTCAATAATTTTCTCAGAAAAGACGTATACCTTTCAATAGACTCTGGCAGATTATAAGTCCAAAACTCCAGTGGGTGCCTCTAACCTGTGGCAGTGGCCTTCCACCACAGACTCTAATTGACTGGTAAACAGATGTTGCTGAGAACTGTAACTCAAAGAGCAAATGAAGATCTGAGGGGCCTAGGGGAAGGACAGCCTGAAGGGCCTGATGGAGGGCCTCAAATACATCCTCTTGATTGTCACCCCACTGAAAGAAGTGACCTTCTGGGTAACCTAATAGATGGATTCTCAAGAACCTCACTTGGGTAATATGAGAGTGCAAGTAGCCAAATAGTCCTGCCAATAGCTGGGACTCATTTTTATTTGTTGAAGCAGAGTAAGCCTAAGCTTGGCAGTCTTATTTGGAATGAGCCATTGTGCCTCTTATAGATCATGCCCAGCAATTTCAGTTAACTACTGGGTAACTGTGCTTTGCCTATAATAATGGTCCAGCCATGTTGCCATATGTGGGTCAATAGGATGTGTAGTCCTTGTTAAATAGTGGCCTTATCTGGGCCCACTAGGGGGATGTCATCAATAGATTGCTCTAAGTGTAGGATATTTCTAGGTCATGAATATGTGTTCATGACAGGTAGTTGGGAATTTATGTAGCTTTGTGGAAGGGTGAAGCATTGCAATCCATTTTATATATGGCAAACTGATACTGATCATCCATATTCAGAGATGTTTCATAGGGCATTTATGTTGTCTATTACAAAATTCCAAATTCCCTCATTAGGGACAGTAGCTTCCATGATGATCACAATATTTGATATAATTAGTGCTTTGGTACTACATCACTGAGCTGCTTATAATTGGTGGAGTCTCTACATACACAAGGACATACGACCAGGTCCATTGAATTATTGAATGGAAAAAATAGTCTCAGGGAGAATTTCTTTTCACTAAGCTCATTAGTATGGGCAGTTATTTCTTCCCCTAGTCCCTTGGCAGTTGTTTTTGAGACACAAGGCACTAGATGCTGATTAGTCTGGTAGTTTCACAGTCTTCCACTTGCCTTGCTAATGTGACAATTTTCATTAGTGTTTAGGGGTGAATGCAAGTAGAGGTTCATGTAGGCTATACATCTATACCAATAATACATTCAGTAGTGGAGGCCATAACAATGGATTTTGAGGTGGTCTAAGTGGGCACATTATTGTGGGGTTTGGACCCCAAGCCAACGAGCATTATCAGTTTTCCTGTTATCCTGGTGTCAGAGGTTGTGAAGATCACAGTCATCTATGCACCAGTGTCCCAAAGACCCAGAAATGCAATTCTATTGCACATTTTCATTGAACTCCTACTTTAGCATAAGTCCTCACATCCCCACTGGGTACCTGGAGCTAAGCCTAACCTATATTATTATTTATTTTTGAAAGCTATAAGGTCTTGGTAAAAGTTGGCAGAGCACTATGATTCATGCTAAGACTCACTGGGAAAAGCAAAGACATAGCACTTGTATTAGTCATAGGACCCATCAACATATCTAGAGGCCTATTGGGCCTCCCTTAGCCAACTATCTGGCTATGAGTCCTTGGTAAATAGCCTATCAATCTATGCCTTTCAGACACTATTTTGGGCTAAATACACCCTTAGGTCTCTTCAGTGCCTTTGCTCAGATGGTCCAAAAGTGAATACTAGATTGCCATTTTTGCATTGCTGTCTCTTCTGGTCAGTCAGTTAAGTCTTGGCAATATCCCCTATTACTTGTTCGGAAATTTGTCAGTTAAGATCTGGATTTGTGTTGTAGACCAATTGCCCTGATCTTATGAAGATGTTTAGTTGAGCTCAATGTCCAGCAATATTGGCACAAATGAACCTAGAAACCTGAGTTTGGTAAAAAAATTTTTCATCATCCACTGTCTTCATTCTCTTATTTTATATCCTAGGTACCACCAGGTGGCTCATGAAGTCACTATAGCCTCATCAGGTATACTGAAAACATGTTTTGCAAGGGCAAGGATGAGACTTCTGTCAAATCCAAACAGTGCCCAGGTGAGGAAGGGGAGAGTCTTAGATGTCTGTATTTTTTATACCCCTTTCTTTCACCTCCTTGAGCAATGTGGCCATTCACAAGGCTCTCCAAGAAAGGGTTTTTGTATTAGCAAACCAACAAGTGGCATGATTACTTTTTTAAATGTGAAGACAAACTACCCAAGTCCCTGTGGTCTCTTTAGGTCACTAGGCAAATACCATCAGGTCTCTACATGATTCTTTATTAAATCATGAGTTTCAGCAAGTTACTGCATCATAGGGTGATTATCAGTTCCAGATACATTAGAACTAACAATAGTCATTGGGTGCAAGTCAGCATACAGTCACTAGGAACTTATGGTCCCATAGCTCCTAGGAATTGCTTTCTCAAAACCCCTCTGTTGGATGCTTAATTTGACCTACCCACTGGGTATCTTGGCTAGCAAAACAGGAACAAAATAAAGGACCATTTGTTTTCTCTCAGAAATTAAACATTTATGTAAACAATAAAATAGCACTTTCCTAAAGTATGTCCCATAGTCTGCTAGCACTTCGTGAGACACATTGGCCTGAATAGTCATGTGCCTTGTGGGACCCTTGGACTTTTGCAAATGACCCAGTAATACCCCCTTAGAGAAACCTGAGAACTCAATAGTGCTACTTCCAGAAAGGAATTCTGCTTTATTCTTTTTCTTACCTGAGGATATGTATATTGATTTTAGAGAGAGAGAGGAAGGGAGAGGGAGAGACAGAGGAACATACATGCCACAACTGGGGACTGAACCTACAACCCAGGCATATGCCCCAACTGGGAATCCAACCCACAACCTTTGTGGTGCACGGGATGACAAACCAACCAACTGACCCACCTGGCTAGGGCAGGAATTGTGATTTATTGATTACATTGCTCACTGCACCACTTTGTCAGGGAGAGAGCTGGCAGCTTTGAATTTGTCAATGAAAATGGTAAGCCAAATTGAAAGTAAAATTAAGCGTTTATTCATATTGTAATAGTATAAGCAAGAATCTAAACAGGAAGCCCCCCCCCCCCCCCCGGCTACACCAATGTTCCTTTTTCCCCCACCAAATAGTATTGGGTGAGGGTCAGATGTATCAGTGCTGGCAGGTGTGTGGGGTGGGGGAAGATCATCTTACAACTTAAAGAGCCCCAAGCTAAAGAGTCTTGTTGTATGCACCTGGAGGTTAAAGTATGATAGCAGTGGAAGGGCTATAAGTGTGAAAGCACTGAAAATTTAGAACTGATAGAAATGCTGACCAGATACAATGGAAAGGTGGTCTATGTAGAGACAGATGAACAGGGTCTTAGCTGCATTCTCCTCACATAAGAATGCCTCAAAATTGAGGCACCTGGACTAAGAATGCAGTATTACCAGCCTGAATGGGCCTTAGTCTGTGACTGCAACTACCTCCAGTATCTGTGTGCACTGGTTGTGTTGTGCATCAGTTTAATGTGGAGTCTGAAGACTTCCCTCATGACAATTGCCAGATAAAGCCTTTGTAACTGGCTAAGGTTGGACCTGGGAGATCACACATAGGATTTTGGTCTGGAATCAGTGCCTCAATGTAAACTCATACATATTCACGTAGATGTACACATAGGATACACATAGTCATTACATATACTTGCATGCATATACATGTGCACATATACTCACATATATACCACAGACAACTTCAATTCCGATCTATCCCTTCAGGGCTTATTCATGTCTTTATTTCATGTGTGTATGTTCTTCCTTGCACAGTGTGAATCTGACTCTGAACAACATCAATACATATACCCATATGCTATATCTTATAATGCCTTTTAAATTGTTTCAGAATGCAGAGCACTAGAAAAACTAACGTACTAAAACATTTTGTGATTTGTTTACAGTTCACCCTTCCACTGTCTTGTCCAAGAGTTACAGTACATGTCACATACTGCACTGATGATTTACTTGCATTAGTGCTTTCTTGTCTCCTTCAGTAGGTTCATTCTCTAATTTTTGTTTCAGTTATATTCTTATCCTTTGTGATTTAATTTTTGTTGAGATATAATTGACATGTAACATTTATATTTGTTCAGGTATACAACATAATGATTTGATACATGCATATATTGCGAAATGATCACCATATTTACCATATTTATAGTTAACATCCATCACCATAGTTATATTTTTTTCTTGTGCTGAAAACTTTTAAGATCTCTCTTAGCAACTTTCAAATACACAATATAGTATTATTAATTATAGTCACAATGCTGTACATTACATTCCGGGACTTATTTTATAACTGGAAGTTTGTAACTATTGGCCACTTTCAACCATTTCACCAGCCACCCCACCTACTACTTCTGACAACCATCAATCTGGTCTCTCTGAGTTTGATTTGTTTTTATTTTTAAAAAGATTTTACATATAAGTGAGACCATATGGCACTTGTCTTTCTCTGTCTGACTTATGTCACTTAATATAGTGCCCACAAAATGCATATATGTTAGTGCAAATGTCAGGATTCCCCTTTTTTATGGCTGGTTAATATTTGCTGGAGGATATATATATATATCCTCACCAAGAATATTTTTTTCCATTGCTTTTCAGAGAGAATGGAAGAGAGAGAGAGAGAGAGGGAGGGAGAAAGAGAGATCAATTGGTTGCCTTCAGGGCTGGAGATCAAGCCTGCAACTGAGGTACGTGCCCTTGGACGAAATTGAACCCAGGACCCTTCAGTCCGCAGACCGACATTCTAACCATTGAGCCAAATTGGCTAGGGCTATCACATTTTCTTTATTCATTTATTTATTGATGGACACTTAGGTTGTTTCTATGCCTTGGCTATTTTTAAGTTAGTGTATTAGTTTCCTTTAGAAAATTACGAAGAAGTAGAATTGCTGGATCATATGGTAGTTTTATTTTTAATACTTTGAGGAACTTCCATACCATTTTCTATAGTGGCTGCACCAATTTACATTCCCACGAACAGTTAACAAGTGTTACCTTTTCTCCACATCCTCACCAACACATATTCCTTGTCTTTTTTATAATAGCTACTCTAAGTGGTGTGAGGTGATATCTTGTGGTTTTGATTTCTATTTCCCTGAGAATTAATGATATTGAGAACTTTCTCATATACCTGTTGGCTATGTTTTTTGTCTTCTATGGAAAAATGTATTTTTAGATCCTCTACCCACTTCTTGATCAGATTGTTTTGTTTTCTATTGAATTGCATGAGTTCTTTACATGTTTTTATATTAACTCCTTGACAGATACATGATTTGAAAATATTTTCTCCCATTCTGCAGGTTACTTTCTCATTTTGTTGATGATTTCTTTTGCTGTGCAGAAGCTTTTTAGTTTGTTATAATACCACTTGCTAATTTTTATTTACATTGCCTTTGCTTTTGGTGTCAAATCCAAAAAATTATTGCCAAGACTGTTTCAAGCAGTTTACTGCCTATGTATTATTCTAAAAGTTTTATGGTTTCTGGCCTTACATGCAAGTTTTTAATCCATTTTCAGTTTATTTTTTTTTGTGTGTTTGTGTACATAAGATACTGGTCCAGTTTCATTCTTTGTCCATGACTGTCCAATCTCCTAACACCATTTATTGAAAACACTGTCCTTTCCCCATTGTATATTCTTAGCCCATTTTGTTGTAAATTAATTGATTACATATGTATGGGTTTATTTCTGGGCTCTCTGTTCTGTTCCATTGATTTGTGTGTTTTGATTACTATAGCTTTGTATTATAGCTTGAAGTAAGAAAACATGATGCCTCTAGCTTATTACTTTTTTCTCAATATTGCTGTGGCTATGTGGGATCTTCTGTGGTTCCATACAAGTTTTATAATTGTTCATTTTCTGTTAAAAAAATTTAAAAAATCATTGGAAATTTGATAACAATTGCATTAAATCTGGAGATTGCTTTGGGTAGCATTAACAATTTTAATTCATTCCATTTTAACAATATTAATATAAATTCTAATTAATTAAATTAGTTATATATTAATATAATTATAGGTATATTGTATTAATATTAATATAATTTAAATAATATTATTTCTTCCAATATATGAGCATGGAAAATCTTTCCATTAATTTGTGTCTTCTACATCTTTTTTTTAAAAAATTATTTTGTAAATTAAATTTATTGGGGCGATATTGTTTAATAAGATTATATAGGTTTCAAGTGTACATTTCTGTAATACATGATCTGTATATTACATTGTGCATCCACCACCCAAAGTCAAATCATCTTCCATCACCATATATTTGACACCCTTTACCCATTACTACCCCCCACCCTTCCCTCTGGTAACCACCATACTGTGGTCTGTGTGTATGAGATTCAGTTTTATATACCGCATATGAGTGATATATGGTTTTAGCTTTTACTGATATTTTGTTTATCATAATATTTGTTTATCATGATAATATAATATTATCATGATATTTTGTTTATCATAATATTTGCCATGTTGTCGCAAATGGCAGTATTTCATCTTTTCTTTAGGTTTGTATGGAATACTGTGTATTCCATAGTATACATGTACCACATCTCTTTCATTGAATTATCTAGCGAAGTACACTTTGGTCCTTTCCATTCTGGGCCATCGTGAATAATGCTGTAATGAACATAGGGGTACATATATCTTTGAGAATAAATGTTTTCAAGTTTTTGAGTAGATACCCAGGAGAGGGGTTGCGGCATCATATGGTAACTCTATTAATTTTTTGAGGAATCACCAAAGTGTTTTGCATGATGGCTGTACCAGTTTATGTTCCCACCAGCAGTGAAGTGGATGAGGGTTCCTTTTTCTCCACAATCTCTCCAACACTTATTATTAATTGTCTTGTTGATAATAGCCATTCTCACAGGTGTGGGGTGATATCTTGCAGTTTTGATTTGCATTTTCCTAATAGTTAATGAAGTTGAGCATCTTTTCATGTACCTGTTGACCATCTGTATGTCTTCATGGAAGAGGTGTCTGTTCAGGTCCTCTGACAATTTTTTTTTATGTTTTAATTTATCTTTATTGTTAAAAGTATTATTGATGTCCCCACATTTTCCCCCATTGATCTCCTCTACCCTGCAGCCTCCCTCTAGGCCTTCACCTCACTATTGTCTGTATCTATGGGTTATGAATATAAGTTCTTAGATTAACCTCTCCCCACCTACCCACCTATGCCCATTTCCATCTGAGATTCTTCAGTTTGTTTTATGCTTCTTTGTCTCTGGATCTATTTTATTCATCAGTTTATTTTGTTCATCAGATTGCACATATGAGTGAGATCATGTGATACTTATCTTTCTCTGACTGGCTTATGTCACTTAGCATAATATTCTCCAGTTCCATCCATGCTATCCCAAAGGGAAAGGGGTCCTTCTTTTCTATAGCTGCATAGTATTCCATGGTATAAGTGTCAGAGAAGATGCTTGATATGATTTCAATCTTCTTGAAATGGAAAAGACTTGTTTTGTGTCCTAACACATGGTTTATTTTTGAGAATGTCTTATGTGTACTCGAGGAGTATGTATATTCTGCAGCTTTGGAGTGGAATGTTCTGTAAATGTTAATTAAATCCATCTGATACAATGTGTCATTTAGAGTCACTGTTTCCTTGTTGATTTTTTTTGTCTGGAATATCTATCCAGTAAACTCGGTGGGGTGTTAAAGTCCCCTACTATGACTGTATTGCTGTTGACCTCTACCTTAAAGTCCTCCAGAAGTTTTTGTTTTTCAATCTGTACAGGACTTGTTCTGAGGTGGGTCTCTTGTAGACAGCATATATTTGGGTCATGTTTTCTTATCCATTCAGCTACCTATGTCTTTAGATTGGAGCATTTAATACATTTATATTTAAGGTTATTATTGATAGGTACTTATCTATTGCCATTTTCTTTCTTTCTTTCTCTTCTTTCTTTCTTTCTTTCTTTCTTTCTTTCTTTCTTTCTTTCTTTCTTTCTTTCTTTCTTTCTTTCTTCCTTCCTTCCTTCCTTCCTCCCTCCCTCCCTCCCTCCCTCCCTCCCTCCCTCCCTCCCTCCCTCCCTCCCTCCCTCCTTCCTTCCTCCTTCCTTCCTTCCTTCCTTCCTTCCTTCCTTCCTTCCTTCCTCCTTCCTTCCTCCTTCCTTCCTTCCTTCCTTCCTTCCTTCCTTCCTTCCTTCCTTCCTTCCTCCTTCCTTCCTTCCTTCCTCCTTCCTTCCTTCCTTCCTTCCTTCCTTCCTCCTTCCTTCCTTCCTTCCTTCCTTCCTTCCTTCCTTCCTTCCTTCCTTCCTTCCTTCCTCCTTCCTTCCTTCCTTCCTCCTTCCTTCCTTCCTTCCTTCCTTCCTTCCTTCCTTCCTTCCTTCCTTCCTTCCTTCCTCCCTCCCTCCCTCCCTCCCTCCCTCCCTTCCTTCCTTCCTTCCTGGGATATTTTTCCCATTGCTTTTTCAGAGAGCATAAGGGAGAGAGTGAGAGTGAGAGAAAAATATCAATGTGAGAGAGACACATTGATTGGTTGCTTCCCTCACAGGGGCCTGGGACTGAGCCTGCAATGGAGGTATGTATTCATGATGGGAATCGAACCTGGGACCCTTCAGTCCGAGGGCTGACACTTTAACCACTGAGCCAAAACTGGCTAGGACACCATTTTATTTCCTTATGCCTCTGTTTCTCTTTCTCTCTAGTTCTACTTCTTATTTCAGCAGTCCCTTTAACATTTCTTGCAATGCTCGTTTGGTGGTGATAAACTCCTTTAGCATTTTTTTTCTCTGGGAAGCTCTTTATTTCACCATCTATTTTGAATGATAGCCTTGCTGGATGGAGTAGTCTTGGTTTCAGATCCTTGCTTTTCATTACCTTGAATACTTCATGCCATTCCCTTCTGGACTGTAGAGTTTCTGGTGAGAAATCAGCTCTCAGCCTTATGAGAGCTGCTTTGTAGGTAAGAGATTGCCTCTCTCTTTCTTACTTAAAGATTCTCTCTTTGTCTTGAATTTTTGTCATTTTAATTTTGATGTGTCTGGGTGTGGGCCTCTTTGCTTGGGATTCTCTGTACCTCCTGAACTTATGTGACTTTTTCCTTGAACAGTTTAGGGAGGTTTTCTGTCATTATTTCTTCAAACAGGTTCTCTATCCCTTGCTTACTTTCTGCATCTTCTCATGTTCCTTTGATGTGAATGTTACATTTCATGTTGTCCCACAACTCCCTTTAACTACCCTCCTGGTTTTTTTGTTTGTTTGTTTTTTTGGTTCTCTGATTGAGTGATTTTTTTCTACCCTGTCTTCTGATTTGCTAGTCTGAGCCTCATCTTCCCCTAATCTGCTGTTTATC
This sequence comes from Miniopterus schreibersii, assembly GCF_964146895.1. NCBI lineage: Eukaryota > Metazoa > Chordata > Mammalia > Chiroptera > Miniopteridae > Miniopterus > Miniopterus schreibersii. Next base: position 114,298,372 of record NC_138101.1, on the reverse strand, counting down.
CCTTCCAATGTATTTTTTTTTCTACTATGTCATTCTTAATTTTCTTTATAGCTTCCATATCTTTTCTCACACTGTCGAGCATCTTTATGATCAGTATTCTGAACTCTATCTGATAGATTGCTTATCTCCATTTTATTTAGCTCTTCTTCTGCAGAATTCTTTTGTTCTTTCATTTGGGGTTTATTTTTTTGTCTCTCCATTTTGGTTGCCTGTTTGAATCTGTTTCTATGGATTAGGCAGGCCTGCTAGGACTCTCAGTCTTTTGGATGGTCTCTGGTGCAGCTCAATGTCAGACTACATTTGTGATTGGCATTGAGTACACTGTTTTAAGTTTTCTGAGCTCCACATCTTGTGGCTTCCTCTGTTCAGGCTGGTGTGTTTGGAAAGGACGAAGATAAGCACCAAGGTCCACTTTTCCACGCCCTGGGTTCAGAAGCCAATCAGGCAAAGACTCAAAACACCCAAAGGCTGATTGTTATTCAGTCTCTTAATGAGCCTCAAGCCATAGGAACTCCACAGTGTGGGATGACAGATTTTACAAAAGGGTAGGGCAATTGCTTCTTCCCCTACCCCCAGGAAAAAGCTGCTTGGGTGGAAAATATCTGCCTGAGAAAGATGTTCTCTCAGTATGGGGGAATGACTCAGAACAAAAATCCAGATGGTTGCCCTCTTAGCTCTATCCCCTGGGCCAGCACCCATAGATTCTCCTCACACAGCTCTAGTCCACTTTGTCCTCCCTCCACTGGAACCCAAAGTGAAAGACTGCACGCAAAACTTAGTATGTTGGGGCTTTAAGAGGGTGCCTGCCTTTCCAGCCATCTCTCCCTGGCAGATAAAAACCTTGCTGCTTTACACAGCCAGATGTTATGTGGGCACCTTTCTCAGTTCTGGTGCTCTGGGGTTGGGAGCCCAGCTTGGGGTTTAGGCCTCTGACTATTTTTTAATTGAATTGTTCATTCTTTTGGTGTATGAGTTCTTTATATATTTTGGATATTAACCCTTTGTTGGATCTGTTGTTTGCAAATATCATCTCCCCTTTGGTTGGTTGCCTTTTTGGTTTTTTGGTGGTTTCTTTTGCTGTGCAGAATCTTTTTTTTTTTTTTAATATATCTTTATTGATTTCAGAGAGAGGAAAGGAGAGGGAGAGAGAGAGATAGAAACATCAATGATGAGAGAGTCCTTGATCAAGCCCGCAACTGGGCATGTGCCCTGGCTGGAAATCGAATCCCAGTCGCCTGGATCCCAGGTCAATGCTCAACTGCTGAGTCACGCCTGGCTGGGCCAGAATCTTTTTAGTTTGATATAGTCCTCATTCATTTATTTTTGCCTTTAGTTTCCTTGCTTTTGGGGTCAAAGTAACAAAATCTTCTCTAAGACTGAACTCCTTGAGTTTAGTACCTATTTTTTTCTTGCAATTTATTGTTTCAGATCTTATATTTAGATATTTGATCCATTTTTAATTGAATTCATTTGGGTGTAATTTGTTAATAAAACCATACAGGTTTCAAGTATACATCTCAATAAAACATCATCTGCATAGTGCATTGTGTGCTTACCACCCAAAATCAAGTCTCTTTCTTTACCCACTGATCCCTCCTTTACCCACTTTCACATTCCCCATCCCCCTTACCCTTTGGCTTTCACCATAATGTTGTCTGTGTCTGTGTGTCATATTCTACATCATGTGTTTTTGGTCCCTTTGTGAAAAATTATTTGCCATATAAATATGATTTTATTTCTGGACTCTCAATTCTGTTCCATTGTTCCATGTGTCTGTTTTTCTACCAACATCATTTTTTTTTTTTAATCATAGCTCTGTAGTATAATTTGAAGTCAGATAGTGTGATACCTTCAGCTGTCTTCATTTTTCTTAAGATTGCTTTGGCTATTCAAGGTATTTTGTTGTTTTATAAAAATATGATTTTTTTGGTTCTATTTCTTTAAAAAAATGACATAGGAATTTTGATGGTGATTGCATTAAATCTGCATATTGCTTTAGGTAACATGGCCTTTTTACCTATGTTGATTCTTCCAATCCATGAACATGGAATATCTTTCCATTTTATTGTGCCTTTTTCAATGTCTTTTATTAATGCTTTGTCGTTTTTAATATATTTGTCCTTCACATCCTTTGTTAAGTTTATTTCTAGGTATTTTATTCTTTTGATTGCAATTGCAAAAGGAATTGTGAGGATTTTTTTTCCAGGTTTCCCCCCCCCTGAAATTTCATTGTTAGTATATAGAAAGGGAGTGGATTTTTGTACATTGATTTTATATTTCTGCAACTTTACTGTATTTGTTTCTTGTTTCTAATAGATTTTTTTGTTTTTGTTTTTAATTTTTTTTTTTTATTGACTTCAGAGAGAGAGGAAGGGGGAGAGAGAGGGAAGGAGAAATAGAAACATCAATGATCCGAGAAGACATTGATCGGCTGCCTCTGCATGCCCCCTGCTGGGGATTGAGCCCACAACCCAGCTATGTGCCCTAACTGGAAATTGAACTGCAAACCAATACAAAAATACATTAAAAAACTAATACATCATGATCAAGAGGGGTTCATTCCAAGGTCAAAGGATGATTCAACATAAGCAAATCGATCAATGTGATACACCACATTAACCAAAAAAGGGTAAAAATCATATGATCTTATCAGTGGATGCAGAAAAAGCATTTGATAGGATACAACATCCATATATGTTTAAAACACTCAATAAAATGTATCTAAAAGGAAAGTACCTCAACATAATAAAGGCCACATATGACAAAACCTCAGCCAATATCATATTCAGTGCTGAAACACAAAAGCTTTTCCTCTAAAGTAAGGAACAAGAAAAGGGTGCCCACCCTTACTACCCTTTTTTTGTTTGTTTTTTTTGTTACTGTTCAAAATATTAAAGAGGTTTCCTTTTCTCCTCATTGACCCCTCCCACCCCTTCTACCCTCCTCTCCAGTCCTTCATCACACCATTGTTTGTATTCTTGGGTTATGCATATGTGCCAATAAATTCTTTGGTTAATCTCTCCCTCCCACCCCCCTCCTTTCCTCTGAGATTCGTTAGTCTGATCCATGCTTCCATGTCATTGAATTTATTCTGCTCATCAGTTTATTAAATTCTTTAGATTCCACATATAAGTGAGATCATATGATGTTTGTCTTTCTGCCTGGCTTATTTTGCTTAGCATAATATTCTCCAGGTCCATCCATACTGTCCCAAATGGTACGAGATCCTTCTATACAGCTGCATAGCATTCCATGGTGTAAATGCCCAAAAAAGCTGTGGGAGCAGCTTTTTTATCCACTCATTTACTGATGGGCACTAGGGCTGTTTCCAGATCTTAGCTATTGTAAATTGTGCTGCTATGAACATAGGGGTACATATATTCTTTCAGATTAGTGTTTCAGGATTCTCAAGATATATTTCTAGAAGTGGGATCAATGGGTCAAAAGGTAGATCTATTTTTAATTTTATGAGGACCCTCCATACTGTTTTCCATAGAGGCTGCGCCAGTCTGCATTTCCATCAGCAGTGTACCAGGGTTCCCCTTTCTCCACACCTCACCAGCACATGTCATTTGTTGATTTGTGGGTTTGTTTGTTTTTTGTTATGTACACTCTTAGAATGTAGTATACATAGAGTATTTGGAAATACTAATTTTTAGCACAAACTACATGTAATACAAGAAAATCCACACTATGTAATATGTGTTCAAACATGCTCTTACAGTTAATGGCTTTAGATGTTAAAACTAAAGAGAAAATAGGAGTGTTTTGCAGATTAATACACCTGTGTACTATCAAATATTTATTTCATTATGTTCCTGATAGTTAATGCATGAATTTGTTCATGTCATCACATGTACTCCTTACTCTTGTACAAGCTCATAGCAAAGACGGTGTAGAAGAATATGATTTTAGTGTTTCAATTTGCATTGAATTGTCTAAACATGGTGTGAAGTTTCTGTACACTTCTAGAAAGGTGTACACAATACATATGTGAAACACCATTTTTATCACAATCATGATTAATAAATTAAACAGGTATGAGTTATATAAACCATGCAGTAACATGAACCTTCTGTAAATAACACTGTAACATTATAACACTTCACAGAAGATAGGAGCACTCTGCACAGGGCTTCTCTTGCGTATTTCTTCAAATACTGAAACATACTCAAAATAATGTGTGTAATTTTCAAAAGGTACATGAAACCCATGCATTTTAAAAGGTAATAGCTAACCAGTATTGGAACATTGTTTTTTTGTGTGGGTTTTTTTATTGTTCAAAATATTACAGATGTCCCCTTTTCTGCCCATTGACCCATTGGACACTGCCCCACCTCCCTCCCCAGTCCCTCACTATACCATTGTCTGTGCCCTTGGGTTATGCATATATGCATATAAGTTCTTTGGTTAAACTCTCTTCCTCCACCCACCCACCCCCTCCTTTCCTCTGAGATTCATCAATGTGATCCATGCTTCCACGTCATTGAATATATTCTGTCCATCAGTTTATTAAGTTCTTTAGATTCCACATATAAGTGAGATCATGTAATGTTTGTCTTTCTCTGCCTGGCTTATTTTGCTTAGCATAATATTCTCTTGGCCAATCCATTCTATCCCAAAGGGTATGAGATCCTTCTTCTTTACAGCTGCGTAGTATTCAGTGGTGTGAATGTCCAACAGATTTCTTATCCACTCATCTACTGATGGGCATTTGGGCTGTTTCCAGATCTTAGCTATTATAAATAGTGCTGCTATGAATATAGGGGTGCATATATTCTTTCTGATTGGTGTTTTGGGATTTATAGGATATATTCCTAGAAGTGGCATCACTGGGTCAAAAGGCAGCTCCATTTTTAATTTTTTGAGAAACCTCTATACTGTTTTCCATAGTGGCTGCATCAGTCTGCATCCCCACCAGCAGTGTACTAGGGTTCCCATTTCTCCACATCCTCGCCAGCACAGGTCATTAGTTGATTTATTTATGGTAGCTATTGTGACTGGTGTGAAGTGATACCTCATTGTGGTTTTAATCTGCATCTCTAGGATGATTAGTGACATTGATCATTTTCTCATATGTTTCTTGGCCATCTGTATGTCCTCTTTGGAGAAATGTCTATTCAGGTCCTTTGCCATTTTTTTCATTGTTTTTTCTTCTTCTTACTGAGTTGTATGATTCTTTGTACATTTGGAAATTAGCCCTTTATCAGATGCAACCTTGGCAAATATGTTCTTCCATACCATGGGGTTCCTTTGTATTTTGAGGCTGATTTTGTTTACTGTGCAGAAGATTTTTAGTTTGATGTAGTCCCATCTTTATTTTTTGTTGTTGTTTCAGTTGCCCTAGGAGATTTATCAGTGAAAAGATTACTACATGAAATGTGTGTGATTTTACTGCCTATGATTTTTTCCAGGATTTTTATGGTTTTGCTACTTACATTTAAGTCTTTCATCAGTTTTGAGTTTATTCTTGGATATGGTGTAAGTTGACAGTCTAGTTTCATATTTTTTGCATGTACCTGTCCAATTTTCCCAGCACCATTTATTGAAGAATCTGTATTTACTCCATTGTATGCTCTTGCCTCCTTTGTCAAATATTAACTGACCATAATTGAGTGGGTTTATTTCTTGGGTCTCTGTTCTGTTCCACTGATCTATGTGTCTGTTGTTGTACCAATACCAGGCTGTTTTGATTACAAAGACTTTGTAGTAAAGTTTGATACCTGTTAAAGTGATCCCTCCAATTCTGTCCATCTTTCTCCAGGTGGCTGTGGCTATTCAGGGTCTTTTTCAGTTCCATATAAATTTTTGGAATAATTGTTCTAGCTCTGTGAAATATGCTGTTGGCATTTTAATAGGAATTGCATTGAATCTATAAATTACTTTGGATAGTATGAACATTTTAATGACAGTAATTCTTCCAATTCATGTACATGGTATATTCTTCCATTTGTTTATATCTTCCTCTATTTCTTTCTTGAGTTTCCTGTATTTTTCCAAGTATAGTCTTTTACATCCTTGGTTAAGTTTACTCTTAGGTATCTTAATTTTTAGTTGCAATGGTAAATGACATTTTTTATTTAGTTTCTCTTTCTGAGAGTTTATTGTTGGTGTATAAAAATGCCATTGATTTCTGGATGTTATTTTGTATTCAGCAACCTTTCCAAATTCATTTATCAAACCGAGGAGTACTTTGATGGAGTCCTTAGGGTGTTCTATGTACAATATCATGTCAGCTGCAAATAATGAGTTTTACTTCCTCCTTTCCAATTTGGATACCTTTTATGCTTTCTTCCTGTTTTATGTCTGTGGCAAGGACTTCCAGTACTATATTGAATAAGAGTTGTGAAAGTGGACATCCCTGTCTTGTTCCCGTTTTTAAGGGAAATGGTTTTAGTTTTTGACCGCTGAGTATGATGTTTGCTGTAGGTTTGTCATATATGGCCTTTATTTTGTTGAGGTATGATGCCTGTTCCCACTTTGCTGAGAGTTTTTATCAGAAATGGGTGCTGGATTTTGCTGAATGCTTTTTCTGCATCTATTGATGTGATCATATGATTTTTGTTCTTCATTTTGTTTAGTCATGTATGAAATTTATTGATTTGCAGATGTTATACCAGCCTTGCATCCCTGGAATAAATCCCACTTGGTTGTGGTGTATGATCTTTTTAAAGTATTGCGGGATCTGATTTGCTAGTATTTTGTTGAAGATTTTAGCATCTATGTTCATCAGGGATATTGGCCTGTAATTTTCTTTCTTTGTAGTGTCTTTATCTGGTTTTGGGATTAGGATGATGCTGGCCTCATAAAGAGTTTTGGAGTTTTCCCTCCTCTTGAATCTTCTGGAATAGTTTGAGGAGAATAGGTGTAAATTCTTCTTTGAATGTTTGGTAAAACCTGCCTATAAATCCTTCTGGTCCAGGACTTTTGTTTGCTGGGAATTTTTTGATTATTGCTTCAATTTCATTAATTATTATCAGCCTATTCAGATTTTCTGCCTCTTCCTGATTCAGCTTTGGAAGATTGTATGCTTCTAGGAACTTGTCCATTTCACCAGTGTTGTTCAGTTTGTTGGCATATAGTTGCTCATAGTATTTTCTTATGACACTTTCTATTTCTGTTGGGTCGGTGTTATAACTCTTCTTTTGTTTCTGTTTTTATTTATTCGGGTCTTCTCTGTGTTTCTTGGTGAGTCTGGCTTAAGTTGCATCAATCTTATTTATCTTTTCAAAGAACCAGCTCTTGGTTTCATTGATTTTTTTTGTGTGTGTGTGTGTGTGTTTTTTAGTCTCTATGCCATCAATTTTAGCTCTGATCTTTATTATTTCTTTTCTTCTATTTCCTCAGGGCTTTTCCTGCTGTTCTCATTCTAGTTTTCTTAAATTGTTGTGTTAGATGGTTTAGTAGAGCCTTTTCTTGTTTCTTGTGGTAAGCCTGTACTGCTATGAACTTTCCTCTCAGGACTGCTTTCATTGTGTTCCATAGATTTTGGGTTGTTGTCTTTTCATTTAGGTTTTTTCCAGGAAGTGTTTGATTTCTTCCTTGATCTCACTGGTTATCCATTTATTGTTTAATAACATGCTATTTAGCCCCCAGTGTTTGAATATTTTTGAATTTTTTTTATAGTGCTTGATTTCTAGTCATGGCATTGTGATCTGAGAAGATGCTTGATATTATTTCATCTTCTTGAGTTTGTAGAGACTTGCTTTGTGCCTTAACATGAGGTCTATTTTTGAAAACGTTTCATGTGCATTTGAGCAAATGTTTCTTCTGCTGCTTTGAGCTGCAATGTTCTTTAAATGTTGATTAAATCCATTAGGTCTAGTGAGTCATTTAAGGTCTGTGTTTCCATGTTGATTTTTGTCTTGATGATCTGTCCAGTGCTTACAGTGGGGTGTTAAAGTCCCCCACTATGATTGTGTTGCTGTCAATCTCCCCCTTAAAGTCCACCAAGAATTTTTTTATATATGTAGGTGCTCCTATATTTGGTGTGTATATGTTTATAAGGGTTATTTCCTCCTGTTGTTTTGATCCTTTTGATATTATGTAGTGACCTTTTTTGTCCCCTGTTATGGTCTTTATTTTGAAGTCTATTTTGTCAGAAATAAGTATTGCTATTCTAGCTTTTTTCTCATTTCCATTTGCAATGAATATCTTTTTCCATTACTTAACTTTCAGCCTGTGTGAAACTTTTGCTCTCTGGTGGGTCTCTTGTAGACAGCACATTTTTTGGTCCTGTTTTTTTATCCATCCAGGTACCCTATGTCTTTTGATTGGAGCATTTATTCCATTTACATTTAAGGTTACTATTGGTATCTATTTGTTTAATGCCATTTCCCCCCTTTATGCTGATGTACCTTTCTCTCAATATTTTTTCTTTTTCTTAGAGCAGTACTTTTAGCATTTCTTGCAATGCTGGTTTGGTGGTACTGAACTCCTTTAGCCTTCTTTTTTCTTGTAAGCTGTTTATTTCACCTTCAATTTTGAATGAATAACCTTGTTGGATAAGCAGTCTTGGTTGCATGTTTTTGCTTTTCATTACTCTGAGAACTTCATGCCAGCCCCTTCTGGCCCCTTCTACTGAGAAAAATCTGTGGTCAGACTTATGGGGGTTCCCTTGTAGGTCACTGTTTGTCTTTCTCTTGCAGCCCTCAATATTTTCTCTTTGTTCTTAACGTTTGCCATTTTAATTTTGCTGTATCTTGGAGTGGGTCTCTTTGGGTCCCTCTTGTATGGAATCCTCTTTGCTTCCTGAAATTGTGTGACTTTCTCCCTCTCTAGTGATGGGAAATTTTCTGTCATTATTTCCTCCACCAAGTTCTCAATCACCTGCTCTCTTTCCTCCCCTTTTGTTACCCCTATGATGAGAATGTCATTTTGCTTCATGTTGTCCCAAAGCTCCCCTAGACTGTCCTCATGCTTTTCAAGGGTCTTTTTGCTGCTCTGATTGATTTTTTTTTCTACCTTATCTTCTAAGTCACTTATTCTATCCTCTGCTTCATTGTGCCTGCTTTTAATTCCTTCTAGCATATTCTTGGTATCAGAAATAGTATTCTTTATTATTGCCTGGTATTTATTTATGATATTTAGCTCTTTTTTCATATTTTCTCTAAGTTCCTTGACCTTTTCATTAAGTGTCTTGTTCTCATTAATTTCCTTGAACATCTTTATAGCCATTACTCTCAACTCTATTTCTGATAAATTGCTTAACTACATCTCATCAAGGTCTTTATATGGCAATTTTCCCTTTTCTTTAGTTTGGGGTTTTTTCTTTGCCTCTCCATTTCAGTGGATCAGTGTTTGTACCTGTATCTTAGATGTGTTTGCTGTCTCCTAGTCTTGTGGGGTGTGATTTTGTAGTATATGTCCAGTGGAGCCAGAAGTGTGTTTTTCTTATTCTTCTGAGCTAATTTTCCTTTGCATGTTCCTTTTGTGGGTGTCCCTTTTGTGGGTTCTTTGGACTCTCTTGTTGTGATTGGGTCTAGATAGTTGTTGACCTGTTCTTGGGAGGACTGTCCTCCAAGGTTGCTGAACTCTGGCTCAGTCCCAACCACATCGTGTGAACTATTGAGCAGGTGCTGGCCAGTCAAGACAATACACAACCAAACTGCCAGGAAACAAGCAGTATCTTATAAACTATCATGACAATCACAATGAAAATATCCCAAGTGAAAGTAGAATTGGTAGAGTGAAGCAAGAACACAAATGCTAAAGAAAAAAAAGGGGTAAGAATAAATAGGGTGAGGAAGAGAGGGAGAGAGAGAAAATAATATTACTGCTAATAGTATCAAAAAGTAAATAAAATGTAAAAAATAGGGCATCTATTGGGAGGTAAAAAGGGCAAAGAAAAGATTCTGAACGAAGGGCAAGCAAAAAATTAAGGGCAGAGCATAAGCGTAGGAAAATAGCTGAAAAATAAAAAGTACAAGAAAGAGACTAACAAAATTAAATGGATAAACTAAAAAGACAGGAAGACTGAATGGACAAAAAGAAAGAAATAAGAAAAAAAGAAAAAAGAAAAAAGTTATGTCAGTGGAACAAGATGAGAGAGTTAAATAAAGCAAAGGCAGGGATGGAGTCCATAAGAAACATGAGGGAAACAATAGAGAAATTAGAACACTTACTGGTTATAATGGTAATGTCCCAGCAATTAAGCAGATAATATCAATAAAATCTTGATAATAGAACAAAAGTAAAACAGAACATAAAAAAAAGCAAAGCTAAAGAAATTTTTTTAAATTATAAAATTAAAAAGTAATTTAAGAATTTTAAAATAAAAAGGTTTTCCTTTTCTCTCTCTTTTCTAAAAAGAAATTAAAAGTCAGCCAGGTGAGTTTCATCTGGGAAGCTTATGTTGTCTGAGGCTCACTGTACTGTATGCTGATTTCTGTTCAACTGGGAGGTACTTGTGTATCAGCCAATGTCAGGAGCTGTTTATGTTTGGCTCTGGTGTCCTTAGGTAGTTGGCTGATCTGAGGCTCTCTGTGGATCACCTCCACTTGTCAGCTATTTTGCCTCCCCTTTGTGGTTGCCTGATCTTACTCCAGAGTCTTCTGAAAAGTCTCCAGGTTGCAGGATGGCTAGTGTAGCTCAGGATATTTCTCCCTTTAATTAGAGGTTTCTCCATCAGGCACTCACTCTGGGGAAGTTAGCTTCTGCTTCAAAGCCAGGTCTTCAGTCTCTACCCTATCCTCTAATTTTAGTTCTCCATACAATGGCCTGCTGCAGTTTCAGACTGACTTTAGTCTGTTGCCTTTTCTGTATGGGCAGTTTCAGCAACCTTGTCTCAGTGGGTTCGATTAAAAAAATCCCAGTGAGCACTTTGCCTGCCCAGCCCACAGAAGTGGTTTTATTTTTCCCTCCAGTTCCCAAACAATAGTCCCTGAGAGACTTATTCTTGTATCGTCATCCTGTGAGCAGTTCTCTCTTCCGCCTCAGGGGAAGTAAATGAAATAAAAAATAGAAGAACAATAGGAAGACAGCAAAACTGAGAATTTAAAACTATAATTCAGAACAAGTGGGAACTAATATAAAATATATTTGATGGCAAGAAATGTTTATGAAATAATGAGACTGCTTCAACACACACATTAAAATTCTCATCATTTTATGTCAGGTAATTTACTTGTATTCTATATTTACAAAAATGAGAGAAAATACAGTTATACAGGTGTTATAAATTTGATATCTAAGGATTTCACAATAGATTTTTTTTCTGTTTAATGTACTAAATGCATATTTTTATGTAGCTCATGATGATGTACCAGGTGAAAATCTTATGAGTGAAGACTCAATGTCAGAAAGAGAAATGCAAGTAGAGAAACAAAAAACATCTCAAGGTGAAAGGCTCAGTAGTAAGTATAATAATTATAGATTACTTTAAGCTATTTTAATTTATACTCATCAGAAGTTATTTTATACTTGGGGGATAAATATTTATTGGGACATATATATTTAAAAACATTTTTAATTTATTTTTAGAGAGAGAGGAAGGGAGAGGGAGAGAGAAAGATAGCAATCTTGATGTGAGAGAGAAACATTGATTGGTGGCCTCCTGCATGCCTATACTGTGGATCAAGTCCACAGCACGGGCATGTGCCCTGACTAGGAATGGAACAGGTAACCTTTCAGTACATGGGATTACACCCAACCAACTGAGCCACACCAATCAGGGCAGGGCATATATTTTATAAAAATTTTACACTTTGACTACCCTAAAATAATTAGAGAATAAAAGCAAAAGTATTGATAACTTTTGGTTGGAATTTATTGTCTTGAGACTATTTCACAGTCATGAGTCATGTGCTTACTACCTACTGAAACTCAATAATAGGCCAATAATGATCTCTTAAAGGGTGTGTGCCTTTTAGCTAGCTATTCCTGGAGATTATGGATTTAAAAGTTTAACAGATACCTCTGATTTGTGGCAGTGTCTTTCTCCCTTAAGCTCCAATGGTGAACAGAGAGGCTGCTGAGATCAGGTCAATCCTCCTGGTTGTGGCCCCATTGATGGCCTTTCTAAAAACCTCATAAAAGGGTAGCATTAAAATGGCTCCATCATTTTCTGAGTTTCCTTTTTATTGTTTGACCAGAGAGAGCCAAAGCTAGTCTTCCCCCATGGAATGAGACACCATGTCTCTTATAAATCATGCTCAAATACTTAAGTACTAGACATTTGTACCTCGTCTATAATAATGGTACAGCAAGTTACTCGGTGTTCAGCCCTTGTTGGGTAATTCCCTTGTCTAGACTCAGTAGACTAGTATTATCAATAGAATAAAAGGTTAGTCCTCCCTCATGGAATCTTTTCAAGGTTATGATGTATGCATTGATTACAGATAGAGAACTTAGGTAGCCTTGTGGAGGATATAAGTGGTAAATTGTACCCATTTCACATAGGGATGAACTGATCCTAGTTATTGTCATGTAGAGGTATACTAAAATGACATTTGCTATATTATTTGCTGAATAACAAGTTCTTACACTCTGGATAATAGTTTTTACAATGTCAGGTACCACTAGTGTCAATGACTATCTTTTATATTGAACAACGAAAATCAATTCCGTATCTATGAACTCAAGGCCAGGCACACGTGCTTAGTTATCATATGGAGATACAGTCTCTGGGAGATTTTGGCTACATTAAATTTAGCAAAGAAGACAGTCATTTTTTTTTTCTTTCCCAGGCATATTTTTTGGGGACAAATGTGCTAGGTGCTAGTTATCAAGTGGGTTCACAACCTTTGTATGCACCACTAAAATAGCCCTACCTGCAACAATTTCCATCAAAGCTTGGAAAAATGTGAGTAGAGTTTCACATAGGCAATCCATCTATAACAATAATACCTTCATTTTGGGGTGCTATACAATTGAGGTTTTATTTGACTCAAAGGGACCCACCATTAGTTTGGTCTGGGTAAGGATCCTATTTGTGTTGCCCTTAGACCCCAAACCAGATAGGATTATTTATTTTCCTGTCATCATGGTGTCAAGGGTTGTCATGATTATAGCCACCTCTACATCAGCATTCAAACAGCCCAAGAAATGCAATTCTACACCATTTCCCAATTGATTATATTCCTTAGCAGAGGTCCTCAGATGTCCATTGAGGACTTATGGACCTTGTGTACCACATATCGTGTTCACTTTATAAAGCTTAGAGCTAGAGTAAATATTGGCTGGGCTCTCTAACTCATGTCAAGATTCACTAAAAGGAATTGTGATAACACTTGTTTTAGTCATAGCAACTGTCACAATGTGTACCTATTGGCACAGCATTTTGAGCACCCCATGACTACAACCTGTCCATGAGTACTTTGATGAACAGCCCATCAATCACTTCATTGGAGAACCCATTGATGGATAACTGGACCCATAAATCTCCTTGAAAAAGCCTTTGCTTGGTTTTCCCAGGTGTAGGTACCCAATTACCATTTTTTCATCACTTTCTTTGTCTGTAAGTGGTTGCTATTTTGACAGTAGCTGATATTCTATGCTTGAAATTTGTCAATTAACATCCAAATTGTGTGGTAGACCAATTAACTGGATCTTATTAGGAGGTTTAATTGCCCTTGATAGCTAACAAGTGTGGTACAAATAAACCTAGAAATCTGAGTTTAGTTAAGTATTTCATAATTGCTGTCCTTATTCCATCAGTGTAGACCTTTGGGACCACCCTGGTGATTTGGGGACCACTATAGCCTCTACAAGGGTGATCCAAATAGTTTTTAGTGGAGGAAACTCATTATAACTGAACCTTCCTTTCAGAGCCTAAATAGTACCCAACTGAGGAAGGGGAGGGTCTCAAATATTTGTGTTCTTTCATCCACCTTTCCCCCTCTACTTCCTTGATTAATATGGCTGTGTCAAGGCTCCCCTAAGGAGTTCTTTATTAATATGCCCCATAGATGCCAGCCTTCTTTACTAAGTTTTAAAAGATTATCTTATGTATTGTAGAGAGGAATTACCCAGTCTCTAAGATCTCTTCAGGTAACTGAACATAGTGGTCCTTAAGACTGTATATTCTTTTTCATTAAAGCATGTATTTCAATAAATTACTGAGTCATAGGCTGACCATCAAAATTAGGAGGATGCTTAAGCTAACAGTAATATTGAGCACAACTCAGCATGCCGCTTCTCCAATGACTTTAGATCCCATCACCAGAGGATTATAAACAATAGCTAAGGTATTGCTTTCCTAGTTTTCTCAGAGCCCATCTGTTGAAATGTCTAATTTTACTACCTACTCTGTATCTTGGCCACTGAATCAGGAGCTAACTAGAACAATTGTTCATGCTTATAAGTGAAAAGCAAAACATGAAAATAATACAATAGTACTCTCTTGGAGAACCCTATGGTATTGACTAGCACTTCTGGAAACACATTAATGTGACTAAGTGATGTGCCCTGTGGGACCCTCTGACTCTTGCAAATAATTCAGTAATATCTCCTCAAAAAGAGCCTCATGGACTCATTAGCACCTCCTAAAGTGCTCCTTCTAGAAAGGAATTTTACTTTATTGATTACATTGTTTGCTGTGCCAGTTTTGACTTGGTCAATTAAGGTAGCAAGTCAAATTGAAAGTAACAATTAAGTTTTATTTACTTATTGCAATAGTATAAGCAAGAGTCTAAACAGGAAAGGGCCCCAAATATATCAGTACAGATGTGGAGTGGGAGTTGAGGGAAGATCACCTCGTAGCTGAAGGAGCCCTAAATAAAAGGCTCCTGTCCTTATATTAACCCAAGAGTCTTGCAAATGTTAATGTAGGATAGGAATGTGAGAGCTCTGAATACTAAGTTGGTATTGAGAAAAGTGTCTTCAGGTTCCCCCATAATGTGGTATGGGCAGAAGCACCTAAAAAGTACAGTGAATCAGTTCCACTCTTCCCCCTTTCACAAGGTGGTCTTTGATGAAGGCACCTTGTATAGGAACGCAGAATGCTAAGAACATGGTGTAGACAGATCTTAGTCCTTGACTGCAACTACCTCCAATGTCTGAAGTTCAGTGGCCATGCATCAAATTTGATGTAGGGTGAAAAGTTTCCCTTCCAGATAGAGGCTGCCAGATAGAGGCTTTATAACTGTCTATGGTGGGGCCTGAAATATCAAATGTACAATTTTGGACTGGAGTTTGACTCTTATATATTCATGCATATATATATTCATGCACACACACTCACACACGATGCACAGTATATATATGTGTGTGTGTGTATATACATATGTATATAATGTATGTGTGTGTGTGTATATATATATATATGCACACAGAGAGATATTTAGAAAACATGAGTTTTCACAGGCACCTTCAATTTTAGTCCATCCTTTCAGGACTTATTTTTGCCTTCCTCCATTTTAAATGTGTATGCCCTTTTTCCACAGTGTGAACCTGACATTTATTTGTTTGCTTAATTCTATAATGTTTCTAAAATTGTATCAGAATTGTTTAGTATATACCACTAAAAAAGTAATCTACTGAAAAGATTTTGTGATTTGTTTATAGTCTGTCCCTACTCTTTTGTCCTAGAATGAGGGTTTATGTCAAATAATATATTGATCAATTACTTGGATTAGTACTTTTTCTTCAATAGATTCATTTCTGTAAGTTTTCTTTTAGTTTTAATTCTCTTATCCTATACTTGTTGATTTTGTTTTAATTTTTGATATATAGAATATGAACCACATTCTAAAAATAGAAAATGAGTAAAAAGGTAAAGTGAGAGGATTATCATTCCTTCCCAGGTATTCCCCTCTCATCAAGTAACCAACTATATTGTTTTCTTGTTTCTTATATTTTTCATTTTAAAGGTAAATACTTCTCTATTTCTATTTTTCCCACTTATTTTCATTTTTTAAACCAGAAGGTAGCATACTGGCTTTTCATTTTTCATGCATTTTCCCTCCACTTAATATTATTTCCTAGAAAAAATCTAAGTCAGTTTACAGAGATCTTGATTTATCACATTACTTCTGAGAATTTATACTATGACTTGGCTTATAGAATATACCTTATTTTATTCAACCAGTCTCCCATACTTGAACATTTATGTGGTTTTAAATATTTTGCAATGAAAAATAATGCTGTAATGATTATTTACATGTACATTTTAATTTTTTCCTATTAATATGCATTAAGCTAAAGTAGAAATATCACAAGAAAACTAGAGACTAATATGACACATTTAGTGCAAGAAATATTTACAAATTAAGGACATAGCTTTAACACTTACCTATCAAAATTCTTACCACAATTTTCATGTCGGATCTTACATTATAGTAATTTACTTACAACTATTTATGTGCAAAAATGATGCTGTATACTTGTTATAAACTTGAAAGTTAGGAATTTCACAGTAGATCTATTTTTCTCTTTAGTGCACTAAATGCCTCTCTTTTATGTAGCTGATAATAAAAGCCCAGGGGAAGATCCTATGATTCAGCATCAAGATTCAATCTCAAAAACCCAACTACAAGTAAAGAAACAAAAAACTTCTAATGGAGAGAAATTCACTGGTGAGTATAATTATAGGTAACTTTTTAAAAATGAAATTTATTGGGGTGACATTGGTTAATAAAATTACTTAGGTTTCAAGTGCATAATTCTATGATACATGATCTGTGTATTGCATTGTATACCCACCACCCAAAGTCAGATCTACTTCCATCACCATATATTTGACTGTCTTTACCCTTTACTCACCCCCTCTACCCTCCTTCCCTCTGGTAACACTACTGTTGTCTGTATCTTGAGTTTTTGTTTGTTTTCTTGTTTGTTGATTTAGTACTTTCAGTTTTATGTCTCACATATGAGATCATATGGTTCTTGATTTATTACATCTGACTTCTTTTGCCTAGCAGGATATTCTCAAGATCCATTCATGTTGTCCCAAATAGCAGTATTTAAGCTTTTTTTTTTTTTAAGTTTTAAAAAAAAAATTAAATTAAAAAATTTTCATCACCATTTATCCACTCTATGCATTCTCCTACCTCTAACCCCACAATCACCACTCTGTTGTCCATGTTTATGAATTCTCTCTCTTTTTTTATTTTTTGCTCAATCCCTCCACTCCCTCCAACACCCTCACACCAGCACCACCACAGCTGTCTGCCTGCTCTATATGAGTCTGTCTCCATTTGCCAACTGATAGTTCACTTTGTTCATTAAATTTCATATATGAGTGAAATCATATGGTATTTGGCTTCTCTGACTGGCTCATTTTACTTAGCATAATGTTCTCCAGGTCCATCCATGATGTCTCAAAGGGTAAACTTTCCTCTTTTTTTATGGCAGAGTGGTATTCCATTGTGAAAATGTCCCACAGTTGTTTTATCCACTCATCTACTGATGGGCACTTGGGCTGTTTCCAGATCTTGGCTATTGCTGCAATGAACATAACCGTGCATATATTTTTTTGAATTAGTGTTTTGGTATTCTTAGGATATATTCTCAGGAGTGGGATTACTGGGTGAAAAGGCAGTTCCATTTTTAACTTTTTGAAGAAACTCCATACTGCTTTCTACAGTGACTGCACCAAATCTGCATTCCACCAACAGTGGACAAGGGTTCCCCTTTCTTCACATCCTCACCAGTACTTGTTGTTTGTTGATTTATTGATATTAGCCATTCTGGCAGGTGTGAGGTGATACCTCATTGTAATTTTTATTTGCATCTCTCTGATACTTAGTCATCTTAAGCATTTTTTCATATGTGAACCGACCATCTGTATGTCAATGTGGTTTTAATTTGCATATTTCTGATGATTAGTGAAGTTGAGCATCTTTTCATATGCCTATTGGGCATCTGAATGGCTTCTTTGGAGAAGTGTCTATTTAGGCCTTTTGCCCATTTTTAATTAGGTTGCTTTTTGGTGTTGAGTTTCATAAGTTCTTTATAAATTTTGAATATTAACCACTTATCACATGTGTCACTGGTGCATATGTTCTCCCATTCAGTGGGGTGTCTTTTCATTTTCTTGATGATTTTCTTTGCTGTGCAAAAATTTTTTACTTTGATGTAGTACCATTTGTTTATTTTTTCTTTTGTTTCTCTTGCCTGAGGAAATATATCAGAAAAAATATTGCTAAGAGAAATGTTTGAGATTTTACTGCTTATGATTTCTTCTAGGATTGTTATGGTTTTGAGTCCAACATTTAAGTCTTTAATACCTTTTGAGTTTATTCTTGTGCATGGTGTAAGAAGATGGTGTAGTTTCATTTTTAGCACATATCTATTGAATTTTCCCAACATTATTTATTGAATAAACTATGTTTAGTCTGTTGTATGTTTTTGCCTCCTTTGTCAAATATTAATTGACTATAATGGCGTGGATTTATTTCTGAGCTCTGTATTCTGTTCCGTTGATCTATATATCTGTTTTTATGCCAGTACCATACTGTTTTGATTATTATGGCCTTGTAATATAGTTTGATATCAGGTAGCGTGATTCCTCCAACTTTGCTCTTCTTTTTCAAGATCGCTGTTGCTACTCGGGGTCTTTTGTGGATCCATATAAATTTTTGAAACATTTGTTCTAGTTCTGTTAAATATGCCCTTGGTATCTTGATAGGAATTGCATTGAATCTATAGTTTGCTTTGGGTAGTATGGACATTAAAAGTGTTAATTCTTCTTATCCATGAACACAGTATATGCTTCCACTTATTTGTATCTTCTTCAGTTTCCTTCTTCATTGTCTTATAATTTCCCGAGTACAGGTCTTTTACATCCTTGGTTAAATTTATTCCTAGGTATTTTATTCTTTTTGAAGCACTTGTGAGTGGTGTTTTTTTTAGTTTCCCTTTCTGATAGTTCATTATTAGTGTATAAAAATGCAACTGATTTCTCAATATCTATTTTGTATCTTGCTACATTACTTAATTCATTTATCAGTTCTAGTAGTTTTTTTGGTGGGCTTTTAGGGGTTTCTATTTACAGTATCATGTCATCTGCAAATAATGACAGTTTTACTTCTTCCTTTCCAATGTAGATGCCTTTTATTTCTTCTTCTTGTTTGATTTCTGTGGTGAGGACTGCCAATAGTATGCTGAATAAGAGTGGTGAAAGTGGACATCCCTATCTTGTTCCAAATCTTAAGGAGAATGCTTGAAGTATTTCCCCTTAAGTGTGATGTTGGCTGTGGTTTGTCATATGTGGCCTTTATTATGTTGAGGTATGTTTCCTCATTTTATCATTATCATTATTATTTTAAATATTATCACTTTATTGAGAATATTTATCATAAATGGGTACTGGATTTTATCAAATGCTTTTTCTGTGTCTATTGATATGATCATGTGGTTTTTATCCTTCAATTTGTTTATGTGGTGTATCATGCTTATTGTTTTGCTGGTATTGTACCTACCTTGCATCTCTGGAATAAATCTCATCTGTTTATGCTGTATGCTTTTTTAAAATGTATTGCTGGATTTGGTTTAATGTATTCCTAATATTTTGTGAGGATTTTAGCATCTATGTTCATCTGGGATATTGGCCCATAACTTTCTTTCTTGTTGTGTCCTTATCTGGTTTTGGAATTAGGATAATGCTGGCCTTGTAAAATGAACTCAGGAATCTTCCCTCTTCTTGAATTTCTTAGAATAATTTAAGGAGGATAGATGTTAATCATTTCTTAATGTCTGATCAAATTCACTTGGGAAACTATCCAGTCCAGGGCTTTTGTTTGTTGTGAGTTTTTTTATTACTGTTCAGTTTTACTAGTTGTAATCTGTCTATTCAGATTCTCTGATTCTTCCTAATTCAGTTTTAGAAGATTGTATATTTCTTGGAATTTATCCATTTTGTTGAGGAGATTGTCTAATTTGTTGGCATATTATTCATAATATTATTAAAATATTATTAAAATAATATTATTCATAATATTATTAAATATTATTAAAATATTATTCATAATATTTTCTCATAATCCTTTGTATTTCTTTGGTGTCTATTTTACTTCTCCTCTTTCATTTCTGATTATATTTACTTGGGTCTTCTCTCTTTTTTTCTTGATGAGCCTGGTTAAAGGTTTCTCAAAGTTGTTTATCTCTTCAAAGGACCAGCTCTTGGTTTCATTGATCTTTTGTATAGTTTTTTAGAATCTATTTCATTTATTTCTGCTCAGATATTTATTATTTCCTTCCTTCAGCTCACTTTGGGCATTGTTTATTGTTTATTTCTAGTTCCTTTAAGTGTAAAGTTAGATTATTTATTTGAGCTTTTTCTTTTTTCTTGAAATAGCCCTCTAATGCTATAAATTTCCCTCTTAGGACTGCTTTTCCTGTGTGCCACAGATTTTTTGTTGTTATGTTCTCAATTTTATTAGTTTCAAGGTACCTTATGATTTCTTCCTTGATCTCATTGTTAACCCATTCATTTTTATTTATTTTTTAAATATTTAAATATTTATTTATTTATTTATTTATTATTTATTTATTTATTTGTGAGAAACCATGATAATTCACTAATTATCCTTTTATATATTTTTTATTTTTATTTATTTATTTTTTTGAATTCAAATATGTATAATTTTTATTTTTGTTTAAAGTATTACAGATGTCTCTTTTTCTGACCCATTCCACCCCGTTCCTTCCCCCTCCCCAGTCCCTCTCCCCACCATTGTCCATGTCCTTGGGTTGTGCACATATGCATATAAATTCTTTGGTTACTCTCTCCCCCTTCACCCCCTCTCCCCCCTCCCTCTGACATTTCGTCAGTCTCAACTATGCTTCCATGTCATTGAATCTATTCTGTTCGTCAGTTTATTAAGTTCCTTAGATTCCACGTATAAGTGAGATCATGTGATATTTTTCTTTCTCTGCCTGGCTTATTTCACTTAGCATAATATTCTCCACGACCATCCATACTGTCCCAAAGGGTACAAGATTCTTCTTCTTTACAGCTGCATAGTATTCCATGGTGTAAATGTCCCACAGCTTTTTTATCCACTCATCTACTGATGGGCACTTGGGCTGTTTCCACATCTTAGCTATTGTAAACTGTGCTGCTATGAACATCGGGGTACATATATCCTTTCTGATGAATGTTTCAGGATTCTTAGGATACATTCCTAGGAGTAGAATCACTGGGTCAAACAGCAGCTCCATTTCTAATTTTTTGAGGAACCTCCATACTATTTTCCATAGTGGCTGCACCAGTCTGCATTCCCACCAGCAGTGTACTAGGGCTCCCCCTTCTCCACACCCTCGCCAGCACATGTTGTTTGTTGATTTGTTGATGGCAGCCATTCTGGCAGGTGTGAAGTCATACCTCATTGTGGTTTTAATTTGCATCTCTCTGATGATTAGCGACGTCGAGCATTTTCTCATGTGTCTCTTGGCCATCCCTATGTCCTCTTTGGAGAAGTGTCTATTTAAGTCCTTTGCCCATTTCTTAATTGGGTTGTTTGTCTTCCTCTTGCTGAGTGCTATGAGTTCTTTGTACACTTTGGAAATTAGCCCTTTATCAGATTCATCCTTGGCAAATATGTTCCCAGACCGTGGGGTTCCTTTGTATTTTGAGGCTGTTTTCTTTTGCTGTGCAGAAGCTTTTTAGTTTCATGTAGTCCCATATGTTTATTTTTTTCTTTGTTTCTCTTGCCCTAGGAGATGTATCAGTGAAAAGTCCACTAGGTGGGATGTCTGTGACTTTACTGCCTACGTTTTCTTCCAAGATTTTTATGGTTTCGTGACTTACATTTAAGTGTTTTATTCATTTTGAGTTTATTTTTGTGTATGGTGAAAGTTGGTGGTCTAGTTTCATTCTTTTGTATGTATCTGTCCAATTTCCCCAGCACCACTTATTGAAGAGACTGTCTTTACTCCATTGGATGCTCTTGCCTCCTTTGTCAAATATTAACTGACCATAATGGCGTGGGTCTATTTCTGGGGTCTCTGTTCTGTTCCATTGATCTATAAGCCTGTTGTTGTACCAAGACCAGGCCGTTCTGATTACAGTGGCTTTGTAATACAGTTTGAAGTCTGGTAATGTGATCCCTCCCACTCTGTTCTTTTTTCTCAAGATGGCTGCATTTATTCGGGGTCTTTTTTGGTTCCATATAAATTTTTGAAATGTTTGTTCTAGGTCTGTGAAATATGCTGTTGGTATTTTCATAGGAGTTGCATTAAATTTATAAATTGCTTTGGGTAGTATAGACATTTAAATGATATTAATTCTTCCAACCCATGAGCATGGTATCTTCTTCCACATGTTTAAATCTTCCTCTATTTCTTTTTTCAGTGTCATGTAGTTTTCTGAGTACAGGTCTTTTACATCCTGGGTTAAGTTTATTCCTAGTATATTATTTTTTTAGTTGCAATGGTAAATGGTATTGCTTTTTTAGTTTCTCTCCCTGAAAGTTCATTGTTGGTGTATAAGAATGCCATTGATTTCTGGATGTTGATTTTGTATCCAGCTACCTTGCCAATTTTGTTTACGAAATCTAGTAGTACTTTGATGGAGTCTCTAGGGTTTTCTATGTACAATATCATGTCATCTGCAAATAATGACAGTTTTGCTTCCTCCCTTCCAATTTGGATACCTTTTATGTTTTCTTACTGTCTGATGGCTATGGCAAGGACTTCCAGTACTATGTTGAATAAGAGTGGTGAAAGTAGACATCCCTGTCTTGTTCCGGTTTTTAAT
This sequence comes from Miniopterus schreibersii, assembly GCF_964146895.1. NCBI lineage: Eukaryota > Metazoa > Chordata > Mammalia > Chiroptera > Miniopteridae > Miniopterus > Miniopterus schreibersii. Next base: position 114,275,733 of record NC_138101.1, on the reverse strand, counting down.
GGAAATGGTTTTAGTCTTTGTCCATTGACTATGATGTTGGCTGTAGGTCTGTCTTATATGGCCTTTATTATGTTGAGGTATGATCCCTCTATTCCCACTTTGCTGAGAGTTTTTATCAGAAATGGGTGCTGGATTTTGTTGAATGCTTTTTCTGCATCTATTGATATGATCATATGATTTTTGTCCTCCATTTTGTTTATGTGATGTATCACATTTATTGATTTGCAGATGTTATACCAGCCTTGCACCCCTGGAATATATCCCACTTGGTCCTGATATATGATCTTTTTAATGTATTGCTGGATCTGGTTTGCTAGTATTTTAGTGAGGATTTTAGCATCTATGTTCATCAGGGATATTGGCCTGTAATTTTCTTTCTTTGTAGTATCTTTATCTGGTTTTGGGATTAGGATGATGCTGGCCTCATAAAAAGAGTTTTGGAGTTTTCCCTCCTCTTGAATTTTCTGGAATAGTTTGAATAGAATAGGTGTTAATTCTTCTTTGAATGTTTGGTAAAACTCGCATGTAAATCCCTCCAGTCCAGGACTTTTGTTTGTTGGGAGTGTTTTGATTACTGCTTCAATTTCATTAATTGTTATTGGCCTATTCAGGTTTTCTGCCTCTTCTTGATTCAGCTTTGGAAGGTTGTATGCTTCTAGGAATTTGTCCATTTCCCCCATGTTGTCCAATTTGTTCGCATATAGTTGCTCATAATATTTTCTTACAATCCTTTGTATTTCTATTGGGTCAGTTGTTATATCTCCTCTTTCATTTCTGATTTTATTTATTTGGGTCTTCTCTTTTTTTTCTTAGTGAGTCTGGCTAAAGGTGCATCAATCTTATTTACTTTTTCGAAGAACCAGCTCTTGGTTTCATTGATTTTTTGTATTTTTTTTTTTAGTCTCTATGTCATTAATTTCTGCTCTGATTTTTATTATTTCCTTCCTTCTGCTTCCTTGGGGCTTTTCTTGCTGTTCTCGTTCTAGTTCTTTTAGTTGTTGTGTTAGATGGTTCATTAGATCTTTTTCTTGTTTCTTGAGATGGACCTGTAATGCTATGAATTTTCCTCTCAGGACTGCTTTCGCTGTGTCCCATAGGTTTTGGGTTGTTGTCTGTTAATTTTTGTTGCTTCCATGAAGTGTTTGATTTCTTCCTTGATCTCCTTGGTAACCCATTCATTGTTTAATAACATGCTATTTAGCCTCCATGTGCTTGAATATTTTTGAGTTTTTTTATAGTGGTTGATTTCTACTTTCATGGCATTGTGATCTGAGAAGATGCTTGATATGATTTCAATCTTCTTATATTTGTAGAGACTTGCCTTGTGCCCTAACATGTGGTCTATTTTTGAGAATGTTCCATGTGCACTTGAGAAGAATGTTTATTCTGTTGCTTTGGGGTGAAATGTTCTGTAATGTCAATTAAATCCATTGGGTCTAGTGATTCATTTAAGGCCTGTGTTTCCCTGTTGATTTTTTCTCTTGATGATCTGTCCAATGCTGACAGTGGGGTGGTAAAGTCTCCCACTATGATTCTGTTGCTGTCAATCTCCCTTTTAAAGTCCCCCAAGAAATTTTTTATATATTTAGGTGCTCCTGTATTGGGTGCATAAATGTTTATAAGGGTTATTTCCTCCTGATGGATTGATCGCTTTAGTAATACGTAGTGACCATCTTTGTCTCTTGTTATGGTCTTTATTTGAAGTCTGTTTTGTCTGAAATAACAATTGCTACTCCAGTTTTCCTTTCCTTTCCATTTGCATGGAATATTTTACTCCACCCCTTCACTTTTAGCCTGTGTGAGTTTATTGCTCTCAGGTGGGTCTCTTGTAGACAGCATATATTTGGGTCTTGTTTTCTTATCCATTCAGCTACCCTATGTCTTTTGATTGGACCATTTATTCTGTTTACATTTAAGGTTACTATTGATATCAACTTATTTAATGCTATTTTTCCCCTTTATGCTGATGTACCATTCTCTCATTTTTCTTTCTTTTTCTTAAAGCAGTCCTTTTAGCATTTCTTGCAATGCTGGTTTCGTGGAGCTGAACTCTTTTAGCCTTTTTTTGTCTGGGAAGCTTTTTATTTCACCTTCAAATTTAAATGATAGCCTTGCTGGATAAAGCAATCTTGGTTGCATTTTCTTGCTTTTCATTACTTGCAGAACTTCATGCCACTCCCTTCTGGCCTGAAGAGTCTCTGTTGAGAAATCAGCTATCAGGCTTATGGGGGTTCCCTTGTAGGTCACTGCTTGTCTCTCTCTTGCAGCCCTTAATATTTTCTCTTTGTCCTTGACATTGCCATTTTAATTACGACATGTCTTGGAGTGGGTCTCTTTGGATCCCTCTTGTTTGGAACCCTCTGTGCTTCCTGAACTGGTGTGGCTTTCTCCTTCACCAGCCTAGGGAAGTTTTCTACAATTATTTCCTCCACCAATTTCTCTATCCCTTATTCTCTTTCCTCCCCCTCTGGCACTCCTATAATGCGAATGTTGTTTCGCCTAATGTCCCAAAGTTTCCTTAGAGTGTCCTCATGTTTTTTAAGGGTTTTTGCTGCTCTTATTGTGTGATTTGTTCTACCTTGTCTCCTAAGTCACTTATTCTATCCTCTACTTCATTGCACCTGCTTTTAATTCCTTCCAGTGCATTCTTGATATCAGATACAGCATTCTTTATCTCTGTCTGAGTTGTATTTATGGTATGTATCTCCTTTTTCATATTTTCACTAAGGTCCTCTATCTTATCATCTAGAGTCTTCTTAAGTTCCTTGAACATTGTCATCATCCATACTCTGAACTCCATTTCTGATAGCTTGCTTAATTCCATCTCATCAAAGTCTTTTTCTGGCGATGTTTCCTTGTCTTTAATTTGGGGGTTGTTTCTTTGTCTCCCCATTTTGGTAGGTCTTAGTGTTTGTATCTATATATTCGATATATTTGTTGACCCCCAGTCTTGTGGGGTGGGATTTTGTCTTGTGGGTCCAGTGGAGCCCAGAGGTGTGTTTTCCTTATACCTCTGAGCTCTCTGTTCTGTTCGTGACCCTCTTGTGGGTGTCCCTTTTGTGGTTTCTTTATGTTCTCCTGTTGTGGTTGGGTTTAGATTGTTGTTGATCAGTCCTTGGGAGGGACCTTCTCTCAGGTTGGCTAACTGTGTCTCAGCCCCAACCTCAACATGTAAGCTGTTGTTCGGGTGCTGGCAAGGCAGGCCAAAGTACAGCTAAAATTCTAGGAAATGAGGTATTTTATAAAATATCTTGACAGTAACAATGAAAATAACTCATGTGAAAATAGAACTTGGAGAGTGAAGGGAGAACAGAACACACCCATGCACACACACACACACAGAGAAAAAGATGCTTAACAAAAAACAAACAAAAAAAAAAAAGAGAAAAAGAAAAGTAATGCTTAGAGAGAGAGAGATGTATATAGTTGTTGATACTGGTGAAAATTTAGAAACTAAAAATAAACTAAAATGTAAAAAATAGAGAAGCTACTGGGAGGTAATAGAAGCAGAGAAAATATTCTGAAAGAAGGGCCAGCAAAGAATTAAGGGAGAGAATAGAAATAGAATAGTAGTTCAAAATGAGAAAACAAAAATGCAATAAAAAGAATAGAAGAAACTAACAATCAGACAGGAAGACAGAAGGGAGCATAATGAAAGAATGAAAGAAAAGTAGAAAAAGAAACAGAAGAAAAACGTTATGCCAATGGATTAAGAGGAGAGAGAGAGATAAAACCCCGGCAGGGAGGGAGTCCAGTAAGAGATTTGGGGGAAACTATAGAGGGAAGCAGTAAACTTGGATATAATGATAAAGTCCCAGTCGTTGAGCAGGGATATCAAGAAAGTCTTGATAGTAGAAGCAAGGATACAAGAAAACAAAGCTACTATCCAAAACAAATCTGAAAAACAAGAAAGGAAAACAAAATTCTTTTATAAAAAGGAGAAAAAAAATTATTTAAAAAGATGTAGAAAAAAAATTATTATAAAATTTTAAAAAAGAAGAAAAACAAGTTTTCTCCCCTTTCTCTTCTTCGTAAGGAAAAAAGAGAAAAAATAAACAAGCCCACAAACAAAAAACAAATGAAATTCCCCAAAACCAAAAAAACACAAAACCATACAAAAGAAAAAAAACAGCAGAAAAAAAGGTAGTCGATCAGGTGAGTTTTTTCTGGGCAGCTTATGTTGTCTGAGGGTCACTGTTTTGTGTCCTGATTTCAGTTCTCCTGGGAGGTGTTTGTGTATCACCCCAATGTGAGGAGCCTTCTAGGTTTGGCTCTGGTGCCCTTAGGCAGATGGTTGATCTGAGGCTCTCCGTGTACCACCTCCTCTTGTCAGCTCTTTTGCAACCTTGTAGTTGCCTGGTCTTACTCCAGAGTCTTCTGTAGAGTCTTTAGGGTGCAGGGTGGCTAGTGTAGCTCAGGGTATCACTCCCCCTAGAGGTGTCGCTGTCAGGCGCTCACTCTGAGGGAGTTAGTCTCTGCTCCACTGCCAGCTCCTCAGTCCCTACCCTGTCCTCTGATTCTAGCTCCCCAGGCTCTGGTCTGCTGCAGCTTCAGATTGATTTCAGCCTGTTGCCTTTTCTGTCTGGGCCATTTCAGAAGCTTGCGTTCAGTGGATCCGATTAAAAACACATTCAGGTGAGCCCTTTGCCTGCCCAGCCCCCAGCAGGGGTTTTCAGCATTTCCTCCAGTTCCCAAACAACAGTCCCTGAGAGTCTTATTCTTAAAAAGTTCTCCTGTGAGCTGCTCTCCCTTCCCCTCAGGACTGTGCCCTGGGAGGTGTCTGGGGCTTCAGTGAGCGGGATCGGCCACTTTCCTGTTGGGGGGGGTTGCTCCCGACTGCATGAGAGGCCGGTGGGCTCCACCCCTCCCTGCTCAGCTCCGGTTGGCTGGTCTCACCAGGCCCGTCCCTCAGACCATCTCCAGTGCAGACCCCAACCTTAGCCTCCACTGGTCTGTCCGTGCTGTGCTAGCAGGGAAGGTGGGAACTGGTTCCACGATCAAAGTTGCAAACGATCAAACTTGCAAATGCACAAAACAACACATAGGCAGAGAGTCCGCTCTGCAGGGTCCCACCGCCCTCGCTCCAAGGCACCCAGAGAGAGGGGACCCAAAGTCAGCTCCACACAGCTCCCTGCACCACTGGTCTCAGCAAAGCTGGAGTGGCTTCACGGGCCACCACAGCACCCCTCAGGGCTGGTCGCAGGTCCCAGCCTCTGGGCACCTGGAGCTCAGGGAGGGGAGTGCTTCTCCCCTTCCCCGCACCACACAGATTCCGTGCTTGTGGGGCTCAACACAATGCCCCTCAGGGAGGCAGAGGGTCCCCGTGTATGGCTGCTCAGCGCAGTCCTCTGGTCCCTTATCACTTGAGTGCCACAGCCCTTGGGACAGCCTTCCCTATGGTTGGCACCCCGAGCACCAGATGCTGGTCACAGCTGCTACTAGAGGCTTTGTTTCCTAGGAAGGTTCCGTCCCCTCCCAGACTCACCACTCCCCTGGGATCCTCTCCCCTGTGCGCAGGGCACTCCTTCCCCTCGTCACTCCTGGTGTGGGGTCCCCGCTTTTGGATGCTATCCGCACTCCCGAAGGGAGGGAGCTTTGCAGCCTCCAAGCCTCTGGGCTCAGAGCCCAGCACAGGCTTTAGGGGGTCTCCCCCTTCCTATGCCCCCCTCTCTTACCGGCCTCCGTGATGTGTCTTTAGTGCTCCCCACTTGCACTCCATCCACTCAGGTGTGTTTCTCTGTTTTTTTCAAGCTTTTTATGTAGGATTTTAGGAGTAAAGTGAGTCTGTGGCTGGGAGCGGGGGTGCTCTGCTGCTTCTCATAGTGCCACCATCTTCAGGACCCCCAACCCATTCATTTTTAAAAGCATGTTATTTAGTGTTTATGTCTTTGTGTGGTTTTCAGTTTTCTTCTTGTGATTGATTTCAAGTTGCATAGCATTATGGTCAGAGAAGATGCTTGATATGATTTCAATCTTGTTAAATTTATTGAGACTTGTTTTATGTCCTAACATGTGGTCTAGCCTAGACAACATTCCATGTGCACTTGAAAAGAATGCATATTCTGCTGCTTGGGGTGGAGTGCTCTGAAGATATTAATTAAATCCATTTGATCTAGTGTGTCAGTTAAGGCTACCATCTCCTTGTTGATTTTCTCTCTGGAAGATCTATCTGTTGATGTCAATTGGGTGTTAAATTCCTCTCCTATGATTGTATTACTGTCACTCTCTCCTTTTATGTCCATCAAGATTTGCTGTACATATTTATGTGCTCCTATGTTGGATGCATAAATATTTACAAGGGTTACATCCTCTTATTGGGTTGATTCCTTTGTCATTTTGTAGTGTCCTTTTTTTTTTTTTTTTATGCTAGCGTTGGTTTTAAATACTATTTTGTTAGATATAAGTATTGCTACCCCAGCATTTTTTATTCTTCTCATTTACATGAAATATCTCCTTCTATCCACTTACTTTCAATCTGTGTATCATTTGTTCTGCAATGGGTCTATTGAAGACAACATATATATGGATCTTGCTTTCTAATTCATTCAGCTACCTTATTTTTTTATTGGAACATTTAAGCCATTTATATTTAAAGTGATTATTAATAGGTACATATTTATTGCCATTTTTAAAAACTATGTTTTTCTTTTTTTCTTCTTTCTGTTTCTCCTCCTCCTCCTCCTTCTCCTTCTTCTTCTTCTTCTTTCTTCTTCTTCAAGCAAGCCTACTGACATTTCTTGTATATCTGGTTTGGCAGTAACAAACTCCTTTAGCTTTTTTTGTCTGGGAAACTCTTTATTTCCACTTCAATTTTAAATGATAGCCTTGCTGGGTTAAGTAGCCATGGTTGTAGATCCTTGTCTTTTATCTCTTTTAATATTTCATACCAATCCCGTCTGGCCTGAAATTTTTCTTTTGAGAAATCAATTGAGATTCTTATGGGAGCTCCCTTGTAGATAAATGACCTCCTTTTTCTGGGGACTTTTAAGATTCTCTCTTTGTCTTTAACTTTTGATATTTTGATTATGATGTGTCTTGGTGTGGGTCTCTTTGGGTCCACCTTGTTTGGAACTCTCTGTGCTTCCTGGACTTATATGTATTTTTCTTTCACCAACTTAGAAAAGTTTTCAGACATTCTTTCTTCAATAAGTTCTTGGTCCCTTTCTCTCTCTTCTCCTTCTGACACCCCTATGATGCAGATGTTCTTATGCTTTATGTTGTCCCAAAGGACAACTATCCTCACTTTATTTTAGTCTTTTTTCTCTTTGCTGCCCTGATTGGGTGTTTTTTTCTATCTTGTCTTCCAAATCACTGATTCAGTCATCTGCTTCATCAAGCCTACTGTTTGTTCCTTCCAGTGTATTCTTTATTTCAGATATGGCATTCTTCATTTCTGACTGGTACTTTTTTCTAGTTTCTATATCCTTTTTCATGCTGCTGAGCATCCTTATAATTATTACTCTGAACTGTATATCTGATAAATTGCTTACCTCCACTTCATTTAGCTTCTCTGGAGAATTCTTTTGTTCCTTCATTTGGGGCTTATTTCTTTGTCTCTCCATTTTGGCTGCCTGTTTGTGTTTGTTTCTATGTGTTAGGTGATCTGCAATGACTCCCTGTTTTGGTAGGGTGACCTTAGGTAGTAGGTGATCTGTGGGACTTAGTGGCACAGTCTCCCTGATCACCAGACCTGGGTACTCTAAGAATATCCCTTGTGTGCTTTGTGTGGGCTGTCCTGTTGTAATTGAGTCCTTATTGCTATTGGCGTGTTCATGCATGGGCTCTACTTTCAGGCAGGCTGACAATGGGGCTCAGTCCTCAACACAGCATGCAGGCTGCCATGCAGGTGCTGATCACACCAAGTGAAATTCACCCTGGCAGTGTTTGATGCCTGCCAATATCTCCCTGTGGATATGCTGCTTGTGATGCTTATTGGATCTTGCTGTGTTGTTGCCTCAAGTTGGCCACTGGGTGTATTGGTTCTGGGCCCCTTCAGAGGGATGCTGGTGCAGGCCAATATCACACGCTGTCTGTGACTGGCCCTGAGCAACCTATTTGGAGCTCTCAGTGATTCACAGCTTGTGACTCCCTCTGCTAGGCCTGGGTGTGAGTGGAAAAGACCAAACTGTGCATATAGGTCTGCTTTAACTAGCTTCAAGCCTAGGATCTGGTCAGGCAAAGACTAGAAGAACCCAGACATCTGAGTCCGCCTGCAGGCTGTCTGTCAGTCTCAGTAATTTAATCAGCCTTTGGTTGTAGTCCTTAGCATTAGGTAAGCTGCACGGGGTGGGGCAAGAGGGATTTCAATGGGTGGGGCTATTGTTTTTCCCCCCAGACTAATGTTGCGTGAATGGGAAAGCTCTTCCTGAGAAAGACTGCTTCTGCAATGTGAGGGGATGACTCAACACAGGAATCCTGGAAGCTGCCCTCTCAGCTGTCTCCCCAGAGCCACCAAACAGACTTTCCTATAGTCCACTGTGCCCTCTCTCTGCTGGAGAGAGGTGAGTGGATGTAAAGGAAATTTTGTGCATTGGCCTTTAAGAAGCTGCCTGCATTTCTAACCATCCCTCACTGGCTGATGCAAACCCCACAGCTTTTGACAGCTAGATGCTATGTGGGCACCTTTCCTAGTTCTGGTGCTCTGTGCTGGGGAGCCTGGCTTGGGATTTAAACCACAGACTTATCAAGAGGAATCCCAACACCTGAGATGTCCCTCCAGAACTTCAGTTGCTTCCTGGGAGAGCCCAGCCAGCCCTCTCACACCTCTGCACTTCCTACCTGTCTCAATCTGGCCTCCTCTTTAAGTCCTTGATTATAAGGCTTCTCTACAGCTAGTCTTCAGTTGGTTATTCAAGATGACTTTTCTATATTTTAATTGTAATTCCATTTTGGTCCTGGGAGAAGGTCAGTGTAGTTTCCACCTAACCCACCACCATCTTGGAATCCCTCTTATCCTTTCTTATGACTGAGTAGCATTCCACTGTATCTATAAAGATTATTTAAAATTAATCATATCAAAAGATAATTTGTCTTTGGTTCTTGAATGTGTTTGAGCACATATTTTGTAAAAAAATTGTACTTTGACTTAAAGTATGAATATACTTCGATAATTGGAGAACATAAAGTTTTCATAATGTTTGCTGGTTTCTAGTTGTAAGATTATTTTACAGTCGTGGGTCACATGCTCAGACCAAAACTCAATAACAGACCAATAATATCTCAAATGGTGTGTGTACCTTTCAGATGGCTCCCAACAGATTTGAGGTCCAATAGTTCAAATGTTACCTTTGGCATCATTCTCTATCATAGCATCAAACTGGCAGATAAGTTAACAAGAACTGTCACTCAAAAGGATCAGAGGAATAAAGCAGATGGGTGGCCTGGGAGGCCCATTAGAGGACCTGTACAACATTTCTTTGGTTGAGACCCATTTACAGGTAGAGGCCAGTTTGGTAACCTTATAGATGAGTACCATTGAAATGTCTCCATGGGGAATATAAGAGTATACCAGTAGCTGAATAGTCCCACCAATTTCTGGGCATTCTTTTTTGGGGGTAGACAGGGAAAAAAGCTTGGATCCTTGAAGCTTGCAGAACAAGGTACTTTTTTCCCACTTTGCTCCCAGGTATTCACTTGGGTACTAGGTCCTTGTACCTTGTTTATCTTAATGGCCCAGCTGTGTTGCCACATGTAGTTCATCACAACCTACAGTCTTTATTGGGTAGTGCTCTTGCTTGGGTCCAGTGAAAGATGTCATCAATATAGTGGAAGATTAGTGCTCAATCTGGGAGCAGGGCATTTTTTAGGTCATGGGCTTGTGGAAGGATATTAAAGATATGTTGCAACCTATTCCATATAAGACCAACTGATCCCGATCATCTGTGTGGACAGGGATCCTAATATCAATTGCTATATACCTACTTCACTCAGCCTGGGCAATGAACCTCTATGAAGGTCATAATACCGAGTGAAGCCAATGTCCAGAGCTGTACATGGCACTGAGGCAACAATAACCAATTGAATCTCTAGGTATCCAAGACCTTACAGACAGACCAAAAGCGCATATGAGTGGAGAAATAATTTCATGGAGAACTTTTGTTTTGTTAAGCTCAGCAATAAGGGCAAATATTTCTTTTGCTCCCCAAGGTTGTTCTTTTTGGACAACAAAGCTGCTGGGCATTGGTAGTCTGGTAAGTTTATAGTCTTCTACATGCCCCACTAAAAATGGCCCTAATATGAAGCAGTTCCCATCAGAGCATCAGGGCTTAGGAGTGAAAGAAAGTGAGGTGAACATAGAAAATACATCTATACCAATAACAATGTAGATTTTCAGTGGGCTGTAGAGATGCACACATATTTCTGAGTTCATACTTAAAACCAGTGAGCATTATCTATTTCCCTTTTATCCTTGTGTCATTGGTTATGGAGCTCACATTCATATGAGCACCAGTGTCCAAAAGGCCCAGATACAGTTCTCACCCATCTCCCCAACGAACTGTGATCTTGGCATATATCCTCATGTCCCAAGTAGGGATGTTGGGACCTTGGCCTGACTCTGTTTCTTGTTTATATTGAAAACTGAGAGGTCTTTCATTCATCTCAAGATTCACTAGGAAGTACAGAAGGAAGAGCACTTGTGTTTGTCATCACAATTTGGCCTTTATTGGGGCTGTGTTTTGGGTCACCTATGGACCACTACCTGGCCATGAATTCTTTGGTGGAGGGCCCATCAATGTCCTCTTGAGATCCTAGTGTTGAGTAACTAGGCCCAGAGGTTTCCTTGTGTAAGCACTTAACCAGTCGTCCATCCAGTCCAGAACTGAGTTCCTGATCATAACATTTTTTAGGTCACTGTTTATTGGTCAAACATTTTTATCTAGCAGTCGCAGGGCTTTTTCCTGTGCCCTCCCCCCCCCGAAATTTGTCATTTAAGATCTGGCTTGTCTTGTATACCAATTTACTTCACCTTATAAGGAGGTTTAATTGAGCTAAGAAACCAGCAAAGATGGCACAAATGACATTGGAAATCTGAGCTGGTTAACAATCTCATCACCCCCTGTTCTCACTCCTGATTGTTGAACCAAAGGATCATCAAAGTGACTCATTGGTCATCTTGCAGGTGGCTATACAGGTGGTCCAAACAACTTTTTCAGTGTCAGGAAACTCATCATAGGTGGACCAAACCTGAGAAAGTGACTGAATAAGGAGAGGGGATCAAGTGTTCACTTCATTGCCCTCCTTGCTTCCTTGTCTCCCTTGGGCAAAGTGGCCTCTGTTAGGGCACTCTGAATGAAGGGGTCTGTTGTGATGCATCCCCTTACTAAGTTTCACGAGTTACCTTCTTAATGATGGAGGCAAACTATCCCAGTCTAAGTGGTCTTCTCAGATGGCTGGAAAAGCTTTCCTGAGGGTTCTACATATTTTTTCATTAAAAATTAGTCACAAAATTTCACTATGTCATAGGCTGTCCATCAGTGCCAGGGAAATGCTTAGCACTAACAGTAGTCATTGAGTGCAACTCAGTGAGCCCAGTCTGCAATGACTGGTAAGAAATTACTTTATTTTCTAGTTTATCTTTTCTGTTTCATTTCATAAAGATAATTATCTCTGTTTTTAATTTTCTTTATTAAAGGTAACATAATAGATATCCTATTAATTTTTTATTCCACTAAACATTATGCCCTAGAAATTCCTTCAAAGCAATTTGACAGGATCTTTTTCACTTCTTTTACAGATGTATGTACAGTTGTTTATGCCATACTATAGACTATAGTTAATATTACCATAGTTTATAGCATATACTTTAGTTTATTAAACCAGTCTGTTCCATTTGCACGTATATGTGGTTTTGAGTATTTTGCAACTACAAATATTCTGTAACAAATAATCTTGTGCAAATAAATTTTCATAGGTTGGTCTATGACTATGTGTTAACCTAAAATATTAAAACTAAGAGAGGCTAAATTGAAACATACATGAAGCCTATGGATATTAATGAAATAACAAGACAGTTTCAATATACATCCATTCAAACTCTCCTCACCATTTACATATCAGATCTAGCATTATGTTAATTTACTTATAACTTTTTTAAAATGAGAGAATATGCTGCTTTTGTCAATAACTTGAAAGCATGAAATTTACAATATATCTGTTTTTTCATGTATTTAATTAAATGTCTGTCTTTATATAGCTTATGATAAAGTACCAGATGAAAATCTTGTGCTTGAACATCAAGGCTCAATGTCAAACACCCAACTGCAAGTAAAGAAACACAGAACTTCTAAAGGGGAAATACTCAATAGTAAGTATAATTATTATAGATAACTTTAAATTATTTTAAGCTCATCAGAATATCATTTTCTCTGCTTCATGAATATGTATTTAAGCATATATCTTATACAAATCTTGACTTAAAGTGTGAATACCCTAAAATAACTATAGAACAAAGGCAAAAGAATTCACACACTTTGATTCACATTTTTGGTCCCATGGTTATTTCATGGTCATAAGACAACTACTCATTATACATCAAAGCCCTATAAAAGGCTAGTAAATATCTCTTACAGGGTGTGTACCTTTTAGCTGACTGTTGGGGATATGAGTTTGAAAGCACAAAGTGGTGCCTCTGACCTAGGAAATTGGCCTTCTGCTATAACATCCAATAGTGAACAGAGACATTGCTAAGTTCTGTAACTGAAAGAATAAATAGGGATTAGAGGGTTGTGGGGGAAGGGCAGTTTGGTAACCTGTTGGAGGGCTTCCAGACATCTTGTTGGCCATGGCCTCACTGAAAAGAAGCAGCTTTTCTAGTTCCCCTTTAGATAGGTGCCATCATAGACTATACATGGGGAATATGAGAATGTAGGTAACTGAATGAGTCCACCAATCACTGGGCCTTCTTTTCATTTGTTGAAGAGGAGATCTAAAGCTTGGCACTCTTCTCTGGAATGATATGCCATACTACTTACAGAGCATACTCAGGAATTTTATTAGGGTACCAGGTGACTGGACCTTGTCTGTAATAATGGCCCCACTGAGTTGCCACATGCTGGTCTGCAGAAAATCCAGTTTTTGTTTAGTGGTGCTCATGCTGGGCCCACTAAAACAATGTCATCAATAGTGTAGAAGTCTATTGCTCCCTCTGAGAGTTTACTTTTTAATATTCTTACTTTTACACTAATGACAGATATTCAGAGAATTTTGGTAGGCTTTTGGATATATAGTAGTTGTGTATGGCAACCCAATGCACAAAAGGTATACTAATCATGATCATGCACAATAAAGGGATGCTGAAAAGAGCCTTTGTGATAGCAATTGTATACCAAGTTTTCTCAAGTTTGTACCATATCTTGTATCACAATCATGTTAGATATCATAAGTGTAAGGACTTATTACAACATTGAGCTACATATATCAATTGAGTGTCTATGTATCCAGAGCCATGGGCAGAGTTTGATTGAGTTATTGAGTAGTTAAAAAGTTTCATGGACAACTTTCATTTCATTAAGCTAAGCAATTAGGGCAGCTCTTTGTTTCCCATAGTCAGGTTTTTTGAAATACAAAGGCATTGGGTGCCGGTAATTGGACATGTTCACAGTCTTCCACATGCTAACTAAAATGGCACTCACTGCAGCAATTCCCATCAGGGCTGATGAATTAATACAAAGCAGGAATTCACATTGACAATCTATTCTAATAATACTAGTGGGGCCATAACAATGGAGTTAGTAATGATCTAAAGAGACATACCTAGAGTTGGACCTGGGTAAGGATCCCATTGGTAGTAGCCTCAGAGGAAATGGGACACTTACCCAGATCTTGCACCCCTACCCAACTGAATGAACATTATGTATTTTCTCCCTCATCCTGGTGTCAGGAGTTATGGTGACCAGTCACGTAGCACCAGTATCCAAAGGCTCAAGAAATGGAATTCTTTTTCACCTCCCTATTAAACTCTGATCTTAGCATAGGTTTTCATATTCCCTCTGAGGACAAAAAACAACAAAAACAAAACAAAAACAAAACAACAACAAACAAAACCCCCCAAAATCCCCTAGTCTAACCCATAGCCTTATTTATTTTTGAAGGAGGAGAGTTCTTGATAAAGGTTTGGAGCACTCAGATTCACACCAAGATTCAGTGGAAAGAGCTAAGCAATAAAACTTATTAGTCATAGGTATCTTCAGCATGTGAAACCTAGTTTGACTACCTTTTGGGCATCCCTTGGCCCACTACCTGACCATGAGCTCTTTGGTAGAGTGCCAATCAGTTTGTTTCTTTGGTATCCCATTATTGGATCTCAACCCATAGATTTTTTTCTAGAAGGTCTTTGCAACATTGTCCAGGAGTAGGTGACTGGATACAATCTTTAGGTTGTTTTCACTGTTCATCGATCATTGTTATCTTACCTGTAGCTACTATTCCATGTCTGACAATTTGTCAGTTAATATTCAAATTGTGTAGTGTCCAATGACTTGATCTTATGAGGAGGTTTAATTGAGCTTGATATCCACAGGGTGGTGTTAATGAATTTAGAAATCTGAGTCTGGTTTAAAAGTTTCATCATGTGATGTCCTCATTCTATCAGTGTAGACCCTAAGACTATCAATGTGGCTCAAAGGGACACTGTCTCTTCTGCAATGGTGATACAAACACATTGAATGGCAGGTAACTCCTCACTGGTGGGCCATCCTATTAGAACCAAAACAGTACCCAGCCAAAGGAGAGAGTCTCAGATGTTTGCTTTTGTTATCCCCCACTTTTTCCCACCTCTTTGGTCAAGGTTCTTTGAAAAAGGGGTTGTAGTGACAAGCCCAACAATGTTCCCTTCTCCTTTTCTAAGTTTAACAAGATTATTTCCTTTTAAGGAAGGCAAACTACCTAAGTCTCTAAGAACTCATTTGCTGCTGGGCAAAATGATATGATGGTTCCCATTCTTTTTCATTAAAGCACAATCCTCAATAACTTACAGTACTGTAGGCTGACCATCAGTTCCAGGAGTATGGTCAGGGCTAACAATAGTTATTAGGTGCAACTTGGCATGCAGGGTCTCCAATGACTTTAGGTCCCATTGCTGGTGGACCATAAATAGTAGCCACAAATTGCTTCCCTACCTTTCTCAGGGTCCCTCTGGTGAATTTCTAATTTGACCCAGTAGGTAACTTGGCCAGTGAATCAAGGTCTAAAGAAAAAGAACTTTGCTTCTCCTCAAACTGAAAAGCTTATGTAAGCAAAAAAATACCACTCTCCTAGAGCACCCTGCATGATCTGTTAGCAGTGTCCAAAACAGACTGACCTGCCCAGCCGGGTGTGGCTCAGCAGTTGAGCATCGACCTAGGATCCAGGAGATCAGGGTTCGATTCCCCGTCAGGGCACATGCCCGGGTTGCGGGCTGCAGCTGATCAATGACTTTCTCATCATTGATGTTTCTATCTCTCTCTCTCCCTATCCTTTCCTCTCTCTGAAATCAATAAAGATATATTTTTAAAAAACCCACACAAAAACAAAACAAAACACACTGACCTAACTGCCAAAATGCCCCAGAGGGGCTTTCTGACTCTAATGATCCTGTAGCACCCTCCACCATATTCCAGAATATCCCGTGGATTTTCCTGCACTTCCCAACTTGTGCTTTCCAAAAAGGCATTGGGATTCATTGACCCTGCTTGCTGCTTCAATTTGTCCAATTCATAAACAGAAAAGGGCCCTAGATACACCAATGTTCCATTTCCCCCACTTGGAACAGCAGTGGGTGAGGGTTAGATGTGTCAGAGCAAAATGAAATGAGATGTAGGAGAGGATCATTTCATAGTTGAAAGACCCCCAAAGAAAAGGCTCTTTCTGTTTTATGGATTCTTTGTTTTGGGGAGGTATTGGTGGGAGGGCTAGGAATAGTAAAGTCCTGAATATGAGTTGGAGAAAAGTTTCTTCAAGCCATCCACCTTCCCATGAGTTGGTTTAGGCAGATGCAGTGCCTTAATAGTACAGTGTCTCAGTCAAATGCTATCCATACCATAAGGAGGCCTCCAAATGAAGATGACAGGCTAAAAATGCAGTATGGGTAAGAGTTTGGGGTGGGGAAGGGGAGAGGGCTGAGTCCATGACTGCACCTACCTCAAGTGCCTAAAGTGCACTGGTTGTGCATCTAGTCTCTTATAAATTGAGAAACTTCCTTCCCCCATGATAACTGTCAGGTAATGCCTTTATAATTGTCCATGATTGTGCCTAGAAGATCACAAAAATATCTGGCCTGGATTCAGGTTCCTTAAGTATGCTCACATATAAATACATTTATACATACACATATATTCATACACACATATGACTACATACCTATACTTTTGCATATAAACCTGCACTGGCATATTTAGAATCTTGAAAATCTTCAGTTCTAGTCCATCCCTGCAGCACTTGTTCTTGCTCTCCTCCAGGCCATGTATGAATGTCCCTTCTTCTACTGTGTGAATCCTGACCCTGAATAACATAGTACATTTAATTATTTTTTACATCTTGTTATGCCTGTAAAATTATTTTAGAGTTGCTTAGCATATACATCTAGAAAATAAAGCCTACTGAAAATATTTTGTCATAAATGGAAGTATATATGTCAACTACTGTATTGATGAGTTACTTGCACTAATGCTTTTTTAAAGTAGGCTCATTTCTTTAAGTTTGCTTTCAGTTTTAGTTTTCCTTCTGTGATTTAATTTAATTTTTGAAATATATGGAAATTGAAGCTGCATCCAAAAGTAAAAAACATATGCAAAATTGTACATTTAAAGGAGTACCATTTCTTTCCTGGTTCTCTTCCTTTCCTCTTGTAGGTAGCCAATTACATTGTTTTCTGATATCTCACTTGTGTTTTATTTTGTAAAGGTAAGTATTGCCCCAACTCCTTCTCCCCTTCATTTTCTTATTTCCCCTTCTTCCTAACCTAAGTTTTCCCCTTTGGGGTTTTTTTCACTTAATATTATCTCCTGAAAGTTCCTTCAATTCAGCTTATAGAGATCCTTTTCATTCCTTTTACACCTGTATGTACAGCTGTTTGTATCACATTATTTACCATAATTTACAAAGTTTATAGTATATATACATGTTTTATAGTATATACATATAAATTTTTGATATGTTTTATAGTGTATATATATAAATTTATGATACATATGTAAGTTTATAATATATATATGATTATAATATATATATTAGCTTATTCATCCAGTCTCCCATGCTTGAATAGTTAGGTGCAATTATAAGTAATAATGCTATAATTAATAAATTGTACATATGCATTTTTTTGGTTGGTCTATGAAGCCTATATAATCTATAAAGTATAAATAACCCAAGAGAATTGGAGACCAATATAAACTCTATATAATGCTGAGAAATAACGAGACAGCTTTAACACATTTATTAAAACTCTTCTCACAAAAATATTGTCAGATCTAGCATCATGGCAATTTAGTTATACCTTCATAAAAATGAGAGTGCTGCTGTATACTTGTTATAAATTTGAAATAGAGAGATGCCATAATAGATCTATTTTTCTATTTAGTGACTAAATATATCTCTTATATAACTTATGATACAGTACCAGATGAAAATCTTACTCTTGAGAATCAAGAATCAATGTCAAAAACCCAAATGCAAGTAAAGAAACAAAGACCCTCTACAGAGAAAAGACTCACTAGAAAGTATAATCATTATAGAAAACTTTAAATTATTTTAAACTAATTACAGCCAAAGATCTTTTACTTTGCTTCATGAATCTGTGATTTACTATATATTTTATAGAAATTTTAAACTTCGACCTAAAGAATAAGTATCCTAAGATAACTAGAGAGCAAAAGCTAAAGTATTCATAACTTTTGAATAATATTTCTGTTCATCTGTTCATGTATCTCCCAAAGCCACCAACAGACCAATAATTGTCTTTCAAAGAGTGTGTAACTTTTAGCCAACTCCAGGAAGTTAGGAGTCAAGAAGCACAATTTAATTTGCTATCTTGTGCAGTTTTCTTCTTTTAAAGTTTCAATTGGTAAAGAGAAGTTGCTGAGACCTGTAACTTAAATATGGGTCAGAGTGGCCAAGGAGGAGTGTCATGGAGGTTTGTTAGACAGCCCCCAGAGTATCCTGTTGGTTGAAATCCACTCAAATGTAGGAGCCTTTTTGGTTACTTAATAGATGGCTGCAATCAGGATCCCATTGAGGGGAATGTGAGAGTGCCCATAGCAGAATAGTTCCACAGATTTCCAGGCCTCTTTTGTACTTGTTGAACTGAGAGGGACAAACATTTGGCAATTGTCTCCTCTAGAATGAGACATATTGCCTCTTCTCAGGGATTTCACCTGGGTACAAGGTCCTTGTGCCTACTCCGTATTAATGACCCAGCTGTGTTAATGAATGTGGGTCAATTTAGCATCTAATCCTTGTCGTGTAGTAGCCTTGCCTGGGCCCACCAGGAGGGTGTTATTAATATAGCGAAAGGCTAGTGCAGTGAGAGAGTATGACTTCTTCCAGCTCCTGGCCTTGTGGAAGGACATGACAGGTATATTGCAACCCATTACACATAAGGCCAGCTGATCCTGATCATCTGTGTGGAGAGGGATGCTGAAAAGGGCATTTGCAATATAAATTTCTTCATAACTCCTTCTCAGAGCTTTGGCAAGAGCTTCTATGGCAGTCATAATGTCAGGTAACACCAGTGTCCTGGTCTGTACCACAGCGTTAAATTGGTTTATAGGCACCCAAGTCTTTATGCACAGGTGAGCTTGGTTATTGAATTGAATGGAGTTAATAGTCTCATGGAGATCTTTGTATTAGTTAAACTCAGCAATGAAGGCAGTAATTTCTTTTTCTTCCCCAGGTAGTTGTTTCTGGAGACAAATCTCTAGACACTGGTAGTCTGGTAGATTTATAGTCTTCCTCATGTCCCACTAAAATGATCAAAGCTGCAGCAGTGCTCATCAAGGCTTGGAGCTGATGCAAGTTGGAATTCACATAGAAAATACATCTATACTAATAATATATTCAGTCATGAAGGCTATAAAAAGGGAGGCTTATAGTGCTCCAAAGGGATTTACTAATAGTCAGGTCTGGGTAAGGGTCAGATAGCATTAGCAATTCCCCTTTCCTCCTGTTCTCAGAGTTGTGGAGATCACAGTCATACTAGTAAGCTGGTATTCAAAAGGCCCAAGTTTTTCAAATTCCCCTCAGTGCTTCTTTGAATTCTAACTTGGCGTGCATCCTCAGACGCTGTTGGAGACATAGGGACCTTGGCCTAACCCTTAATCTTGTTTATTTTTGAAAGTTGAGAGCTCTGGGTAAATGTAGACAGTTTTCTGATTTTATCTTAAGATTGCTAGGAGGGGCAGAGGGAATAGCATTTGTATTAGTAATAATGGTCATCACCACTTCAGTTCTTATAGGGCTATGTGTTTGTCCCCCATGGCTTACTACCAATCCAGAAGATCCTTCTCCTTGAGACTCCATTGCTGAGTAACTAGACAATGTTTTCAGTGGCAGGAAACTCATCATGTGTAGGTCAAACTTTTCAGAAACCAAATGGCAGTCAGTAGAAGAAGAAATGTCTCAGGTGTTCATGTTTTATCCCCTCCATCCCCTTTATTGTCCTCCTTGGCAAAACTGGCTACTGTAGGGAACTTAGACCCAAAGGGTCTGTCATGACACACCCAACAAGGTGCCACTGTCCCTCACTAAGTTAATAAGATTACCTCCTTTATGGTGAGTTTCCTCAGGTTGCTGGTAAAGAAAAATTGATAAATCTGCATTCTTTTCATTAAACATCAATATCAAAAATTCACTGTTTCTATCAGTGCCAGCCTGTCCATCAGTGCCAGAGACATGCTCAGAACTAATAACAGTTACTGGGTACAACTCAGACAGCAGTGTTTGCAATGTCTTTTGGTGATCAACTAATTTGTTTTCTTGTTTATATTTCCTGTGTTTCATCTTTGTAGTGGCCAATATGTCTCTTCATTTTTTTCTTATTTTTCTTTCTTTCTTAAACGATAGAATGCTACATATCCTCTCTTTCAGGTTTTTTCCCCCACTAAAGATTATTTCATAGAAATACCTCCAACTTAGTTTGTAGGTATCTTTTTCATTCCTTTTATACCTGTATGTATAGCTGTTTGTACTACATTATATTCCACAGTTTATATTATCATAATTTACATACCTTACTTTAGTCTACCAATCTCCTTTGCTTGTTCATTTAGGTAGTTTTGAGTATTTTCCAATTACAAATATGCTATAATGAATAACCTCATGCATATGTGTTTTTGTTACTTGGTCTATGATTATGTATTAATTGAAAATATTTTTAAAAACCTGAGCGAACTAGAGACTAACATAGAAAATTTGCAGATCAGGGATATTAATGATATAACAGAATACATTCCACAGACACCCATTAAAATTCTTCTCACAGTTTTCATATCAGATCTAGCATTATGTAGATTTATTTATAACTTTATTAAAATGAGATAAGTTGTTGTATACTTGTTATAAATTTGAAACCTAGAGATTTCACAATAGATTTCCATTTAGTTTATTGGACTAAATGCTTCTCTTTATGTAGCTCAGGATGAAGTACCAGATGAAAACTTTATGCATGAGCATCAAGACTCAATATCTAAATCAGAAAGTCAAGTGAAGAATCAAAGAACTCACAAAGAGGAAGAACTTACTAGTAAGTATAAAAATTACAGGTAACTTTAAAATATTTAAAATAAATTCATTAGATCTTTTTATTTTGGTTCATGAGTATGTATTTGAGACTATGCATGTTTTGTAAATAATATTTTTATTGATTTCAGAGAGAGGAAGGGAAAGAGAGAGAAAGAAACATCAGTGATGAGAGAGAGTCATTGATCAGCTGCCTCCTGCACACCCCCTGCTGGGGATTGAGCCCACAACCTGGGCATGTGCCCTGACCAGGAATTGAGCCATGATCTCCTGGATCACAGATTGACACTCAACCACTAAGCCAGGCAAGAGGATATGTTTTATAGAAATTTTACACTTTGACTAACATGTGAATACCCTAAGATTACTAGAGGGGAAAAAAACCCCAAGTTGATATCTTTTGGTTGAAATTTCTGGTCTTAAGATCATTTCATGACTACAGGACATGCACTCAGTATCCCCCAGGGCCCAATAGCAGGTGGATAATTGTTTCTCTAAAGTGCCTTTCAGCCGATTCCAGGTATTTATTGGCATAAAAGCCCAATATATGCCTCTGACTGTGGCAGTGGCCTTCTGTCATAGGCTCCAATTGGCAAAAAGATGTTTCTGAGATCTGTAATTCCAAGATCAAATGGAGGTCCAAAGATACTAAGGGAAGAGCAGTCTAGGAGGTCTGTAGAAGGACGATAGGGAATCTTCTTGGTTCTGTCCTCACTGAAAGGAAGCAGCCTTTCTGGTAACCCCATAAATGGGTATCATCAAGGAGCAAAATGAGAGTGCAAGTAGTCAAAGAGTTCCATTAATTGCTGGGCCTCTTTTTATTTGTTGGAATTGAGTGGGCCAGAGTTTGGCTGTCTTCTCCTCTGGATGGAGATGTCATGCCCCTTTGAGATCATGCCCAGGAATTTAACTAGAGCTCCAAATAATAGTACCTTGTTTGTACTGATGGTCTAACCCAGAACTGTTCAACAGGGCATCTAGTCTGTTGGGTGGTGTCCTTGTGTGACCCCACTTGAGCTCCCTCTGGGAAAAGGCTATTTATAGTCATGCCTAATCATTGATGATAGATAATTGAGCAATTTGGTAGTCATGTTAAAAACATTAGTAGTATATTGCAACTCATTCCACATAAGGTAAAATAGATCCTGATTATTTGTGTGGAGAGGGATGTAGCAAAGGGCATTTGAGATGCCAGTTGTTTCATATCAAGTTCCTTTAGTTTGGAAAATGGCCTGTATGACTGTTATAATGTCAGGTACCACAAGTGCCCAGGGCTGTTACTATAGCATTGAACTACCAAAAGCAAATGATTCACTATGTAGCCAAGGCCATGTGTTAAAGGTCAACTTAGTTATTAAAATGGAAAGTAGTCTCACAGAGAATTTGTGCTTCATTAAGCTCATCAATGAGAGCTGTTATTTTGTTTCCTCCCTAGGAATTTGTTTTGAGAGATACAGGTGCTAGACACTGTTAGTTTAGAAGTTTACAGTCTTCCATATGCCCCATTAAAATGGACCTAAATATAGCAGTTCCCATCAGGGTGTGGGGCTGAATGCCAGTGGGAATTTCCCCCTATATCACTTTGAATTCTTACCTTAGCATACATTTTCAAATCACCACTGGTGACATAGGAATCTTGACCTAACCCATAATTTTGTTTATTTTTGAATGCTGAGAGGTCTAGGTAAAAGTTCTGGAGGGTTCTCTGATTTATCTCAATATCACTTGGAGGAGCAGAGGGACAAGCACTTGTATTAGTCATAGAGGCCATCATAATTTGAACTTTAGTGGGGATGTATGTTGGGAACCATGGCCCTATTACCTTGCCAGGAGGTCTTTGGTCGGGATTCTATCAATGTTCTCCTTAAGATCCCATTGTTGAGTAACTATACCAGGAGATTTCTTTAGTAAAACCCTTTACACGATTGTCCAGAAGTGAGTTCCTGATTACTGTTTTTAGGTTGCTTTGTTCACTGGTCAAAGAGTACCATCTGATTGATAGCTACTTTTTACTTGCCTGGAAATCTGTCATTTAAGATATAGATCATGCTGCAAACCAATAGACATCACTTCAAAAAAAGGTTTAATTGAGCTAAGTAACCAGTGAAGATGGCTCAAAGGAAACTAGAAATCTGAGTCTGGTTAAAAATCTTATCAATACTGTCTTTACTCCATGTGACCCTAGAGATTATAAGGTGACTCATAGAGCCGTTAGAGCTTCTGTAAGAGATGCTCCAAACATATTTTTCAGTGGCAGGAAACTCATAATGAGTTGACCATCCTGTTGGAGCTAAAATAGTACTCAGCTATGGGAGGAGAAAGGTAGATACTCATGTCTTCCGTCTCCCTTTTCCTTTACCTCCTTGGGAAATATGGTCACTGTCAAGTTTTACAGTGGGGTTCTACAGTGACAAACCCTAAAATGTGCACTCTTCTTCACTAATTTTGGCAAGATTATTTCATTCTTAGTACCTGTCTCTATAAAGTCTCTTTGAGTTGCTGGGCAAAGTAATCCTCAGGACCCTGCATTCATTTTTATTAAAGTGCAAGTATAAATAACTCACTTCACCATAGGTTTTTCATTAGTTCAAGGGGCCTGGTAGAGCTAAAATAGTCATTGGTGCAAGTCAGCATGCAGGGTCTCCAACTTTTTTGGACCCATTAATAGCCACAAACTTGCTTCTCTAGTTTTCTCAGTGTCCATATGTTGAGTTTCTCATATGACTCATTGGGTATCTTGGTAGGTGAATCAGAGGCTAATGAGAAATACAGAACTGAAAACCTTATGTAAACAATAGAATAGCACCTGGAGAGCCCAATGGCAGTATGAGACTCATTTTCCTGACTGGCAATGTGCCTGTGGGTCTCTTGCAAATAATTCAGCAGTACTTCACTTCCCACCACATCCTGCACACTCATTACCCCCTTCCAAAGTCTTCCTTCCAGAAAAGAATTGTGTTTCATTTACCACACTGATCTTTGTGCTAACTTAAGGGAGAGAGAGGGAGAGAGACAGAGAGAGGAACTCAAAGTAACAATTAACCTTTATTCACTTACTACCATACTATAGATTATAGTCTAGACAGGGAGGGGAAGGCACTAGCTCCACTAGTGTCCCATTTTACCCCGTGGAACAGCACCTGACTAGGGTAAGATACATCATTGCAGGTTGAGGCAAAGGGTGGTCTCAGAGCTGAAGGAACTCCAAACAAAAGGCTCTTGCCATTTCATCTACCCAGGGACTGAGAACTAGAGCTCTGAACAACATCAACACATTTACTCATTTGCTCAATCCTATAATCCTTCTCAAATTGTTTCAGAATTGCTTATCAAATACCACTAGAAAAAGAAACCAATTAAAAATGCTTCATGATTTGTTTGTGGTGTATTGCCCTCTCCCTACACAACTCTTATGTAGAAGAGTAAGGGTTTATGTTAAATACTATACTGAGGAGTTACTGCTTTATTTTTCCTCCAGCAATTACATTTCATTAAGTTTGGATTTCTGTTTTTATCCCATCCTCTTATCCTTATTGATTTAACTTTATTTTGATATATGTAGAACATAATGGGTATGTATTAAAGCTGTATTACTGTTCATGCTTCTATGTCACTGAATCTATTTTGTTCATCAGTTTATTTTTTTCATTAGATTCCACATATAAGTGAGATCATGTGATATTACTCTTTCTCTGCCTGGCTTATTTTGCTTAGCATAATATTTTTCAGGTGCATCCATACTATCCCAAAGGGTAAGAGATCCTTCTTCTTTACAGCTGCATAGTATTCCATGGTGTAAATGTCCCACAGCTTTTTTATCCACTCATCTACTGATAGGCACTTGGGCTGTGGGGAGAGAGTAACCAAAGAATTTATATGCATAACCCATGGACACAGACAATAGTGTAGTAAAGGCCTGGGGCCTAGAGTGAGTGCAGGGTGGAAGGGGTCAATGGGGAAAAAGAGGGACATTTGTAATATTTTCAACAATAAAGATAAATTAAAAAATAAAAATAAATTTAAAAATTTTAAAAGCTGTATCACTAACATTTCTAGGCATTTTATAGATACATATATACTATATATATCATATATATGGTCTCTATGCAGTTATTTATACTTTAAGTTAATACACTTCATATAACTGAAAATGCTTGTGTACCAGTTTATTCATTATAGAATATTTGTAATTGCAAAATATTCAAAACCACATAAATTTTCAAGCAGAGTAGTTTGGTTAAATAACTAAGGCATACAGTATACACTATGGGATAATAAATATTGATGGTAAATAATGTGATACAAACAGCAATTTCACAGCAATGAGAGCAGTTATTTCCTTTTATCCTTGAGACAATTGACACTGTTTTGAGAGAAAAGTGCTAGGTGCTGGTAGTCTGGTAGGTATACAGTCTTCTACATGCCCCACTAAATGGTCCAAACTGCAGCAATTCCAATCATGGCTTTGGGTGAATGTAATCAAGGATGCACATAGACAATAAATCCATAACAATAATCTATTCAGTTGTGGAGGCCATAACAACTGTGATATTTTACACCCATAGTCAGATTTTGGTGAGGGTCTTGGTGGTGGTGCCTTCAGACAGAAAACCAGAAGGCATTGTCAATTTCCCACTTATTCTCATACCAGGGGTTTTGAAGGTCATATTCACCTGTGCACTGTTTTCCAAAAGGCACAAGAAATGCATTTCTCCCCCATGTATACTTTGAACTGTGACCTTGGCAGAGGGCCTCCATTCCTTACTGTGGACATAAGCACATTGGCTATTTTATTTTTTTATTATTTTAGTAAATACATTGGAGTGACTTTGGTTAACAGTATCATGTATGGTTCAAGTGTACATTTCTATGATTCATGATCTATATATAGCATTGTGTTCCCAGCACCCAAAGCCAAATCGTCTTCTGCCACCATATAGTTGGCTCCCTTTACCACCACCCCACCCCCTTCCCTCTGGTAACCATCATACTGGTGTCTGTCTGTGAGTTTCAGTTTTACATTCCACATATGAGAGAAATCATAAGGCTCTTAGCTTTTTCTGACTGACATTTCACTTAGTATAATATTCTCAAGGTCAATCCGTGTTGTCACAAATGGAAGTGTTACATCTTTTGTTACGGCTGAGTAGTATTCCATAGTATATATGTAGCACATCTTTACCCAATTCTATATCAAGGGACACTTCAGTTTCTCCATGTCCTGGCCACTGTGAATAATGTTGCAATGAACATAAGGGTGCATATATCTTTGAGAATAAATATTTTCAAGTTTTTTTGGGCAGATACACGTGAAGAGAGATTGCTGGGTCATATGGCAACTGTATTCTTTTTTGAGGAACCATCATACTGTTTTCTATAGTGGCTGTACCATTTCACATTTCCACCAGCAGTGAATGAGGGTTCCCTTTTCACCACAACCTCTCCAACACCTGTTATTACCTGTCTTGTTGATCATAGCCATTCTAACAGGCGAGAGGTGCTATCTTGTAGTTTTGATATGTAATTCCCTAATAGCTAGTGAAGTTGAGCATCTTTGCATATATCTGTTACCCATTTGTATGTCTTCTTGGGAGAGCTATCTGTTCAGGTTCTCAGCCCATTTTTACTTTTGCTTTTTATCCCCCCTTTTCCCCCATTGATCCCCCCCTTACACCCCTCCCTCCCAGGCCTTCACCACACTGTTGTCTGTGTCCATGGGTTATGCATATAAAATCTTAGGTTAATCTCTCCCCAACCCACCCATAAGATCACGTGATACTCGTCTTTCTCTGACTGGCTTATTTCACTTATCTCTGCCCATTTTTATATTGGATTGTTGTTTTTTGGTGTTGAGTTGTGTGAGTTCTTTGTATATTTTGGATATTAACCCTTTGTCAGAGCTGTAGTTTGGTTGGTTGCCTTTTTGTTTTGTTGGTGTTTTTTTGTTTTGTTTTGTTTTTTTGCTGTGCAGAATCTTTTTAGTTTGATACAGTCCCATTCATTTATTTTTGCCTTTACTTCCCCTGCCTTTGGGGTCATATACATAAAATGCTCTCTAACTAAGAGCAAGGTTCATAGGTTTAATGCCTATGTTTATTTCTATGTAATTTATTATTTCAGATCTTATATTTAGGTCTTTGATTCATTTTGGATCAATTTTTGTACATGAGGACAAACTGTAATCTAGTTTTCTTCTTTTGCATGTGGCTTTCCAATTTTACCAGCATCATTTATTGATGAGCCTTTTTTTTTTTCTTTTTCTTCTCCATTTGTGTTTTTGGCTCCTTTGTTAAAAATTACTTGCCCATATACATGTGGTTATATTTTCAGGCTCTCAATACTATTCCACTGTGTGTCTATTTTTATGACAAATACCATGCTGTTTTAATTATGTAGCATAATTTGAAGTCAGGTAGTGTGCTACCTTTGGCTTTGTTCTTTTTTTCTCAGGGTTGCTCTGGCTATAGGGAGTCTTTTGTGGTTCCACACAAATCTGATTATTTTTTTGTCCTATTTCTTTAAAAAATGACATTGGGATTTTAATGAGAATTGCATTAAATTTGTATCTTTCTTTGGGTAATATGGCCATTTTAACTATGTGGATTCTTTTAATCCTTGAACACATAATATCTTTTCATTTCATTGTGTCTTTTCCAATCCCTTTTAATAATGCTTTGTAGATTTCAGTATTTAGATTCTTCAAATTCTTTGTTCATTCCTAGGTATTTTATTCTTTTGTTTGCAATTGCAAAAAGAATTGTATTTTTAATTTCTTTTTTTGAAATTTTATTGTTAGTATATAGGAAGGCAGTGAATTTTTGTATATTGATTTTGTATCCTGCAACTTTATTTGTTTATTGTTTCTAATAGATTTTGGTGGAGTCTTTAGGGTTTTCAATACATAGGATCATGTCATCTGCAAAAGTGACACTTTTACTTCTTTCTTCCCAATTTGGATGCATTTTATTACTTTCTCTTGCCTGATTGCTCTTGTTGAGACTTTCAGAACTATGTTGAATAAGAGTGGTGAAAGTGAGCCTTCCTGTTTTGTTCTTGATTTTAGAGGAAAAGCTTTTGTTTTTCACCATTGAGTATGATATTAGCTAAGAGTTTGTGAAATATTGCCTTTATTATGTTAAGGCACTTTCCTTCTATACACATTTTATTGTTTTAATCATAAATGAATGTTGCATCTTATCAAATGCTTTTTCTGCATCTATTGATAAGATCATTTGATTTTTATCCTTTCTTTTGTTAATTCGATGTATTACATCGATCAATTTACATATGCTGAACTATTCTTTTGGCCCTGGAATGAACCCCACTTGATTGTGATATATTATTTTTTTAATATATTGTTGTATCTGATTTGCTAGTATTTTGTTTAGGTTTTTGCATCTGAATTCAGCAGAGATATTGGTCTGTACTTTTCTTTGTTTTTTTCTTTTTTTTTAAATTAGCCTTGCCAGATTTTGGTATCAGGGGTATGTTGGCCTCATAAAATGTGTTCAGAAGTACTGCCTCTTATTTAATTTTTTGGAAGAGTTTAAAAAGGATAGGTATCAAATCTTATTTTAATGTTTGGTAGTAGAATTCACTAGTGAAGCCATCTGGTTCTGGACTTTTAATTTTGGGGGGCGGGGGATTTTTAATGGTTGTTTCAATTTCCTTGCTGTTGATCAGTTTATTTAAATTTTCCAATTCTTCATGATTCTGTCTAGGAAAGTTTTATATTTCTAGGAATTTATCTATTTCTTCTAGCTTATTGAATTTGGCAGTATATAGTCTTTCATAATATTCTAGTATGAACCTTTGTATATCTGTGATGCCTGTGGTAACTTCTCTTTCATTTCTGATTTTGTTTATGAGAGTTTTTTCTTCTTCAAATTTCCATTTTTTATTTACAAGAAATTTTATTTATTCTGAATAAATTTACTGTTTTACTTTGTTGAATTTATTGGGCTGACACTGGTTAACAGGCTTCAGGTACACAATTCCTCAACACATCATCTATACCTTGTATTATGAGTTTTTCTCTTTTTTTCCTTAGTGAGTCTAGCCAGTCAACTTTATTAATCTTTTCAAAAAAACAACTCTTTGTTGTGTTAATTTATTGTATAGTCTTTTTGTTCTCTACTTCATTCAATTCTGCTCTACTTTTTATTATGTCCTTTCTTCTGCTGACTTTGGGTTGCTTTTGGTTTTTCTTTTGCTAGTTCTTTAAGATGTGCTGTTTTCTTGGGATTTCTCTTGTTTCTTAAGATAGACCTGTAATGATATAAATTTCCCTCTTATTACTGCTTCTGCTGCACCCTAGAAATTTTTGATATATTGTATTGTCATCCTTGTTTGTTTCTACATATCTTTTGACCTCATCTTTTATCTCTTCTTTGACTCAAGCTTTTTCTTAGTAGTATGTTGTTTAATCTTCACATATATGTGTGTTTCTTTTCTTCCTTTTGGCAGTTGATTTCTAATTTCAAAACATTGTGGTCAGAGGATATGCTTGGTATAATTTCAATCTTCTTGATCAATTTGTTGATGCTAGTTGTGTGACCCAACATATGATCTGTCTTTGAGAATGTTCTATGTACACTGGACAAGAATGTATATAATCTGATGTTCTGGGATGAAAGCTCAGTAAGTGTCAGTTATGTCCATTTGGTCTAATGTGTCATTTAAGGCTGGTATTTCATTAAAGATTTCCTGTTTCGATGATCTATCTAGAGTTCTCAATGGGGTATTAACATCCCCAGCTATGATTGTGCTGTGTTTTGTGTGTTTCTTCCTTTAATTCTGCTAGTTGTTGCTTTATATATTTTGGTGCTTGTTAGATGCATATTTATTAAGAAGTGTTATGTCTTCTTGATGTAGTATCACCTTTATTATTATAAAGTTTCCATTTTTGTCTCTTGTTACCTTTGTTATCTTGAAATCTGTTTGGTAAGATATAAGTACAGCTATACCTGCTTTTTGGTGGACAATACTTACTTGGAGAATCATTTTCCACCCTTTTACTTTCAATCTACCTTTTTCTTTCCAGCATAGATGTACCTCTTGTAGGAAGCATATGGTTGGGTTTTGTTTTTTGAACCACTCTGCTACTCTTTGCCTCTTTATTGGTGAATTCAGTCCATTTACATTTAGGGTAATTATTGTTGTATGAGGATTTCTTATAGCCACTTTATCTTTTGTTTTTTGGTAGCTCTGTGCCTCATTGGTTGCTTTCCTTTACTTTTCTGTTTATTGGTTTTGTTTCATGGTATTCCATACTTTTTTCCTCTTTTTTTAAGTTATGAGTCTAAGTTTTAGCTTTTTTGTGTGTGGTTACCATTAAGTTTATGGAAAAGAAAGTTTCATATATACAGTAGTCCTTTTTTTGGGGAACACATCTAATCTCCATCCTCCTTTGCAAATTCGTACCTCTCCTGCCTTTCCTTTTATGTTTTTGTCATCAAAAATTATCCCTGTTGCCCAGCCGGGCATGGCTCAGTGGTTGAGCATCGACCTAGGATCCAGGAGATCGGGGTTCGATTCCAAGTCAGGGCATATGCCAGGGTTGCGGGCTGCAGCCGATCAATGACTCTCTCATCATTGATGTTTCTGTCTCTCTCTCGCCTTCTCCCTTCCTCTCCCTGAAATCAATAAAGATATATTTTTAAAAAAAATTATCCCTGTTTATAATGAAAGTTTGTTGATGATCTTACTAGAAGTGTTGGATCTCTAATTGACCTACCAGGCATTTTGGCCAGGAAGTATGGGGTTAAAAAAAAGGACGATTGATACTGCCAAATTTAAAAAGCTTATATAAACAATATGCTAGCACTCTCCAGGAGTGCCCAATGGGGTTTCTGAGAGAAAACACTTCTTGAGACTCATTGATAAGGGTGGAAAAGTACGTTGTTGGACACTTAGACCTTTGCAAATGACCAGCTGCTACTACTTCCTAAGAACCCTTGTAGACTTCTTTAGCATCTTCTAAAAATGCCTTTGGGGATCACGGTTTTTGCTTTTCCAGAAAGACATTGTGCTTAATTGGGCCAGCCTGTTTGCCACCTTTTGTCACTGAGAAAGAGCTGCCATTGAGAAAGTAGTCATTTTAGATAAAAAACCAAATTGAAAATAACAATTAAGCCTTTATTCACCTACTACAATAATATAACCAAGAGTCTAAATAGGAAAGAGCACTGCTTCTGCCAGTTTTTCAACCCATTACATTTTCCCATGAAATGATATCAGGCAAATGTAAGATTATCAGTGCAGATGGGAGGGGAACATCTTACTGTTGTAGTTATTTATTCCTCATCATATCCCCTATATACAATATATACTATATGTTTCCATGTAAGATCACTCATACACACCATTATATGCCATAATTCGTACTATGTTATTTTTTCCAATTTTATTGAGATATATAATTGACATATATCACTGTGTAAATTTAGGTGTACAGCATAATGATTTGACTTATATATTTTGTGGAAGGTACTATACTATTGTTTGTGGTATATACATCAGTTTATTAACAAGTACCCTCTGCTTGAACATTTAGATTATTTTGAATATTTTGCAATTACAAATAATGCTGTAATGACTAACTTATGCATATATATTTTCATTGCTTGGTCAAAAATATAAATTAACCTAAAATATAAATAATGTAAGAAAATTAGAGTGTAATATAAGCATATTTGATGTCTGGAAATATTTATAAAATGCAGAGACAACTTTAGCATGCACCAACTACAAATGTTCTCAGAATTTTCATATCAGGTCAACTATTATGATAATTTACATGTGACTTTATAAAAATGAGAAAATGTTGCTGTAATCACTTTTATAAATTTTAAATCTAGAGGTTTTAACAGTACATATATTTTTCTATTAAGGGACTTATCTCTTTATGTAGCTCTTGATGAAGAACCAGATAAAATTCCTATGCTCAGACATCAAGATTCAGTGTTTAAAAACCAACCTGCAATTAAGGAAACAAAAAACTTGCAAAGGGAAAAGACTCACTAATAAGTATAATAATTATAGATCATTTTATATTGTTTTAAATTAAACACATCAGAAACTTTTTGGTTCATTAATATGTATTTGAGCACATATTTTATATAAATTTTAACTTAATATGTGACTATCCTTCCATAACTAGAAAATAAAAGCAAATATATTAATATATTTTGATTGGAAGTTGTCATAAAATTACTACAAGACCAAAGTCATGCTCTTAGTAATCTACCAAGGCCAATAATAGACTAATAATTGTCTCATAAAGGATATGTACTTTTTAATCAATTCTGGCGGATTGTCCAATGGGTGAACCTCACCTAGGGAAGTGGCCTTCTGCCAAAGTCTTCATTAGGTGAAGAGAGATGTTGCTGAGATCTGTAACTGAAACAGCAAATGGAAATCAGAGAGATCGGGGAAAAGGACAGCTAGGGTGGTCAGTTGAAGGGACTCCATGGGATCATGTCCATCAGGGGCCCAGTGAAAGATAATGATCTTTATAACAACCTGATGAATGGGTGCTATAAGAGAGGGAGCCAGGGGTACTGTGTGCCTGTGAGGAGGATCCCGCCTTCCCAGTAAAACATCATGCCCAATGGTGGCAGCTGGGACAGAAGACTTTCACGCTGGGTGCTGATGACAGGAAAGGCTTTCCCACAGGGTCAGCAACTTTCAGGGACCCTCTGCTTTCTTGTAAGGGCTTGTGTAGAACCCCAGAAAGCATTTGAACTGTATGGCTGGGGGAAGAGGAAGAGAGTCCTCCCACAACCAGAGAGAGGACCAGAGCTGCCAGCAGGGTGCATTGGGACTCCAGCCACCAGAGCTACCAGTGGGGCAGATCAGTACTCCAGCCTCTGGAGCTGTCAGTGGGATGAATCAGAGATTTTTGATCTGCTCTGAGTGGAGCTGGGATAGCGCACAAGGAGCTGCCCTAGCTTTACTGAAATCAGCTGTGCAGGGGAAAAGTGTGGGGTTGACTCTCTGACCCCTCCTGCTAGGTTCCTAGTTGTGGGGGTGCCCAGACCTTGCAGGGTGGGTTTTATGGCTGTTTGTTGCTTTGTACACTTTTGAGCTTTTGACTGCTCAATTGGCCCCCACATTTTTGGCTTGCATTGGGAAGACAGACCAGTGGAAACTGGGATTTGTGTGCATAGTGGAAAGTTTGAGCTGAGTGCCAACCAGATAAGTAAAGGAGGGGCAGAGCAAGCCTACCTCTCCTGCAGGCTCAGAGCACCACCACCAAATAGGAAAGGGGCTGGTTTAGCTCACTGTAGCCCCAGATAACCCCTGTAGGACACAGTCTTGAGAGGAAGAGAGAACAGCTTACAGGACGACAACATAAGAATAAGACTCTCAGGGACTATGTTTTGGGAACTAGAGGAAAATATTAAAACCCCTTCTGGGGACTGGAGTCTTTTTTTAATCAAATTCACTGAGCCCAGGCCCCTGAAACTGCCCATACAGAAAAGGCAACAGACTGAATTCAATCTGAACCTGCAGTGGGCCATTGTATGGGGAACTAGAATTGGAGGGTAGGGTAGAGACTGAGGAGTTTACTTTGAAGCAGAGATAACTTCCCCACAGTGAGTGCCTGACAGCAAAACCTCTAAGTAAGGGGAGCAATATTCCTAGCTACACTAGCCAGCCTGCACCCTAAAGACTCTTCAGAAGATTCTGTAATAAGACCAGGAAACCACAAGGAGGAGGCAAAATAGCTGAAGGTGGAAGTGGTCCACAGAGAGCCTCAGATCAGCCAACTACCAAAGGACACCAGAGCCAAATCTAGGCAGCTCCTGACAATGGATGACACACAAGTACCTCTCAGGAGAACTGATATCAGCATACAAAACAGTGAGCCTCAGACAACATAAGTTACCCAGGCAAAACTCACCTGATTGACTTTTTTTCCCACAAAAAAGAGAGAAAACGAAATTTTCTTTTTAAATTTTTTTGTTTTTTATATTTTAATTTTTAAATTAATCTTTTTAAAAAATGTGTTTTGTCTTGCTTTGCTTGTTAATTTGTTTTCTTTGGTTTTGTTTTTTGTTCTATTATCAAAACTTTCTTGATATTCTCTGCTTTATTGCTGGGATATTGTCATTATAAGCAATAAGTTTATTGTTTTTCTCTAGTTTTCCCCATACATCTTATTGGACACCTTCTCTGCTCTTGCTTTACCTCTCTTTCTCTATTTTTTCCATTGGCATAACTTTCTTTTTTGTTTTTTTTCTTTTCTTTTTCTCTCTTTTAATTCTCTGTCTTCCTGTCCTTTGTTTGTTTATTTATGTTTTTTTATTTTTAATTTTTTGTCTTTTTATTTTTCAACCATTTTTCTATTCCTACTCTCTACCTTTAATTTTTTGCTTGTCTTTCTTTCCTTTAAGAATCTTTTCTCTGCCTCTTTATCTCCCAATAACTTCTCTATTTTTTACTTTTTATTTTATTTTGTTATTTTATTTATTATTTATTTATTTATTTATTTATTTATTTATTTATTTATTTTTACTATGAACAATAATACTGTTTTCTCACTCTCTCTTTTTCCTTTTCTTTTTAATTTTTTTTGTTTTAGCATTTGGGTTCTCATTTTGCTCTCCCAATTCAACTTTCTCTTTGGATGTTTTCATTGTGATTGTCAGGATATTTTTAAAGTTATTCTTTGTTTCCTGGCAGTTTAGTTTTGTTTTGTTTTGCCGTGTCAGCACCTGTACAACAGCTCACACAGTGTGGTTGTGGTTCAGCCTCACAGTTAGCAAACCTGATAGGAGAGTCTTCCCAAGAACAGGTCAACACCAATCTAGACCCACTTACAAGAGAGCCCAATGAACCTACAAAAGAGACACCCAAAAAAGAGACATTCCTAGAGCGAATAGCTCAGAAGTATAAAGAAAACATACTTCTGGGTCCCGCTGGACACACACCACAAAATCCAACCCCACAAGACTGGGGAACAGCAAATATATCTAATATACAGATACAAACACTAAGAGTCACTAAAATGGGGAGACAAAGAAACAACCCCAAACTAAAGAAAAGGAAAAATCACCAGAAAAAGACCTTGAGATGGAGTTAAGATGTCAGAAAGAGTTCAGAGTAATGGTTATAAAGATGCTCAAGGAAATTAATAAGAACAACAAGACACATAATGGGAAGGTTGAGAAACTTAGTAAAAACATGAAAAAGAGATGAATATGATAAATAAGAACCAGGCAGAAATGAAAAATACTATATCTGATATCAAGAATACACTGGAAGGAATTAAAAGCAGCTCAATGATGCAGAGGATAGAAAAAGTGACTTAGAAGAGAAGGAGGAAAAAACCACTTAATCAGAGCAGTAAAAAGAAAAAGGACCTTGAAAAGCATGAGGACAGTCTAAGGGAGCATTTGGACAACATGATGCAAAACAACATTCACATCATAGGGGTACAGAGGGGGAGAAAAGTGATCAAAGAATAGAAAAGATGGTGGAGGAAATAATGACAGAAAACTACTAAGCTCATGGAGGAGAAAGTCACACAAGTTCAGGAAGCACAGAGGGTTTCAAGCAAGAGGGACCCAAAGAGACCCACTTCAAGAAACATTGTAATTAAAATGGCAAATGTTAAGGACAAAGAGAGAATATTAAGGGCTGCAGGGACCTACAAGGGAACCCCCATAAGGCTGACAGCAGATTTCTCAACAGAAACACTTCAAGCCAGAAGGGAGTGGTATGAAGTTCTCAAAGTAATGAAAAGCAAGAACATGCAACCAAGACTGCTTTATCCAGCAAGGCTATCATTTAAAATTTAAGGTGAAATAAAGAGCTGCCCAGACCAAAAAAAAAAAAAAGGCTTAAAAAGTTCAGTACCACCAAACCAGTATTGCAAGAAATGCTAAAAGGACTGCTTTAGGGGGGGAGAAATATTGAAAGAAAAATACATCAGCAAAAGGGGGAAAAAAAGCATTAAATAGGTATATATCAATAGTAACCTTAAATGTAAACAGAATAAATGCTCCAATCAAAAGACATAGGGTAGCTGAATAGATAAGAAAACAGGACCCAAATATATGCTGTCTACAAGAAACATACCTGAGAGCAAAAGGCTCACACAGGCTGAAAGTGAAGGGATGGTAAACAATATTTCATGCAAATGGAAATGAAAAAAAGCTGGAGTAGCAATACTTATTTCTGACCAAATGGACTTCAAAATAAAGACCATAACAAGGAGACAAAGAAGGTCATTACATAATACTAAAGGGATCGATCCAACAGGAGGAAATAACCCTTAGAAATATATATGCACTCACTATGGGAGCACCTAAATATATAAAAATTTCTTGCTGGACTTTAAGAATGAAATTGACATCAACACAATCATGGTGTGGGACTTTAACACCCCACTCTCATCGTTGGAAAGATCATCAAGACAAAAATCAACAGGGAAACACAGACCTTAAATGACACACTAGATCTAATGGATTTAATTGACATTTACAAAACATTTTATCTTAAAGCAGCAGAAGACACATTCTTGTCATGCACGTGGAACATTCTGAAAAATAGATCACATGTTAGGGGACAAGGCAAGTCTCTACAAATTCAAGAAGATTGAAATCATATCAAGCATCTTCTCAGATCACAATGCCATGAAACTAGAAATCAGCCATTATAAAAAAACTCAAAAATATTCAAACACATGGAAGCTAAGTAACATGTTATTAAACAATGAATGGGTTACCAAGGAGATCAAGGGAGAAATCAAACACTTCCTGGAAAAAAAAAACAAAAATGAACAGACAACAACCCAAAACCTATGGGATGAAATGAAAACACTCCTGAGGGAAAGTTCATAGCAGTAGAAGCATACCTCAAGAAACAAGAAAAATCTCTACTAAACCATTTAACACAACAACTAAAAGAATTAGAAAGAGAACAACAAGAAAAGCTTGGAGGAAGTAGAAGGAAGGAAATAGAAATCAGAGCAGAAATTAATGACATAGAGACTAAAAAAAAGTACAAAAGATCAATGAAACCAAGAGCTGGTTCTTTGAAAAGATAAACAAGATTGATGAACTTTTAGCTAGACTCACCAAGAAACTAAGGGAGAGGAACCAACTAAATAAAATAAAAAATGAAAGTGGTGCTATAACAACTGTACCAACAGAAACACAAAGGATCATAAGAAAACATTATGAGCAACAAACTATATGCCAACAAACTAGACAGCCTTGGTGAAATGGACAATTTCCTTGAAAAATAAAATCTCCCAAAGCTGAATCAGGAAGAGGCAGAAAGCCTGAATAGGCCAATAACAATTAATGAAATTGAAGCAGTAATCAAAACACTCCCAGCAAACAAAAGCCCAGATGGATTTACAGGTGAATTTTACCATACATTCAAAGAAGAATTAACACCTATTCTCCTCAAAGTTTTCCAGAAAATTCAAGCTGAGGGAAAACTCCCAAACACTTTTTATAAGGACAGTATCATCCTAATTTCAAAACCAGATAAAGACACTACAAAGAATGATAATTACAGGCAAATATCCCTGATGAACATAGATGCTAAAATCATCAACAAAATACTAACACACTGGATCCAGCAATACATTAAAAAGATCATACATCATGACCAAGTGGGATTTATTCCAGGGATGCAAAGCTGGTACAATATTCGCAAATCAATAAACATGATACATCACATTAACAAAATGAAGAACAAAATTCATATGATCTCATCAATAGATGCAGAAAAAGCATTTGACAAAACCCAGCACCCATTTTTTTATATAAACTCTCAGCAAAGTGAGAATAGAGGGATCATACCTCAACATAATAAAGGCCATATAGGACAAATCTACAGGCAACCTCATAACCAATGGTTAAGAACTAAAACCATTTCCCTTAAAAACAGGAACAAAACAGGGATGTCCACTTTAACCACTGTTATTCAACATAGTACTGGAAGTTCTTACCACAGACATAAGACAGGAAGAAAACATAAAAGGTATCCAAATCGAAAGGAGGAAGTAAAACTGTCATTGTTTGCAGATGATCTAATATTGTACATAGAAGATCCTAAAAACTCCATCAAAGTACTACTAGATTTGATAAATGAATTCAGCAAGGTAGCTGGGGAAAAAAATTAACATATGAAAATTGATGGCATTTTTATACACCAACAATGAACTTCAAGAAAGAGAAACTAAAAAATCAATACCATTTACCACTGCAACTAAGAAAATAAGATATCTTGGAATAAACTTAACCACGGATGTAAAAGATTTGTACTCGGAAAACTATAGGACACTGAAAAAAGAAATAGAGGAAGATATAAACAAGTGGAAGACTATACCATATTCGTGGATTGGAAGAATTAATATTAAAATGTTCATACTACGCAAAGCAATCTATAGTTTCAATGCAATTCTTATTAAAATACCAACAGCATATTTCACAGAGCAACAACAAATATTCCAAAAATTTATATGGAACCAAAAAAGACCCAGAATAGATGCAGCAATCTTGAGAAGTAAAAAAAGAGTTGGAAGGATCATCTTACTGGATATCAAACTATACTACAAAGCCATTGTAATCAAAATAGTCTGGTATTGGTACTACAGCAGACATATAGATTAATGGAACAGAACGGAGACCCCAGAAATAGACCCACACCATTATGTTCAGTTAATATTTAACAAAGGAAGCAAAAGCATACAATGTAGTAAAGGCAGTCTCCTCAATAAATGGTGTTGGGAAAATTGGACAGGTAAATGCCAAAGAAAATGAAACTACATCACCAACTTTCTCTGTACACAAGAATAAATTCAAAATGGATAAAAGACTTAAATGTAACTCGCAAAACCATAAAAATCCTGGAAGAAATCATAGACAGTAAAATCATAGACATCTCATGTAGTGGAATTTTCACCAATACATTTCTTAGGGCAAGAGAAACAAATGAAAGAATATACAAATGGGAAAATTAAAAAGCTTCTGCACAGCAAAAGGAATCATCCTCAAAATACAAGGGAACCCCACAGTATGGGAGAACGTATTTGCCAAGGTTGCATCTGATAAGGGGCTTATTTCCAAAGTGTACAAAGAACTCATACAACTCATCATGAGGACCTGAATAGACACTTCTCCAAAGAGGATGTACAAATCGCCAAGAGACATATGAAAAAATGCTTAATGTTGCTATTCATCAGAGAAATGCAAATTAAAACCACAATGAGGTATCACTTCACACCTGTCACAATGGCTACCATCAACAAGTCAAGAATTGACACATGCTGGTGAGGATGTGGAGAAAGGGAGACCCTGGTACACTGCTGGTGGAAATGTAGACTGGTGCAGCCTCTAAGGAAAACAGTATGGAGATTCCTCAAAAAATTAAAAATGGAACTGCCCTTCGACCCAATGATCCCACTTCTAGGAATATATCCTAAGAATCCTGAAACACTAATCAGAAAGAATATATGCACCCCTACATTCATAGCAGCACAATTTAAAATAGCTAAGATCTGGAAACAGCCCAAGTGCCCATCAGTAGATGAGTGGATAAAAATGCTGTGGTACATTTACACCATGGAATTCTATGCAGCTGAAAGGAGAGGATTTTGTACTGTTTGGGACAGCATGGATGGATCTGGAGAATATTATGCTAAGTCAAATAAGGCAGGAAGAGAAAAAGAAACATCACATGAACTCACTTATGTGTGGAATGAAAAGAACTTAATAAACTGATGAAAGAAATGAAACAATGACAGGGAAGCATGGATCAGACTTACAAATCTCAGAGGGATGGAGGGGGGCAGGTGGGTGGAGGAGGAGAGATTAACTAAAGAATTTATCTGCAACTGTGCATAACCCATGGACACAGGCAATAGTGTGGCGAAGGCCTGGGGAAGGGAGTAGGTTATTTTTGTTGCTTTGATTTTGAATTTTCTACCACCTTTTCTTCGAAATCACTGATTCAAAAATCTGTTTTATCTAGCCTGCAGTTTATTCTTGGTAGTGTATGCTTCATTTCAGATGTTGCATTCTTCATTTCTGACTTGTTCTTTTTTATGTTTTCTATGCCCTTTTTATGTTTACTGTCTCTTTGTCTAAGTTCTCACTGAGTTCATCCATTTTTCTCCTAAGTTTCTTGAGCATACTTATAACCATTGTTTTGAACTCTATCTTGTAGCTGCCTGCCTCTATTTCATTTAGTTCTATTTCTGGGGATTTCTCCTGTTCTTTAATTTGGGGCATGTTTCTTTGTCTCTCCATTTTGGCTGCTTCTCTGTATGTCTCTGTGTATTGGGTTAATCTTCTATGCCTCCGAGTATTGGTAGGATAGCCTAATGTAGTAGGTATCTTTGGAGGCTCAGTGGCACATTTTCCCTGATCACCTGAGCTAGGCACTTCAGGTGTAATTGAGTCTTGTGTGGGTCATGTGAACCCTCTGTTGTAACTGAGTCTTGATTGTGGTTGGCCCTTTTCTGGGTGGGGTTGCTCCTTTGACTGGTAATGAGGATCAACTTACACCACAATGTATGAGCTGCTGTGTGTGGGCTGACCCTATGAAGCAGCATTAATCTTGACAGGGTCTGTTGCCTGCTGAGATCTCCCTTTGGGTGTGACACTTGTGGAGCTAATTTTGTTGTTGTCTGGTGTAATAAAATCCTGCCAGTGGTTGTGTTGATCCTGGAGTCACTTGGGAGGGACTCCAGTGCATTTCCCTGTCAGGTACTACCTGTACTGGCTGTGGGCTACCTGTTTGGAAGTACAAAGCAATCCATAGTTTGTGGCTTCCTCTGTGGGGCCTGAGTGTGTGTAGGAGATGCCAAATGGTACACCAAGGCCAGCTTTTACTAGCTCTGAGCCCAGGGGTAAGTCAGCAAAAAACTCAAGGCTCTCTGAGATCTGCCTCCACCTGCTAGCTGCCTGTTAGGCTCAATCACTGAAAGAGCCTCTTGAGGTACCTGACTTGCATTAATCAGGTTCTCAATGAGTCACCAGGTAGGGGAGAAGGTTGTTCACCATATTGAGCAGAATCAAACTCCATGCCAGTGCTGGATCTGAGGCCACTCAGGAACAGTCTCAGGGTACACCAAGGTCAGCTGCCACCCTTTTGGTTCCTGAAGACCTTTGTGGTAAGGCAGAGTCTCCATGAGTCAATTGGGTGAGGCCAGTAGAGTTCATCAGGTCCAAACAGACCAACATTTGGCTATGTGAATGGACAGCTGTGCACCAGAACAATGGCTCAACTTAGGTATTTGAGGGAAATCATGGGCCCTGACCAAGAGTCACACAACTCAGTTTTTCCCAGAGTCTGCCCAGGTCTCCTTGAGAGTCTTCCAAATAATTCTGTATCATGAGACCAGGCTGACTACAGCATGTTGACAATATTTCAGAACACAAGCTTGGTAGGGTGGGGATACTGGGAGTTAGGAGCATGGAGCTGGTAGTTCATTGGTGGTTGGGCTAGTGGATCTTTTATAGGGGGTGCAGGGCCCACATAGCTGCTGCTCTGGCCCACTGGACACCCTGCTCCAGTGCATGAGGTGCTTGGGCCAAGGCTCTGGCCTAAGGAGTGGGTCTCCACTGCTCTTACTTGTGGTAGGGCACAGTGCCACTGCTCTGGTGTGCTAGACATGGGCTGCTGCTTTGCTGCAAGGTAAGGGGAGGTTAAATGGCCCCTACCCCAGAGCCACACAACTGAGTCTCTTACTCCCCATGAGTTTGCCATCAAGATTTCTCCAGGAATGTCTATACCACAGGCTCAGGCAGCAGATTCCTCTTCAGAGTGTGAGCTTGGCAAGGCAAGGTGACAGGGAGTTGAAAGTGCAGGGGGTAGTTCATTCCCCTTGGCTGATACATATGGAGAGGAGTGCTCAACCCAGGAAATATGGAGTCTGTGGGTGAGTGCAGGAGAGGGACTCAGCACAGGGACCTTGGTGGCTGCCCTTTTCAGCACTCTCCATGAAACCACACCACCCAGACCAGAGTCTGTCCTTGCAAGACTCTAATTTACTCTGATATGTCCTCCCTTTGCTGAAGTTCAGGGTGAATGGTGGTGAATGAGATTTTGTGCATTGGCCCTTTAAGAGCATGCCTGGGTTTCTAGCAGACTCCTATCTCTCCCTGGCAGACAGAATCCCCATAGATTTTCACAGCTGGATGTTATGTGGGCTCCTCTTCCTGGTTCTGATTCTCTGAGCTGGGGAGCTTGGCATAGGTTTGAGACTCCGCATTTCTCAGGTGGAACCTTTGAAGCTGAAATATCCCTCCTGGTTCTCAGTTGGGCATATTAGGGTGGGGCCAGCCTTATTCATATCTTCATTTTTTCTATCAGTCTGGATGTGGATTCTTCTGTAAATCCTTGTCCACCAGTCTTCATTTGGTTATTCAGGTTGATTGTCCTATAATTTAGTTGTAATTCCAGTTTGGACCTGAGAGGAGGTGATTGTAACTTCCTTCTACTTTGTCACCATCTACTTCTTGGATGACCAATATTATATTCATTTTAAGTGTATAACATAATGATTCAACATTTGTATACATTGTGAAATGATCACCACAGTAAGTCTAGTTACTGATTGTCGCCATACAAAGTTAATAGAAAGTTAATGCAAATAATTATTGACTAAATTCCCCATGCTGTACATTACATTTTATGACTTATTTTTTTAATATCTGGAAGTTTGTCCCTCGGAATCCCTTTATACATTTTCCCGCCAACCCATTTCCCCTCTGGCAACTACCAATTTGTTCTCTGTATCTATGAGTATGGTTTTGTTTTATTTAGTTTGCTTGTTTGTTTTTGAGATTCCACATATGAGTGCTATCATATGGTATTTCTCTTTCTCTGATTTATTTCACTTAGCATAAAACCCCCTAGGTTCATCTATGTTGTTGCAAATGGGAAGATTTCATTCTTTTTTATGGATGAGTAATATTTAATTACATATATATCTTTTTTATTAATTTTTCATTGGTGGACACTTAGGTTGCTTCCATATCTTAGAGATTATAAATAACAGTAAAAACAGAGGTGCATATATCTTTTCCAACTAGGGGTTAATATTCAAAATATATGAACTCATACAACTTAATGACAATACAAAGAACTTGATTTGAAAATAGGCAGAGGATCTGAATAGACATTTTTCCAAGATAAATATAAATATAACCAAAAGGCACATGAAAAGTTGCTTTTTTCAGTTACCCAGGGTAGAATTGCTGGGTAATGTGGTAGTTCTATTTTTAAATTTTTGAGGAACCTTTGTACTTTTTTCCATAAGAACTATATCAATTTACATTCCCACCAACTGTGCACATGGGTTCCCTTTTCTCCACATTCTCACAACCACTTGTTATTTCTTGTCTTTTTCATAATAGCCGTTCTTTATGGTGTGAACTGATAGCTCAGTGTGTTTTGATTTGCATTTTCCTGATTATTAGTGATTTTGAGCAACTTTTCATGTGCCTTCTGGTTATATTTATATTTATTTTGGAAAAATGTCTATTCAGATCCTCAGCCTATTTTCAAATCAAGTTCTTTGTATTGTCATTAAGTTGTATAAGTTCATATATTTTGAATATTAACCCCTAGCTGGGTATATGATCTGCGAATATTTTCTCCCTAAACCAGTTGGTTAGCTTTTCATTTTGTTAATGGTTTCTGTCACTATGCAGAAGCTTTTTTATTTGATGTAGTCCCATTTGTCTATTTTTTCTTTTATTGTCCTAGACTTTGGAGACAGAACCAAAAAATAAAAAAAACATAACTAAGAGCAATGTAAAGGAGCTTACCTCCTATGTTTTCTTCTAGGAATTTTACAGCTTCAGAACTTATATTCAAGTCTTTAATCTATTTTGAGTTAATTTTTGTATATAGTGTAAAACAGTGGTCTAGTTTCATTCTTTTGAATGAGCTGCCCAGTTTTACCAAAACTATTTATTTAAGAGGCTGCCCTTTCCCTGTTGCATATTCTTACCTCCTTTATCACAAATTAATTGGATTATATACGTATGGGTTAATTTCTGGGTTCTCTATTTTGTTCCATTTATCTATGTGTCTGTTTTATACTAATACCTCACTGTTTTGAATATTGTAACTTTGTAGTATAGTTTGAAATTAGGGGGCATGATACTTCTGGCTTTGTTCTTCTTACTCAAGATTGATTTTGCTATTCAGGGTCTTTTGTGGTTGCACACTAACTTTAGAGTTCTTTGTTTAGTTCTGTGAAAAATGCCATTGGAATTTAATAGGAATTACATTGAATCTGTGGATTGCTTTGGGTACTACTGACATTTTTAACAATATTAATTTTTTCAATCCATGAGACCTACATACCTTTCCTATTATCTGTGTCATCTTCATCATCTTTCATCAGTGTATTATTGTTTTCAGGGTTCAGGTCCTTCACTTCTTCAGTTAAATTTATTCCCAGGGATTTTATTATTTTTGATGCAACTGTAAATGGGAGTATTTTAAAAATTTCTCTCTCTGATAGTTTGTTGTTAGTGTATAGAAATGCAACAGGTTTTTGTATACTAATTTTGTATCCTGAAAGTTCATTGAATTCATTTATTAATTCTAACATTTTTTGGTAGAGTCTTTAGGGTTTTCTATATATACTATCATGTCATCTACAAATAGAATTTTTCTTCTTTCTTCCAACTTGTACGTCCTTTATCTATCTATCATCTATATCTATCTA
The DNA here is from genome assembly GCF_964146895.1 of Miniopterus schreibersii. NCBI lineage: Eukaryota > Metazoa > Chordata > Mammalia > Chiroptera > Miniopteridae > Miniopterus > Miniopterus schreibersii. The sequence continues at coordinate 114,231,311 of NC_138101.1, read as the reverse complement.
TCATCTTTCATCATCTATCTATCTATCATCTATCTATCTATCTATCTATCTATCATCTATCTATCTATCTATCTATCTATCTATCTATCTATCATCTATATCTATCTATCATCTATCTATCTATCATCTATCTATCTATATCTATCTATCATCTATCATCTATCTATCATCTATCTATCATCTATATCTATCTATCATCTATCTATCTATCATCTATCTATCTATATCTATCTATCATCTATCATCTATCTATCATCTATCTATCATCTATATCTATCTATCATCTATCTATCTATCATCTATCTATCATCTATATCTATCTATCATCTATCTATCTATCATCTATCTATCTATATCTATCTATCATCTATCATCTATCTATCATCTATCTATCTATCTCTATCTATCTATCTATCTATCTATCTATCTATCTATCTATCTATCTATCTATCTATCATCTATCTATCATCTATCTATCTATCTATCTATCTATCTATCTATCTATCTATCTATCATCTATCTATCTATCATCTATCTATCTATATGTATCTATCATCTATCTATCATCATCATTATCTATCTATCATCTATCTATCTATCTATCTATCTATCTATCTATCTATCTATCTATCTATCATCTATCTATCTATCTATCTATCATCTATATCTATCTATCATCTATCTATCTATCATCTATCTATCTATATCTATCTATCATCTATCATCTATCTATCATCTATCTATCATCTATATCTATCTATCATCTATCTATCTATCATCTATCTATCTATATCTATCTAT